>NC_134688.1:111887105-112194293 GCF_050947455.1 Rhinoderma darwinii | reverse complement strand
TGCACTAGGCATCAGCTTGCAGTCTATGAAGCAATAAACCAATAATTATGACCCGTAGACATATTTGTCTCTTGACCTGCATGGAACATCCCACAATGGAACTTGAAAACAGACGATTCTAAATCAATATAAATAAAGTTATAATATGTATTCCAGTATTTTCATTGATTCGCTGGAATATGGATGGAATAGATCACTTAACTAAACCTGGAGTTCTCCGCCTTGAACGGCGATCCTAATTAAACAGCAGCGACTTATACACCAGTAAAGATTAGATCTTAGCATAAGATAAAAAAAATAAAGATATGTTGGTGCACAATAAGAAAATTCACTGGAATGCTTTGCTATGTTATATAGCCGGCGGATTGTATTACAACATGATGAAGCACGTGAGGCACTAGTTTGCAGTGGATGGAGTATCTAAAGCTTATTCTGTTACAAAAACAAAAATTAAACATAAAATATTCAATAATGTAACACTGAAATGTTATGAGGACAGAAAGTAGCTAGAACGGGTAACTACCTATGGCTAGGTTTACATCACGTATGTCTTTTTAGACTTCAGCTCAAGGGAGAGAGGAAACATTCCCTAAAAACATCCTTAGGGGATCCGGCCCGTCTATCGTGGTGCATATTCGATGCTATTTTTTTGTGTTAAAAGACATGCATGAGGGATGGATCTCCTGAACGGGATGTAAACCTAGCCTAACTGGTAAAAGGGAATTATATACCTTTATACAAAAAATAAAAAAATAAGAAGACCGTTAAAAAAACATACCAAAAAGCTGTTAAAAAGTAAAAAGCTATAAAAAGGGGTAAAGATGCAAAACATTAACACAGTATGTAAAAGTGGGTGTAACTGGGGTATATTGAATGGGGTTTGAAAACATATGAAATGATCTTACGTGGGGGCGTTGGAACACATGTAACATGATATGAAGTATTCCCGCCTGAAACCACATAAAATAAAATGGAAAAAAAATAAAATCAAGAACATCCGAGTCTGACAGATTCCCAGCTGCCAGTATGTCTACATATACGGAATACTACTTTCAAGTGGATGTTCCTTTTTGTAAACTGAAAGTAAGCACTAGACCCTTGTACTAGAATTCACCAGACATTTTAATAAGGTGGTCTTCATGGTCTTCCTTCTTCTCCCCACCTGTTCTATAGCAGTAACACCTACACTTACAATTTCTATGACAGAAAGGATTAGCAGACGGTCCTACATAACTTGGGTTTGTTCCCATGTGATATCAACAGGATCAGTATCCCAACAACAAAATGGTCCCATCCTATCTTAAGGTGAAGCAGACCCCAGCAATGTCCTCGCTTTTCTTGTTATTAAGAAACGTTCTTTTCTGCTAGAGATGCCGTCAGATTGTCCATCACTCTTCCTTGTGGTGGGTGATGTGGTCAGCAGGTAACTTCTCTCGGAAGACAACGACGACTCACCTCATTTTCACTGAAGATATAGTTTAGACACTTGTCCTCTCTCCCTGCAAGTCATACCTGACAAAAAAAAAAAGAGTTTGTTAAAAAAAAAAAAAAAGGGAAAGTAGATAACATGGTGGGAAGCGGGGAGGCAATAGAAGAGAACATATACGGTTTGCCCTGAGTATTCCATTACAGTGGATAGGACTTTTAAACATAGTATCGGAAAACTCTTACAATCTTCTTAAAGGTTAACTTCACATATGCAGTTTTTGGTGTTTTTTTTTTTTTTTTCCCAACATAGAAATGAATCCAAAATGGAGATCAAGTACGCAATTCCTTTCTTTTTGGATTTACTCTGGGCTTTGACTAAAAAAATTACACATCAAAAACTGCATGAGTGAAGGAAACCAGAAGGTGTTTACATACTTCACTTCCATCAAATATCCAAAAAACAAGGATATCAATGTTCCTTTATGTCCCTGTAACCAACTATGCGTCCAAAACAGCTGGCATATTGTATAGATACAATCTTTAGGCACAGAGCCATTTATATCAACCTGCTTACAACTGTTTCTGGTTTTTTAGGCTTCATCAGTGCAAGATATGGAAACTTTAACTTTTGTTATCAGACTATGCAGGTTGGGACTGGTCCGCTCTCCTATCAGCCCAAATGGCACAATAATATGTTGTGCCTTTCAGCTGATAGGAGCCATCAAAGACCACAGCAGACTTCCCCGCCTCCTCCCTCAAGCAGTGATTGACAGGCTGCTGTGTATCGGCATCTAGCCTGTCAGTCACTGCTGCCAAAAAGGGGAGGAGACGGGAAGAGTGCTCCCCTCAGATAAAGGGGACTCAAGACTATGACTAAATGTATTCTTCAATAGCCCCTATTAGCCATTAAAGGGGTTTTCTTTTTTCTATTTATAAAGAATAAGAGGGATTTCCCATTGTATGTTTTATATGCAGCGGTGCTCATGTCAGTGGGTACCGTAGAGAGATCGGACATATTTTTAAAACCTATAATGGGAAAAGTGCTCGTATTTTTCATGAATAAGAGGGCTAGATAAAAGAAAAACCTGGAAAATCAGTTTAAATTCCTGCATTCTTGGCATTACAAATATAGCAAGCTTGTATATGTGCTATATAGCAGGTGTTCAGGATGCATAGTGGACCAACATGGCGCACAGGCACAACTAACATGTCCTTATGATCAGTAAATGGGGATTAATACACTTGTTTTTTTTATTGTTTCTTTTAGATATGTGACTACCTTTAAAGTAGTTTTCCAACTAAGCACATTTATCACCTATCCACAGGACAGGTGATAAATGTGTGATTGCTAAGCGCCCCATTACTGGGACCCTCACCGATCTCTAGAACAGGGGTCCCAAACCACCATTTCCTCCTCACTGCTTGACCATAGTGAAGAGAATTTTGAATGGAGGGGTGGGCAACCATGCACGCGGCCACTCTATTCAAAGTCTATGGGAATTATAGAAACAGCCGAGTAGTGTTCAGCTGTTTTAGTCTAATCCATAGACATTGAATGAAGCAGCAGCGTACATGGGTGACCAACGCTCCATTAAAAATCCTCCTCTCTCCGGTCGAGCACTGAGGAGAAACGGGGGTCAGTATTTATACTCTAGTAAATCGGTGGGGGTCCCAGTGGTCCGGTTGATATGTAATAAATGTGCTTATTGGGAAAACCCCTTTAAGGCGGCCTGCATTCTACATAGTATTCCATGAATTCTAACAAATTTATTTGCAAAGTAAAATAAAAAGTAGTGTTTGGATTTTTTTTTTAACCTCCCATTTAGAAAAACAATTGTCCAATTGTCCAGTGATCTGATACTTAAACTTCATTTTCCATTACTTGTTATCAAAATATCAAGGTTTTAATTTGCACCCAGGTGGCATATACATGACAGCAACTCAATAACAGCTATCTGTAATCTGCAAAGTCTCAATTTCCCCTGGCACCACTGCAGATTACCGCTGGAAGCATTCAAAGAGTCAGAACGCTTGCACCTGGGAATGAGACACCTATAACAGGACACGGCATGGCATGGAAAGCTTAAAGAGGATCTGTCACTAGTTTATTAATTCCCTATCTCCTCACTTATCTAATAGGCGCTTTGCTGCTGATCACTACAGTGTGATTTGTTGATTTCAAAAACGTTTATTATTTGCCAAGTTATGAGCATTTTTCTAAATATGCTAATGTGTCTATACTTGCCAAATGGGAGGGGACTCTTTCTTTTCACTCTGGGCGGTGTAATGTTTTCTGTATGACGCTGTCCAATCAGAATACAGCTTCTCCCCCTTCCCTGCCCAGCAACACAGAGTGATCATATAGCATACAGCTTCCATTCTTGACTGTGTTTTCAACTGGCGATCTCTCCGGTTGTTTCACAGCTAGAACTGCGATCCCGGGGTCATATGAAAGGTATATGGCTGTTCAGTGGCGCAGCTATAGGGGTCATATGAAAGGTATATGGCTGTTCAGTGGCGCAGCTATAGGGGTCGCAGCGGTCTCATTTGCGACCGAGCCCCTAAGCCTGGGGGGCCCACGGGCACCCGTTGCCATACAGCATGCTTGTTAAATACATTTTCTGTGCCGTGAAGCCGGCACTTCCTGGTTACGGTCACATGGTACACTTCGTGTACCATGTGACCGTGTTGTCACATGACATGTCTTCCAGCCAGTGCAGTGGGAAGACTCCAGGTGAGCTGCAGTCTGTATTGTGTTGTGTTGTATTGTGTTGTCTTGTAATGTAATGTATTGCGTTGCCTTGTATTGTAATGTAATGCGTTGCCTTGTAATGTGTTGTATTGTGCTGTTTGCGGTGGAGGGGGGCCCCGTTAAATTACAGCCCCCCTCCTCTCTCCACTGCAAACTGCACAATACAACACAATACATTACAAACTGTGGGTCGCGTCCCCCTGGGTGGTCGTGTGAAGACCCCAGGGGGGGTCGCGAGTCACTCACCGAGGTCCCAGTTCCATTCAATGCTGGAGCAAGGAGCGGACGTCTTCTTGCTCCAGGATTCACTCTGCCCTGAGCGGCTCGACGCAGACAGGCGGGATGTAGCAACATCATCGTGCCTATCTGCGCCGAGTCACTCATAGCACACACCGGAGGAGGCGAAGGAACGGGGATAGGTAAGTAATTATGCTATTTTTCTATTATGCACATATGGGGGCATTATCCTGTATGGGGGGCTGATATGGGGGGACATTATACTGCATGGGGGGACATTATACTGCTTTGGGGGAATTATACTGTATGGGGAGCGGATATGGGGGCATTATATTGTATGGGACGCTCATATGGGGGCATTATACTGTACGGGGGCATTTTACTGTATGGGGCAGCTATGTGGGGCATTATACTGTGGGGGCTGATATGGGGAGCATTATACTGTATGGGGGGCATTATACTGTATGGGGGCAGCTATGGGAGCATTATACTATGGGGGTTGTTGGGCAAGGGGTCTGGGCATAGGCGCGCGCAGGGGTCTGATGATGGTGGTGTTGGGGAGGGGTAGGAGGGCCCAAGCCGAATTCTTGCACCCACGCCCATGAGCCTTTAACTACGCCCCTGTGGCTGTTTAAAGTGATCACCCTTCCCTCTAGCCTCAGTCTCTCACGCTGTGTGAAGCAGCTTCATGCTGATAGGACAGGGTCAGAGGCTGTGAGGAGGCTCCACCTCAGGAGAATCTCTGCTGTTACCTCCCACTTGTCTAGTATAGCCTCATTTACATATTTAGAAAAAAAACTCATTTTACAAATAAACGTTTTGCGACACAATTTTCACTCGCATTATCAGTGTGACAGTGTCGATCAGATTAGCTATGAGATTGGGCATTACTAAACTACCGTAGTGACAGATCCTCTTTAAAGGGGTTGGCCACTTTGTAAACATATTAGCATATGCCTTAACATTAAAAATGATAAGACTTCCTTAACTTAAGTTGTGTTAGTAAGTTCCCCGCCTGATCTGTAAGGGTATGTTCACATGCTCAAATAAAAACGGCTGAAAGTTATGGAGCTGTTTTCAGGGAAAACAACCTCTGATTTTCAGCTGTTTTTGAAGCTGAAATCCTTTTTTTAACAGGTTTTTCTATCGACACAAAACAGCTCCAAAAACAACGCAAGAAGGGACGTGCTCCTTTTTACGTGCCGTTTTTCTAAAAAACGCCTTGTCTGAATGAAACGAAATACGCCTGAAGACACAGCGTGTGAACATACCCTTACATGCACTGCATGATAGGGATCATGTAAAAAATTGTGGCGGCGGTTATGAAGGCGGTGGTCACACGATGTATCACATGACCACTGCGTCCATAGGCAGAGGCAGGGGATGCTATAGTCTAAATTTGTTTACTTTCTCCCCCATCCTGTATGGCATGTTACAGATTGGGCAGGGAACGCAGAGCTTAGGCTACAGTATGTTCACATATGCGTTGGAGGCTCCTTAGGTTCTGTCAAAAATGCTGGAGAAAAAGGCAGAATGCTGCGCTTATTTTTCTGGTAAAATGACAGACTATGACAGAAACCCAACAGTACCCATTAAATTCAATAAGATGCATTAGGCGCTGCTGGTGTCAGTCATGTGACGGATCAATCACGGCATTGAATTCTGTTTTTCTGCTCCTACGACAGAACAGAAAAACGCAATTCATAGCACAGATGTAAAGAGAGGCTTCTGAAGATAACTTATAATGTTAGGGCATAAGTTATGAGAATTACTCATAAGTCAAGTATGTTTACAACCGCTTTAATGATTAATAGCGCCTTTTTCAGAATTCTTTTGGTAGATCTCCTTTAACGGTACACCCACACACGTAGCCGATTTACTGAAGCGCATCTGCTGCAAAAAACACACATTATGTTTTGCGGATTTCACCCATTCTACATTTTTTTTAAAAAGGGTGAAATGCGCAGTGAACATCCAGAACCGAATGGGCGCGCTGCAGTTAAGAAAATCCACTGCAGAAAATGTTCAGCAGCATGTGGATGAGGTTTTTTTTGGTTGTTTTTTTTAAAATCTTATCCACCTCTGTTTTCTGCTGCGGATTTTCCTTCCACAAATCCAGACAGAAAATCCGCAATAAATCAAATACGTGTGCAGGAGGCCTAAAAAAAAACACCAAAATGTGCTCAAGCTAAACACAAATCAATTCTACAAAATGGAACAATGAGATGAGCAGTTCTGATATTCAAGATCGAATCCTATTTCTAAAGCTGGATTTACACATAACAATTATCACAAGACTTTGATGTGTAAAGCCTATAAACAAACAAGCAAGTTTATTCTATATGGAGGAGAGCGATAAGCTGCTGCCAGGGGTTATCTCTCAGCAGAACAAAGGATCAGGCTTGTTGAAATTGAACATACCTGGTCCTCGTTTCAGGGAACCCCTCATGCACATTAGTTTACTATGACGAGCGTCATCAGATGAACAAATAATAATCTATTCCGAAACATTACAAAACTTACCATTGATTCAGTCCCTTGGACAAGTCCACCTGAGAAAGGTCAATAAAAACCTGTAGAATGAGGGGGGAGACAAATCTCATCAGTATCAAACGTAGATCATAAATCCTAAAACAGGACTGTGCATTGTTTGCACCCAGGATTTGTAATTTTTCCTTTTATGCTTGAAGGATCAGCACGATGGTTTAAGGTCCTATTACACTGCCCGATCATCGAGACATCGTTGATCGTCGCTCATTTGCTCTTTTCACAAGGAGCTATGTATGGGGATGAGCACTTGTTACTACGATCGCTCGTCCTCATACATTTCTATCATGTCCGCAGAACGTCGACCCTGTTTACACAGATAGATGTGCTGCCGAAAACCATAATATTTCTTGCTGCATAAACGATACGATCAGCCGAAGAGCGATAGTTTCCCCGTTCATCGGCTGAATATTGCCCTGTTTACACAGGGCAATGAACGGGAACGAGCGTTTATATGAACGCTCGCTTGCCCAATAATTGGCAATGTAAAAAGGGCCTTTAGTCTGGCTTATATTTGATAATCAGCAGCGGCACATGTCAGCAGACAGCAATGTGAAAAGGTATATGCACCTTCTTCCATTTGTCCCGCATTACTGCAAACTTGTCACACTAAATGGTTTTTGGTCTTTAAAAAAAGTGTAATATAAGACGGAGAGTAAAAACATACAACAGTATTGAAATGATTGCTGCATTGATTTAAGCAACAAACTATCTCATCCCCGTGTAAAAGAGGACCTATCACCAGGGGGTCACCACTGTTTTTACTTGGCAAATTATAAGCCCCACGAAAACAATACATTCTTTAAATATAACTAATAATTTTTTTTTTTTTAAAAAGTAAAAAAAAAAAGTTTAAGTATTTTATCAGGGCTAGTAGTGGTCAAGCTTGGCTGTGTTCACTGACTTTAATCAAATAAATGTGGTTGTTTGATTATTTGAGTAACGAAGGCTGCAGTTAGAGTATTTTGCCACATTGTTTTGCTGCGCGGCCAAAATCCGCACTGAAAAAATACATGTGTTTTTACCGTGGTTTCCGTGCGGACTGCAAAACCGTGGAAAATTGTAGTAGAAAAGCATGGGTGATATGAATGTAAAATAGCGTAAATAAATGCAGATATATTCATAACACCATGTTACTGGATTAGTCAGATTACACTCATTTAGTGTGACGAATGCACAATAATTACGGACACGTGGAAGGGGCGGATCATTTAAGTTATTGTATTGTAGTAATTCCATTAGCTTTCAGTCTCTCTGGTTTGGCCACTAGAAAATTTGTGTAGAAAAACGGACTGGCAGGCGGGCATAGATGTAGTAAGAATCTCTCACGATTAGAGAAAAGATCCAATATTTATTGAACACTATCACATTAATTGAAAAACTCCACACGTGTAAAGATATTTTGTAACAGTTGGGCCATTTTTCCCATGGAAAATTATTCTGACCATAAAATAGAACAATGTAATAATTTTTAAATGATCGTTAAAACACTACTACTGTGGAGAAAAAAAAAAAAAGAAAAAAACGACTAGTAACCAAAAATGTTTTAGCACATTGTTCCGTACGTACACGTCCATGCTTAGTGCGGATTCTTTTCTCCCCTACCTGCTGCAATGAGTCCTGCAGAGGGGCTGGTAGGGTTACTTGATGGCGCATGCGCAGAGCCCACAGCCAATATAGAAGCGCGCAGCCAATATAGAAGCAGCCCTTAGTCATGTGGCCATTCACTGCCAGTTATGTGGTTTTTATATACCCTAGAGAAAGGCAATTTGCTCTTGTGTTTTCCTTAAATGGTTTGACTACTGTTTGACCCAACTTCACCCTCTGTACCACATACCCGGCTCGACTACATCTTTGCCCTTACTCGTCTGACTACTACTATGTTACCACATACCAGCTCTGCTTCATTATTATTATTCCGACCCTTGACTTCCTGACTACGTTTATACCGGACTCCCGTTGTCAGCTTCTGTGCTCTCTGACCTTGCTTCTTTCCTTCTTTGTGTTATACTCTTCCCGGTACGTTACAATAGACTTTGTTTGCCGTTCCTCATTAAAACCGCTTTTCCAATCACACTTATTTTTTATTTGCTTCTCCAGCAGCCACCGGACTAGTTAGTGTCAAAGTACTGGCCCCACGATATGGGTGCCTCTAACAGAAGTTGTGGGGAGAGGGGCTGCAACAGGTGAAATTGTACCGTCTGGGTATTGTGGAATCAGACTGTTCCACGTGTCAGGAAAAATTGTTTGACAGAGGGAATACATTTTGGACCATCATAACAGATAAGACTATGTACCAACCTGTGATTTACTTGGTCGATACCAACACGACTGTGCCTATAAAATTTAAGTCTCTGCTTGAACGTAAAATAAGTACTGTAGATTTATTAAAAGGGTTTATTTTTTGGAATATTGTTAGGCTCCCAGCTGTCATGGCATCCCATCGACACCCCACGATCACATTGTGTGGATGACCATAAGCTTGCAGAGAAAGGCCCCCTCCCTCTGTAAAAACTTTTTGGTGCCAGAGTCGCTATTGACTGCACCCGCTGGAGATGGCGCAGCTCCCGAGTCCGCACCATATCTCTATGGCACTGTGCGGTAAGTACATCCCCCAGCACTGTAAAGCGGTCCAACAATAAAGCACAGTAACTTCAGAAAATTCAATCCCAGTAGCTTCCATTTCCGCCCAGAGCAACTACATGGAAATGTAGTTCCCTGCAGGATCACTATCAGATTTCTCAGTCTTGTAAAGAGATCAATTTCAATAATAAGCATATATTTGGGAATTCCTGCTTATAAAATCATACAAAATAAACAATAAAGTAGGTGTAAATTCTTAACAAGATATTGCTGTGGATAATAAAATGTTCTACTCATTAGCCAGAAGAATGAATGATGTCCGGCCTCCTGAATTCTGCATTTACTATACCTTTCCAAGCAGCTCTTTTTCTCTGGACATGAAGGACACGCTGTTTTTCACGGAGATTTCTAGCTTTTTCTTAGATACCTCCTCCAATGGTATTTCCCACTCCAACCTGCGGTGATCACAATCACATATGTAAGGGCCATATGCAGCACACTACATACATTTACATTGTACCCCTGACTCACTGATCATTATGGGAGTACTTGTGGGACATACAGGAGATATTCTCACTAAACTAATGAGAATGTCACACAGCTTGAGGACTCATGCACATGACGGACCTGTGTGGCTCATGCACACGGAGTCCCTATGGCTACGTACTGTAGTGCCTTCGGCCAACAGCTATTCCGAATGACTCCCCCATACACGTGCACGTTCGGCCGGGCATGCGCTTTCAATAGGAGGAAGGGAGAAAGCCACGGCCTGACTCCTACACCGGACTGTGGCTGTTTAACAGTAGTCACAACGGTTAGCATGTAAAGAAAGTGCTTACTTTTCATTAAACTCTGGATTAAAGGTCCGTTTCTTCACACTTGTCTTCCGTTTTGTGGCACGGTTTTTATCTGGTAACAAGATGGCCGACAGGTATGGATCAGGAAGCTCCTTGGATCCGACACTTAAATTTCTGACAAAAAGGTTCATACAGAATAGGGGAATATTAAATTCACATCACAATGAACACAAAAATAATAAATTTGCAAACATACACACACATTTTATATACATATTTGAATGCAAGTTAGAAGTATTAACCAATAAGGATTAAAGATGGCTGTAGTCATTAGATGACCGTATGATAGACAGACACCCTGGCGTACTCGGATGAAAACGGATGACGGCTGTAATAACAAACACAAGAATTTTCCAATATGTTGAAATTTGGTCACATGATTCTCGCCTTTTGTCATTGTAAAAGGAAGAGTCCCCTTGTGTGCCGAGAACATTAAGACAAATGATATATTGATAAACAGTGCCGGTAAATAATAACGGAATAAAACTAAACTGTTTACTGCGGAAGGAGAATTCTGATTAGAGGCAAACACATCATAGCAGAAATACCCAGAACAGTCCATAACAGAATTCATCATTTCTCATTCCATCTACATGTGGTTCCAAGTATCCACTAAGTATTAAAGTGAAAATTATTTCAGTGACGTGAACGTTCTGACAAGTTCATCAACATTATTACTTACCGCACAATGCAGAAAAGTGTTCAGTAGCGGTAGCAACGACTTCTTATAGTTTTCCCTTCGTTTGCGTACTTTTTTTATTTAGATATTGGTATATATTTGATGGGACGAAGATGCGCATTTCCACGCAAACATATAGTATAAAGCTACAGTAGAAATCATTGTATTTCATCTGTTTTCCTGAAGGTTCTCTACCCTTAAAATTGATTTTCTATGACTGTCCGATAATTCTACATTTTTGATATTCTGGCACCTATCAGACACCATTTATGCAGGATTAAAATAATTTGACTGTATATCTGTGTAAGGATACATTAATATATAAAATGTGCTATTAATCTGAACACGTAGTCATGAAAAGCCATATGAACCTTACCTGCAGCTGTGCATCACTGCTAACAGCTTGCCCTCCTTTGCCGGGTAATACACGGTCACATTTAGCTGACTTGCTTTGGATTCCTTGGGATCTGGATCACTGCGGGAAGACAAGTGTTTTTTTTTTAATTGAAGTTCTTGACTTAGGTCTTGTCCCGATTCACAAATAAGTGTCCATCAGCAATATCTCTCAATATATTAAAAGGAAAAGGACCTCCAGTCAACCATCAAAGCCTCTACGGGAGGTTCCCATAGGGAGGTGAACTTACAAATCAATCAAGAGGGATCAATATAAACTACCAAAAATAGATGAACTCTTTTTCTTAAAAAGTGTAGCATCACGCTTGACAAACTTCTGACATGTTATAGTGATATGTCAGAAGTTTGGATTGGTGGGGGTCCGAGCACTGAGACCCCCACCAATCGCTAGAACAAAGCAGCTGAAACCCTCGTGTGAGCGCTCAGCCGCTTCGTGTCTGTTCGGCTTTTTCCGGAAAGCCGATGTATCGGAGTACGGGCTCATAGACTTTGTATTGAGTCCGTACACCGATACATTTATTTCCGGAAAAAGCCGAACAGACACGAAGCAGCTGAGCGCTCACACGAGGGTTTCAGCTGCTTTGTTCTAGCGATTGGTGGGGGTCTCAGTGCTCGGACCCCCACCAATCCAAACTTCTGACATGTCACTATGACATGTCAGAGGTTTATCAAAAGTTTAGCTACACTCCAAAGTCAACTGACTATTCTTACCGGAGCGGATGACATTTATTCTCCGCGTTATTAAAGGCGGAATGAGTGCATACAGTGTAGCTGTACTGTGGATTTATTATTTAAGATTTATGAAACTGGGATAGTTCTCACCACACAAACTACTCAGTACAGTCACAGTAGGAGAAATCTTTAAATATGCGCTAGTTTTATTTTTAGAATATATATCATTGCAATCACCTCATCACACTCACAAATAAACCTTGGAATGATGTGGCCACTTCTAACCCCGCTGTATGGATGGTGACGCTCACCTGTTAGAATTGGGTAGCCTTTGTCTCAGCTCCCCTGTAGAGATCTCATCATTGTCCACAGCAGACTCCAAGGTAAATGGTGCATTCTGAGGGCTCGGGGGTCTTGGAGTTACAGAAGATATAAGACTAAGAGCATGGACCTCAGGGCTGACATTAGGAGAAGAGAGAATCTGAAAGGAAGCGGAGTTTCAGTGTAAAATACCCAAAAACTGTATGGTCAGGAATTTGTGCGCTTTGTAAAAATGGGCTCAATTTGAGGCCCAGTTCACACTTTTTTTTTTTGCAGGCAGTCCCATTTTTTTAAAGTAGTTTTGCACCACACGCGATTTTTGCCACTTTTTGGCTAACCAATTTAGGCGCTATTCAACATAAGTAAGTACTGCGCAAGATTTTAGTCATATTGATGGTACATGGGTTGTATAGAAGACCACGGGTTCTCTAGGATCGGCTTCAATCTTTAATCCAATGTAAAACTGTGCACATGTCACAGTTACCTCTGGCTTGTCACTTTTTAACTCATTAGTGTGACTTCTAAATGATTATATTGATGCAGACAAAAATAGCATGCTCCTATAGAGCAAGAAAGGTGCCCCCTTGTATTATGTCGTTCACTGCACAAAGCCAGGCTCCGTCCGGGGTACCAGGTATGTTAATTCATAGTTTAGGGAAGCCGGCTCAGCAGACTGATTTATAGTTCATGGTTAGTTTATGGTTCCACTACTACATTGTTGTTCCTTTCTGTATGGTGGGATCATTTTTAAATCACATTATCAACGGTTATGTCATTTTATAGTATCACGTCTATTCCTTTTGGTAAATCCAGGTTTAATTATTGCTGTTACATGACCGGATTAGACGTCATAGGAGCAGCACGACAATAGCAGCAAGCTGTAGATGCCTTGTTTGTCTAGACTGGAATGTGGCGAGACCCTCATCGACTCACCCTCATTTTAAATCTCATGAGAACCTCGCTGTTTGCTCCAGGTGAACTCAGAGGGAACCAGCCATCAAGTGTCATAGATTCAGCAGTCAAGACATCAGAAAGCGGCATTGTGAGGGACCCCAGAGTCTTGTTAGACTCATCTTGAACCTTAAAGAAAAAAAACAGATGTCACAATCTGACAAGGTAATAAAAAAAAAACTTTTTATTCAAGAACTACAACTAGAATGGACTCTCTAGAATACGGTGTACTGACTTGAAGCTGCAGGGTCTCGTTTTTAGGGTTCTTGACAAGGAATGCACAGCTTTCATCCCATACTGGATCGCTACTCTTTGAGGTGACCTGAGGAAAACGATTATTATTAGTAGAAATGAAAACCCACAAAACCCATTTTGCTGCACTTTAATTTAAAAAAAATAATAAAAAAATTAAAATTAAGGTAACACTCCAAGCAAGAGTTAATCTGGGTTTACAAGCGCCGATTTTCGATAATTACAGGTCGATCAGCGCTCGCTTAACGGCCCTTTACACGGGCCATGTAAACTGTATACGATCGTTCAGTCCACATGTCGGCAGCACGTCCCATGTTTGCATGGGGAGATGTGCTCCGGACAACAACGATTTTCAGGGCAGCAGAAAAGATTAAATCAGCAGACAAACAAGTGTTTGCTTATTCCTCGGCTGCTCGCTGCCATGGTTACACAGGGCAATGATTGGGAACTAGGAATGATACGAACGCCTGTCACACAATCATTGGCCTGTGTAAGTAAATGGGCCTTTATACCCACGTGTTATCCTTGAATCTGTGTGACGCTCCCCCGCCTCAGGCTCTGCATAACCGCCAGAACACAAGTTTTGCCTGGAGAGTTCCTTTAATGTCTTTACAGATAAATTATCAAGCGGAAAAGATGAATGTCCTCAAACAGGAAAGATTAGGAGAATGGGAAGGTTCACACCATAAAACCTGTAGGGATTTGTTCATATTCAGTACCTTAGTCTTGTAGGTATTTTTTCTCACAGTTATCTGTGCACTTGCAGTAGGTAGTTTTACACCTTTCTTCACCTATTTAGATGACAAATTTAACAAAAAGTGAAGTAAATATGCAATAAATAATAGATTAGACGATCAAAAAAGGGCTCCATGAAAGTGCCGGGTTTTGCTATCCAGGACAGAAAGAAGGACCTGGCATTTGTTTCACCCCATTATTCCTTTCCCATGACCTTTGGACCAACATCGCTCCACTTTGTTTGAAAATAATGCAATTTGGGAGATAGGAGTCCTGCACAGTCCCGCCGCCCGGCAGCAAAGGGGATGGCGGAGAGTTAGCAATAATGCTGGAAAAAATGCATTTTAATTGGCGGATTTGCAGTTTGCCCTTCCTTCAGCCATCTCATGGCTGGAATACTATAGATAAACATATGGTACAACTCCTTAGCTGCTCCCATTTTTCTAGACACTTTCAACAGGTTTTTCCACCTTCCTCGTCAATTTTGTAAAAATTAATATCTTTGGTGCGCAGAATACACTTTTTTGGCACAATTCTCTCACATTTTGTTAGTTAATCTTCCTCATTGTTTGTAATACACAGATGAAAAGGAAGTACTTCCCTGATATTCCAGAACTCACCGGCAGGTCACTAGCTCGTTCTAAGAAGACACACAGGAGGGCAGTAGAGAACTCTTCACTATGAGCGGATTGGGAAAGGTTGTTCACCATCAACACCTTAAAAAAGAAAAAGAAAAAGCAAACAAAAACCCGTTTAACAACATACGAGTATTAAAAGCAGAATAAGATTACCAGCATAAGCGGAGGAGAGACAAAAAGAGTTTGTGAACCATAACATTATGCGAGCAGAATAAAGGAACAGCTGTAGAGAAAAAGCAGTATATTACAGGCCATAGCAGGCGGCAGCGCGGGCATTACCTGATCTAGCTGCGCGGGATCTGGAAGAAGAGACAAACACTCTGCTTTGACATGCAATCTTCCCGATTTTACTTCCTCCAGGGGCAGCCACTGTCACGGAGTAACAAATATAAAGATAGAGCAAGTAAAAACAGCCATTTCACCTAAGTGTAACGCAACATTTGTTAGAAAATAGGTAACAATTAAAAAGTTGAAATCACCAGACACAATGCACATGTAAGGCTGTGTTCACATCACCGCTCCTTTTCGCTGAGGGGTTTCCACGGAGGTTTCCGTCGGGTTAACCACTCAACGGAAAGGCAAATGGAAACCTTAGCGTCCGTTTCCCTCACCATTGAACTCAAGGCGACTGCGCTATGGATTCCGTCAAAACAACGGAACCCTGTCACAACGGTGACAAACGGAAACCATTAGCAAAGTTTCCGTCCCCATTGATATCAATGGTGAGGGAAACAGAAGCTTAGGTTTCCGTTTGCCTTTCCGTTGCGGGGTTAATCCGACGGAAACCTCCGACAGAACACCTCAACGGAAGGGCAACGGTGATGTGAACAGGCCCTAAAACGTACAGGATTCCTTGAGTAAAGATAAGCTACAAGGACGCACGACCCCAGTTGGTCTTTTGTTTTTGTAAGTATACAAAACACCAATGACTTTTTGTACCTCTTTGTAGTGTAACTCGGTCCATATAAAAAGCATACACTTACCATATAAAAAATCATGAAGATAAAATAATAAGAGGAGTTATAATGGGGTCTGTGGAGAGATCCGTAGTTTTAATGGCAAGAATTGAGCTGCGTGCTGCGCTATTCTTGCCATGAAAGTGAAAGAAACCCAGACAGACTGTTAGGCCTTGTTGACACGGTGTATTCGACGCGTTTTTCGTGCCGAAAAAAAGCTTGCTTTAAGTTTCCCATCGACATCAATGGGAAAACGCATTGTAGTGCATATGATGCGTTTTTTTTTAATGCTCGCATGTTTAAAAAAACACGTCTTGTAAAAGAAGAAACGCCATAGTCAATGGGAGTAGTAATTCCGCGCCGAAAACGCATCAAGAAACGCTGCGAGAAAGCGACAAGAACGCATGCACTTTAAAAAGCGTTTTGCAAAAACGCTAGCGTTTTTACACGTTGTTTTTTTTAGCGCCGTGTGAACAAGGCCTTATAAGCATTTGTAAACATAGCCTTAGTTGTCTGTTGCTTTTTTCCCAGTTCTAGGATTTTCAGACCTGTTTTCTATCGTTTTGTCCATTAATAAAAGTACACGTATTTATGGTTTATGACTACAGAAGATCAGGGGACGTGGAGTTTTACCTCATCAATGGATTTCTGTTTTAGCACGTTTTTCACTGCAACTTTACAGCTGAAATAAAAAAGGCATGAAAAATCAGTAATAATTCATTGCTAAATAGTGAAGGTCTTTCAATACTAAAAAGGAAGTGAAATTATTTTGAACAGTTAAAATAGGCAAGAAATTTCTCAAATCTAGCATCTAATTCTCAATTCTGATAGTTCAACACTTGATACATAACCACCTAATAATCTGGACTCTCACAAACCTGCAGGAGAAAGACTGAATAATGCCATTTTGGTCACATATTAATCTGTATAGGGCTGGAGAATCTATAGCCGTTAAAGAGGACCTGTCAGTAGGTCCTACAAAGTGAGTTAGTAGTCTTATCTTAGAGCCGCGGTGTCTGAGCCCAGCGGTGTTTGTCCTGTACTTGTGCGTCCCCCCCATTGCTGAGCTATGGACAACTCTGGACAACTCTTTATTTAGCAACCAATATGCAAATGGCCCGCTGGCTAGCCAAGTGGGTTTTGCCACCAGCGACACTCAATGGGCGGAGCTACCACTGAGCCACTGACACTGACCTATCAGCAGAAGACTGTTTCCTTCAGACACGCTAGGACGCCGGCCTAGGTGTCTGGAGGAAACAGCCTTTAGTGTTAGTGCCCATTTCAAGCTTAAAACTCGAATAAGTTGGGTCCTTGTATGCTCTAAAGAATCCATAGGTCTCTCCTAAGAGTGGTTTAATCATTTGACTGCTGCAGAGTAGAGTGCGTGTGGGGTACCTATAGGTACGTAACTCGGTAGGGGTGGCGGCAGCAGCAGCGTGTGGACTATGTTGGGTTGCGATTTATGCTTAATTTGCAACCTGAGTGGAAGGCTGGTGCAAGACTGAGAATAGATTAACCCCGTACAGTCGGTCCCACATCACGTGATGTGAAGGTGTGTATGAAGAAAGAGTTATTGCTACATTGTGACAACCCCTTTTATATTGAGCCAGTTAACGATCAGCTGATCAACCTGGCTCCGGCTACTGGCACACAGCGGATTTTGCTGGGGGAAGCCTTCAATGGCCACACATTTCTCCTGCAGTGCCATTTATATGAATAGCCATCCATTTCATACATGGACGGCTCAAGTCAGCTAGAACAGGAGCCGCTTCTACAGAGCGGCATTCAATTCCGGCTCATAGGGGGGTACCAAGCAGGGGTACCAAGCAGATCAGAAAATGTTATTAACTAGTGTTGATGACTCCTTTCCCTAATACGTTCTTTAAAGTGGACCTGACATGGGCGATCTCTTTATAAACATATACACTGACCTTCCAAGAGAATCATCTTTGTCAATATCTTTATCGAACAAGACAAACTCAATATCCTGTCCAGGGACATCCGTGACCATTATCTGCAGAATAAGCACAATTTATTTGTATCATTCATTGGTAAAAGCCTTCCCAGTATAAACCATAAAGGCCCTGCATGTAAATAATACCTCAAATGTCTGATCCCAGCGGGGATTCAAAGTCTCCTTTATTACTCTGGTTTTCACAGCTTTTCCTCCAGCTCGCACTACAACGTAGGGGTCAGACTTTCCTTTAATCATTCCTCCCATGAAATTATCCTTTGCGATTAAATTTTCCGCTTCGAGAACAAAGACACGTAGCACATTCTAGCCCAAAAAAATATAAAAAAAGGTTTACCATGTATATTATAAGCAAAGAGGTGGATGTACAACCACTTATCAGAAAAGGGCCCATCTCCCACTGTCAAAATACTGACGTAATACATTCTTCCTAAATACACATGGTATAGCTACCATTCTGTTCGGAGAGAACAGCAGCATCTCTATCTTGGTGTGGGCACTGCCATCCCCATTTTTGCAGCAGAAAGATTTACCTTAATAGGGCTTTGATTTCAATAGATAGAGGCCTGTGTCCAGCTCCTGGACCCTCATCAATGTAGCCCTTTAATTTGCTATAATAGAAAAACCCCTTTAACAGACAGAATACGGAAGTTTTTTTATTTTGCACGGTTAGGTGGCATTTTGCAAAAGGTTGAATTGCCAGATCATATTATGGTTGGAAAAGAACAATCTAACTTATCCGTTGGCAGTAATAATTCAATGCTCTGTACTACAGAATGGAAAACGGTCACAAATAAATCTTCATTTTACGATAAATAATGATGTAGATAACAATGCAGTTCTGTTTCAATGATCATTTTATTGGATTTTCTGAACAATATGCAGTAAGAGGTGAATTCTGGATGGTATGTCCACCTGCATTGTGCTCTGTCTGGCCTTATGTGCTCTGGGCAGCAAAATGCGTCAGTAACAATAGAGCTCTGATCTTCTAACCAGGATGTTTATTCTGGTCGGTTTCTTCAATAATTAACAATACCAATTTTATTGTGTGTGGCACAAAGCTCCAAACATTTTAACATCATTGGAAGAGACCAACTGAAGGAGATTTATTATTCCGGTCCTAAAGTAAGAAGGGTTAAACTAGACCAGACAGGCAGAAACCATTAATCAGCATGATAAATTAGACGTTAGACGCTTTTCTCAGCCTAGGCTACCTCATGGCCAACGGTCCTAGATCAATAGTTTGCGCTAAAAGAATGGCGACAGAAATAAATCTGCCGCATTTTACGAATCCTCTTAGCCACGCCTTTTTTTCTAGACACTTTTCAAAACCGTCGAGTGAGGTGTAAAAAGTATCTAAAATAAATAATACTTGGCCCACAGCCAAATGTACGGCAGTTTTTTGGTGCAATTTGAGCCAGAATTCGAGTGCGTTTGGTATTTAAGTGTCCCCCAATGTTAAATCTATCAATAAAATGTCTTGCATCGTCTAAAATTGGGGTGCACACTTTGTGTTCCCTAGCATAATAAGGCAGCAGTAAATAGTATGTAGCATAGATAAAAGAATGGTGATGTGTAGATGAGTAAAGGGGGATTTACACTGGGTGATTATCGTGCAGACAAGTGTTCATATAACGCTCGTTGCCGATAATTGCCCTGTGTAAAAAGGGCAGCGATCAGCAGATGAACGAGCAAACGCTCGATCATCTTCCGGTCGTATCGTTTTAAAAAAAAGTTAAATATTATCGTTGTCGGCAGCACAACTCTGTGTAAACAGTGAGACGCGATGCCGACATGATAATAATGTATGGGGACGAGCGATCGGGGTAACGACCGCTCATCCCCATCCATATCTCCGTGTCACAGGAGAAAACGAGCGACAATCAATGAGGTCTCGTTGACCGGCGTTCGCTGCACCTGCCGAATATCGGCAGGTGTAAAAGGCCGTTAAGAAAAATACATAAGGCCATCTGCAGGTATACGCATTTCTAGACACAAGTGAGTGTCTTTGTTTGGGCAGTTATACTACAGACAGCAGTATCTTCAGAAAGAAACAGATCATAGAAGGTCTCACTGCTAGGAGTCCCCATGATCAGATGTTATTTATGGGGGAACTCCACTGCAACGGTCGATTTCTCCGCAACCGCTCATCTACTGAAATCAATGGGCAAACATGGTTTAGAACGGACAACAGATTTCCTCTGGTAGGCAAAAACGGTCAACCTGCCGAGTCATTAGGCATGGTTGATCGCAATATATTTCCAGAAACAAATTCATAGGGTTATATATATTAGGTTAAATGCACTAGATCTATATTCCTTCTGGGAAGAAGTACACTCCCTATTAATTTCTTCTGGGAAATAATTCTTAACACAGAAGTTGTGATGAGTGGCATCTATTTTTTAGCAGTGGAACATATACAGGAGTCATTTATATTAAAGTGGTTTTCTGCCACCATAGCTCAGTAGTTTTTTTATTTTTATTATGTTGTCCAGCACAGTTTTAAAGTTTGCTAGGGCTTGTACTACAGTTCTCATGATACTTCTCCCCTTTCACAGACATTGCCTTTATTTAAAGCTACCTTTATGCCCCTCTCTTACTCACTGTCTGCACTATCTGGTGCCCAGCATGTGAAACACTATCCCTCCAGAGACAAAGAAGGAGGAGGGAGAGCAGGGAGTAGTAGAGATAAGAGGCAAATGATGTGTGACGTCCTGTACTACAGGGTGAAGGAGAGGGAGAATAACCACATGTTTAGTGTACACAAAGTCAAACACCGGGAGCATCATCATGTGCCTACATGGGAGACTGGCTTTTGAAAAACCCCATTAAATATAAGATGCGTTCGTTTTCAATGCCTCTCCTATTGCATCACTCTTGGTCCAACATGAGTGCAACCAATCAAATTCTAGGACATATCAAAACGTTTTAGTAAAGGAATTAAAGTACATTTAAATATAATATCTTACCTCTGTGCCAAAGTTCTCAGGAGGGCTGGTTTTATTGGGTCTTGGGGGCAAATCCACACTGGAGCCACAAGTTGCCTGCTCGATATCAGAAGTTTCAGATCCTGTGACCACACATATAGCTGGGTCCAAATACAGAATCTATGTCAGAAAAAGGGAAACGGGTTCTTAGCAAGCATGAAAGACAGATTGCTCTAAGTTTTGTGACTGCACTTGTTGCTGAATGACCTACAGCTGAACATGGAAAGTGATGTCATCAGAAGGAACAAACGTCAAAGCTGACTGAGGAACACAAGGGGTTGATACCCTATACATTCAATTCTTTACAATCCCAATAATTATGACTATGCCCTTTTAAAACATATTTTGGTCCGTATTTACATACATGCAATCACTATATGCTTGTTTTATAAGCTTATAATTTATTTTTTTGAAAGTAAAATCAACATATTAGAGATTGTTAAAGAGAATGTCACCAGTTTATCAATTCTCCTTACTATCTAATAGGCGCTTTGCGGCTGATCACTACAATGTGATTTATTTTAAAAAATGTTTATTATTTGCAAAGTTATGAGCATTTTTCTAAATATGCTAATGCGGCTATACTTGCCAAATAGGAGGTGAATTTCTTTTCACTCTGGGCGGTGTAATGTTTCTGTATGACGCTGTCCAATCTGCATACAGTTCTCCTCTTCCCTGCCCAGCAACATAGTGTGATCATATAGTTCAAATGTTGATACCTCCGGTTGTTTTACAGCTAGAACTGTGATCCTGGTGTCATGAAAGATTAGAATCTCCTTTGTTCTAGATGGTCCACAGCCCGAGATATGGCTATTTGAAGTGATCCCCCTTCTTTCCTTCCTCAGTCTCTCACACTGTATGAAGCAGCTTCATGCTGATAGGACAGTGTCAGAGGCTGTGATGTAGCTCCACCTCAGGAGAATCGCTGCGGTTACCTCCCATTTGTCAAGTATAGCCTCACTTACAGATTTTGAAAAAAGCTAATAACTTTACAAATAATAAACTTTTTGGGACACAAGTTTCACTAGAATTATCGAAGCGCCTATTAGATTAGCTAGGAGATGGGGCATTACTAAACTGGTGACAGATCCTCTTTAACAGGTTCCCGACCGCTGGCCGTATTTATACGGCCAGCGGTCAGGGTCTCTAAAGTCCGGCGTATAGTATATATACGGCCGCCTTCAGAGACTGTGCACGCGGGATCGCGTGCACACAGCTCTATGCCCTGGCTGTTGCTAACAGCCATGGGCACTGGGCAGAATGTCAGGGGTCAATCTTTTGGCCCCTGAACATGTGATCGCTGTGACAACCAATCACAGCGATCACATGCATTTCTGCATAGAAAACAGTGTGCACGCGATCGCGTGCACACAGCCCTGTGCCCTCGCTGTTACCAACAGCTCTGGGCACTGGGCAGAGTATCAGGGACCAATCTGATGGTCCCTGAACATGTGGTCGCTGTGACAACCAATCACAGCGATCACATGCATTCCTGCTTATAAAACAGTGTGCACGCGATCGCGTGCACACAGCCCTGTGCCCACGCTGTTACCAACAGCTCTGGGCACTGGGCAGAGTATCAGGGACCAATCTGATGGTCCCTGAACATGTGGTCGCTGTGAAAATCACAGCGACCACATTTGTTTTATTTTGACTTTTCTGGCAGTAAATCTCCTGCCTCTTTTCTTCTCCTCAAACATTGTTTCAGTTTGAGGAGAAGAAGAGACTCGGGAGAATTGCTGCCAGAAGATTACAGTTACAGTTACAAAAAAATACAGTTACACTCTAAAACATTCTCTGTATAGATAGATTTCTATCTATCTATACAATCTATCTATCCATCTATCTTTTTTTCTATCTATCTACCTTTCTTTCTTTTATTCTATTAGAATAGGCAGGTAGGGAGTATATAATTATATATATATCCACATATATATAATATATATAGCAATAGCGGTTTATTTTTTTGTTAGCGGTAGTGTAGATATATATAGCAGTTAGTTTGTGTGTTTTATAAAAAAAAAAAAATAAAAAAAAAAAAAATTTGTTTAGTTAGTGTTAGTTACGTTATGGCGAGGAAGTTGTTTAGCGCCGAGGAGGCATACGCCATGCTGTGGTCTGAGTCGGAGACCGCATCAGAGATGGCGTCCGAGATGGAACCTGTTTTAGGTAGTGACGATGACAGCGTCACTTCAGGTTCATCTTCAGGGGACGTGGTCCCTAATGCAGTCGAAACTGCAGAACATGAAAGCGCAGGGCCAAGTAGCGCTGTAGCACGGGACAGCCTGGTCCCTCCAGTCCAGGCTCTTGTATGGGCACCTGCCCCATCTTTTGGGCCTAGAATCCACGGATTTACGGCCACTCCTGGCATAACCGTGGACAATACAAATTTTGTCCAAATGGATTACTTCCATTTATTTATAACGGACGACATCCTAAATCAGATTGTCCACGAAACAAATTTATATGCCACGCAATATATAAGGCAGAAACCTTCATCCACCCATGCCAGAGATTGGACGCCCACCAATTTGCAGGAATTAAAAAAAATTTTGGGGCTCACCCTAAATATGGGTATTGTCAAAAAGCCCTCCATTAGGTCTTACTGGTCAACAAGACCCACCCAAGCCACCCCAGTATATTCTGCAGTAATGCCCAGGTCTTGTTATGAGACAATAATGAGGTTCCTCCACTTCAATGACAACGCACAGGCCCCCCCAAGTACCGATGCAAACCGGGATCGGTTGTTCAAAATAAGACCGCTAATAAATTCCCTGAATAATTTATTTCTGCAACTCTACACCCCTGAGCAGAATGTAAGTGTGGACGAATCCCTCCTCAACTTTCATGGCAGACTTAGCTTTCGCCAATATCTACCTTCAAAAAGGGCAAGATATGGTGTTAAGCTCTACAAATTGTGTGAAAGCGGGTCAGGATATACCACCGCCTTCAGAATTTATGAAGGGCGGGACCGCACAATAAATGTTCCTGGATGCCCCCCTGATCTTTCCACCAGCAGTAAGATCGTGTGGGAGATAATGCAGCCTCTGCTTCACAAGGGGTACCACCTGTACGGTGATAATTTTTATTCAAGTGTGCCCCTGTTTAGGCATTTGCATGCTGCAAGGACTGGGGCATGTGGTACCATGCGCAAAAACAGAATTGGTTTTCCACAGCAATTAGTGGGGAAGCGCATGGTAAAGGGGGACTCCTGTGCTTATGCATCTGAAGAAATGCTGGCGGTCAAGTACAGGGATCGCAAAGATGTGTATGTGCTAATCACGATTCATACCGCAGGAACAGTGGCAGTGAGGGAAAGAGGGGCAACATCGGACAAGCACAAACCAGTGAGCGTGTCCGAATATAACAAGTACATGGGGGGGGGTGGATTTAAGCGACCAGGTTTTACAGCCCTATTTAGTAAAACGCAAAACTAAAACCTGGTACAAAAAAGTGGCCATTTATTTGTTACAGGTGGCCATCCACAACTCATTCGTGCTCTACAAAAAAAACAGAGGCAGAGACACATACCTGGATTTCCAGGGAAAAATTATTGAAGGCCTCATTTTTGATGTTCAGGACACCCGAGAATGCCCCCAGTCTGAGGATGTCACGCGACTGACTGAAAGACACTTCATCAGTCGGATTCCCCCAACAGCAACCAGAAGCAACCCCCAGAAAAAGTGCCGCGTCTGCAGAAAAGACGGGCACAGCAAAGATTCCCGATATTTCTGTCCCTCATGTCCCTCGCAACCAGGCCTGTGCATTGAGCCATGTTTTAAAAAATACCGCACTGTTCTGAATTATTAGATTTTAGTTAATTTGTTGAAAATATATTTGCCCTACATTACGTTTTTATTTTTCCCATGATTTTACTCCAAGGGTGAGGGAGGGAATGGGTGGGGGGTGGATGTCATGTTTGATGTTTTCTAAAGTTCATCTGCTGGAGAGCTCCATTTGCATTAAGCTGCAATTTCTTATTTTAGAAAACCCCAAAAAATAAATTCCCATTATACCCCTAGATGAATATTTTGGGATTTCTGCTTCAAGAGCAGATATTTTGGAAGTGTTATAGAAACTCTGTTGAGTTTTGTAAAACCAGCTTTGAAAAAAAGCGATATGTGAAATAATCTTCTTCTATCCTCCGCCCTCCTACATCTCTATGTGATAAATAAGGCCACATATTTGGTATCCCCGTGCACGGGAGAAGTGGCAGAATGTGAACGGAGATTAATTTTGACCGTGGTCTATACCGTGTGTGAAAAATGCTGGTATAAACTGAAGCATTTGCTAAAAAAGTGCTGATTTTATTTTGTTCCATCTTATTCAAGAAACTTTCAGAAGAAAACTGGACTGTCTAAAAATATGATAAACCCCTTGAAGAAAACCTTGTGGGGTCTACTTGTGTGAATGAAGTCATTTATGGGGTGTTTCTAATGTTTCAGCAGCATTACGCCCCCCAGAAAACAGTATGCGGCTCTAAAATCAAATGCAAAATTCCTGGACCGAAAAGGCCAAAAAGCCTCCTTTTATGCCAAGCCCTGGCACATGCCCGCACAGCGAATAAGGCACACATATTTGGTATCCCCATGCACGGGAGAAGTGGAAGAACGTGAAAGGAGATGAATTTTGTCCGTGGACTATACCGTGTGTGAAAAATACTAGCCTAAACTGACGCATTTGCTAAATTCTTGCATTTTTTTCCAATTTTGCCCACTTTAGAGAAAAAAATAAAAATGATATATACTGACAAATGCCACTAAAACAAAGCCCTATCTGTCCTTTAAAAAGAGTGTAAAATTCAAAGATGAACTTTATTCACCTACAGAGTTATAGTCATCTAAAGAAGCGCATAGCAAAATTGTGAAATTTGCTCTGGTCATTTAGCTGTAAAACAGCCTAGTCCTTAACCGGTTAAAACAACAGTGCCCTAACATACACTGGATTATCTGAACAGCTCCTATTACAAGTATGAGTGACCCACTGGATAGGTTGCACGGATTTAATAAAACCCTACCATTGCCAGGCATATTTGCAAACAAAATACAGACGGTCACTAACAAGTATAGTATTGGTTTTGTTATTTATGCAATTCCCTATCATATACGTTTAGGTTCACCAAAAGTGATCTATACCACACACGCCACATACTTTGTAATTACGCTAGTTTTTCTTCGCTAATATGGGTAGCGGAGTTTCTGGCAGATCCCATAGAAATTAGATAATAGGCTAAACTGAAAACCATCAAAAGTGCCCAAGATTAACAATGGCTGTAAGGTGAATTGTAAGTTAAATGTAAGTGTCTAGACTTGACTGATATCAGTATTACCCTCATAACAAGCTTCAGATAGATCCTGCTTCTTTGTCCAGAGTTCTCAAGCTGAAACCACTGGTCTAACGTCAATTGATCAGCAGAAAGGATCCTCCCTAATGGAATGGACAATGAGCCCAAAGAGTGCTGCCGATCATCATCCTTCACCTGGTAATAAACAAACACATCTTTTTCTAACCCAGCATGACAACTAGCAGAGTCCAGAAAGTAGTACTTGGAAATATCTGACCTCACCTGTATGTCAAGGTCATGAAGGCTAGGATTACGTAGAAAGAATCGGAACGGCTCTTCCCAAACAGGACTGTTTGTGTTGTACACAGTCTGCGGGATCAAACACCATAGTGCATTACTTCACTGCTATAAACATAAGAGGCAAAACATGGTAAAATCAACTATACACAACAACACTTTGTTAAGGCCCTTTTACATCGGCGCTCGCTTGCTCCTGTCACCCGGAGCTATGGATGGGGACGAGCGGTCGTTACTCCGATCGTTCGTCCTCCTCCATTATTATCATGTCCGCAGCGCGCCTCCTTGTTTACACAGAGATGTGCTACCGACCGATAATCTTTTACTTTTCTAAGACTATACAACCAGCAGTTGATCGAGCATTTGCTCGTTCATCTTCTGATCGTTCTCCTGTTTACACAGAGCAATTATAGGCAACGAGCGTTATATTAACGCTCGTCTGCACGATAATTGCCCAGTGTAAAACCCCCTTTAATCTCCATTCAGATTACAATCCATCATGGCTTCCGTTCTAAACAAAGCAATGACTGGTACGGCGGATCCATTTCCAAATGTATCCCAAATAACCCGGACAGATGTCAGTGGCGTATAATAGCACCTATTGTTTTAGAGGGAAAAAAAATAAGGGAGATTTACGAAGCCTAAAGCGCCAGAAATCTGGCACAAATTGTGCCAAAAAAGTGGAGTATATGTCATGCGCCAAATTATGTTTTTGACATTTTTTACAACTCCCTACAGAGTTTTTAAAACATTCTAGTTGCGTCAAATTTATCATACAGTGTACGCCATTGCGCCGTGTCTGGTCAAGTTTTATCCTGTCTTTGTTTAGGTCAGTATTAATAAATTTGCTCCAATGTTGCAGACTGTTGCATCGGAAATAGCATAGATATAAAAAAACGCTGATGTGAACAGAGCCTTACATTGTCACATCCGTGCTGTGCATTGTGAATAACGCACCGTGATCAGATGACACAAGACACCGTATGTTCATCCGGTTTAAGCTAAGAATATTGTAGGGCGAGTTTGATATACTGATGCTTTAGACCAGGGGTCTCAAGCAAGCGGCCCGCGGGCCGCATGCGGCCCCTGGGGCTGTCATCTGCGGCTCGCGGGACACAGAGCCGCTAGTATCGGCTCTGCTCCGAGACTCTGGAATTCCCTGACATCGCTGTCCACATATGAACAGCGATGTCTGGGGCTTCCCCAGAGCCGTTGTCCCGAGCAGAGCGCTGGTGTCGGCTCTGCTCCGGGACTCTGTGGAATTCCCTGACATCGCTGCCCATATATGGACAGTGTGTCAGGGTCTTGCCCAGAGCGGAGCAGAGCGCTGGTGTCGGTTCTGCTCCTGGACTCTGTGGAATTCCCTGACATCGCTGTCCACATATGAACAGCGATGTCTGGGGCTTCCCCAGAGCCGGAGTCCCGAGCAGAGCGCTGGTGTCGGCTCTGCTCCGGGACTCTGTGGAATTCCCTGACATCGCTGCCCATATATGGACAGTGTGTCAGGGTCTTCCCCAGAGCGGAGTCCCGGGCAGAACGCTATTATCGGCTCTGCTCCGGGACTCTGGGGAAGCCTCTGACATCGCTGTCCATACATCGACAATGATGTCAGGGGCTTCCCCAGAGCAGGAGTCCCAGTGATGTCAGGAGCACAGCTGGAGTCCCAGGAAGAGCCTACTAGCGCTCTGCCTGGGACTCCAGCTCTTGGCAAGCCCCTGACATCACTGGGGCAGCCTTTACAGAGGGCACTGTGGCAGCCTCCACAGAGGACACTGGCATTATCTAGGGGTGTGTTGCATTATCTACAGAGGGCACTGTGGCCTTCTCTACAGAGGGCACTGTGGCCTTCTCTACAGAGGGCACTGTGGCCTTCTCTACAGAGGGCACTGTGGCCTTCTCTACAGAGGGCACTGTGGCCTTCTCTACAGAGGGCACTGTGGCCTTCTCTACAGAGGGCACTGTGGCCTTCTCTACAGAGGGCACTGTGGCCTTCTCTACAGAGGGCACTGTGGCCTTCTCTACAGAGGGCACTGTGGCCTTCTCTACAGAGGGCACTGTGGCCTTCTCTACAGAGGGCACTGTGGCCTTCTCTACAGAGGGCACTGTGGCCTTCTCTACAGAGGGCACTGTGGCCTTCTCTACAGAGGGCACTGTGGCCTTCTCTACAGAGGGCACTGTGGCCTTCTCTACAGAGGGCACTGTGGCCTTCTCTACAGAGGGCACTGTGGCCTTCTCTACAGAGGGCACTGTGGCCTTCTCTACAGAGGGCACTGTGGCCTTCTCTACAGAGGGCACTGTGGCCTTCTCTACAGAGGGCACTGTGGCCTTATCTACAGAGGGCACTGTGGCCTTATCTACAGAGGGCACTGTGGCCTTATCTACAGAGGGCACTGTGGCCTTATCTAGGGGTGTGTTGCATTATCCACAGAGGGCACTGCGGCCTTATCTAGGGGTGTGTTGCATTATCCACAGAGGGCACTGCGGCAGCATCCACAGAGGGCACTGCGGCAGCATCCACAGAGGGCACTGCGGCAGCATCCACAGAGGGCACTGCGGCAGCATCCACAGAGGGCACTGCGGCAGCATCCACAGAGGGCACTGCGGCAGCATCCACAGAGGGCACTGCGGCAGCATCCACAGAGGGCACTGCGGCAGCATCCACAGAGGGCACTGCGGCAGCATCCACAGAGGGCACTGCGGCAGCATCCACAGAGGGCACTGCGGCAGCATCTAAAAATGGGCTGCCCAATCTTGACATGTGTGCTAACTGAGCCGCCGGACTGCATTTAGCGACACTTAAACTGGAAAGCTGGATTATTGAAATAAACACGTGGAGAAATATCTCAAATTTTAAACCTAGCGCTATTATAGTAATGTAGTATTATTATTCTAGTAATATAGTGTTATAGTAGTTCAAATAACTAATTGATTAACAATAATTTTGTATTGTATCAAATTTTTGAAAGTAATGCGGCCCGTCAACTTCCCATTTTTTCTATATGCGGCCCACTTACCCGGCCGAGTTTGAGACCCCTGCTTTAGACCTTTGTTGATACTCGGGGGCCATACATTGTTTCTCCGCTGCCTACTTTGGGGTGATTGAATGTTCCTGCTCCGACTGTTACGTACCTTGCTTTCCTGCGTCACGTCCTGTATTGATAACTGTACCATAGGATTTGTCTGTTTTACTGCCTTCTTTAACTAAAAAAAAAAAAAAAAAAAAAAAGGACCACAAATTATATAAAGCAGTGTGAAAACGATAATATTAAGTCTTGTTATCAGGTAAAAAGTCACAACCTCTTTATCAATTGATACTGAAAGCGGTTAGGAGATAATTTTTACCTCAGGGTAATCGCAGGAAACACTGGTCATTTCTTTATACAAAACTAGTTACATGAGACTTGATATCCCATGCCAGATACCATTACAATAATGAGGTCATACAAAACAAAAATGTAAAGAATTTTTTAACAGAAGGACCACAAAACTAGGTCAGGCTAGGTACACTTCACGTTTGGGTTGACGTTCAGCAGGAGTCAATGCCAGACGTATGAAACGGTATGCCAGTTTCAACTTGTCTCACTGAACGCAGTCCACATACGTGGTGCGACTCTAGCCTTAGCCACCTATGGCTATGTTCACAGTGTTGTGGAAAAGTGCAAAGCTTCATCACTGCTACATAAAAAAAGAAAAATATAGCAAAATCCACTAGTACCCACTAGTTTAACCCTTTACAAACATTTTGTATGTACAGACTGGGGCAGGTTTACAATTCAAATTGAGCCAGAATTTCGGCGTACATGACGTGCGTCATTCTTCACAGTTTTAGCCATTTTTTTCAACATGCACAACAAGGGGATGTGGGTTAGCGGGAAAGGGGTAAGTTCTAGCAAAAGGGGTGTGGCTTAAATTTTACACTGCGCCATAAGGTTGGCACAAAAAACCTGGCATAAACGGATCTAACTTATAAGTGGCAAAAAGAAGATAAAAAATTGTCTAGCTAAATGCGCCAAATTTATCATGCAGCATGCACTTTGATAAAATTGGCGCATAGTCTGATTGTCTTGTCTAAGTTTACACGGTCTAAAACTTAACCCCTTAGTGACCACTAATACGCCTTTTTACGTCGGTCACTAATGGGCTTTAGGCTAGGCTGACGCCTTTTCACGTCAGCCTAGTCTAAGTCCTGCACGGGTCTCCCGTGCAGGCAGGACCCGGGGCTCTGCTGTCTGATGACAGCTGAGCTCCTGCTCCAACGCCCGCGATCGAAGTTTACTTCGATCGCGGCCGTTTAACCCGTTAAATGCCGCCGTCAATAGCGACCGCGGCATTTAACTTTGTTTACACCCATCGGCGGCCTTTGTCACTTTGTCACCCATCGGCGGCCCGCGAATGAAATCGCGGGTCTCCGATGGGGTGTCATGGCAGCCGGGGGCCTGATAAAAGCCCCCAGGTCTGCCCTGGACATATTCCTGTTAGGACACGCCGGAGGCACGTCCTAACAGATTGCCTGTCAGATTTACACTGACAGGCAATAATGCTCTGGTATACGAAGTATACCAGAGCATTATAGCAGCGATCGAAACATCGCACAGTAAAGTCCCCTAGTGGGACTAATCAAATAAGTCATCAAAGTGAAATAAAGATTATTAATAAAAAGTACAGTAAAAAAAAACAAAAAACCTTTTTTTCCATAAAAAGTGGTTTTATTTAGTAAAAGTGTAAAAAAAAAAAAAAAAAGTACACATATGTGGTATCGCCGCGACCGTAATGACTCCATTAATAAAGTTAATATGTAATTTAAAACGCAAAGTGAACACCGTAAAAAAAAAAACGCAAAAAACCATGGCGAAATTGCAATTTTTTTTCATTGCCCCCCAAAAAAGTCATAATAAAAATGAATCAATAAGTCCCATGCACCCCAAAACAGTACCATTCAAAACTACGTCTTGTCCCGCAGAAAACAAGCCCAAAAAATCACTACATTGATGGAAAAATAAAAAAATTACGGCTCTTGGAAAGCGACGAGGCCAAAGCAAATAATTTTAGTTCAAAAGTGTTTTTATTGTGCAAAAGTCGTAAAACATAAAAAAACCTCCACATATGTGGTATCGCTGTAATCGTACCGACCCATAGAATAAAGGTAACATGTTAATTACGTCGCACAGTGAACGGCGTCAATTTAAAAACGCATAGAACAATGGCGGAATTTCAGTTTTTTTTTATAATCCCCCCCAAAAAGGTTAATAAAAGTTAATATAAAAATTATATGTACCCAAAAATGGTGCCATTAAAAAGCACAACTAATCCCGCAAAAAACAAGTCCTCATACAGCTATGTAGACGAAAAATAAGAACGTTATAGCTCTTTGAATGCGACTATAGAAAAACGAATAAAATAGCTTGGTCATTAGGGCCTAAAATAGGCTGGTCACTAAGGGGTTAAGGGGGTTTTACACTGGGCGATTATTGTGCAGACGAGTGTTCTTAGAACGCTCGTTACCGATTATTTTCTTGTGTAAACAGGGCAGCGATCAGCAGATGAATGAGCAAACGCTCGATCATCTGCTGATCGGATCGTTTTAAAAAAGTTAAATATTATCGTTGTCGACAGCACATCTCTGTGTAAACAGGGAGATGCGCTGCCGACATGATGATAATGTATGGGGACGAGCGATCTGAATATACATAACGTATGGGGATGAGTGACCCCCATCCATAGCTCCGTGTGACAGGAGCAAACGAGTGCCGATCAACGATGTCTCGTTGATCGGTGCTCGCTGCACCGGCCGATTATCGGCCGGTGTAAAAGGGCCTTTAGATAATATTAGTAAATCCCCCCCACTGTTTATAGTGAATCTGCCTCATGACACTTGACCTTTAGCGCAAATGATAGTCACAAAAGCAGATTTGACCAGCTAAAGTATGAAGTGACTGGATATTACACCAGTAATCTAAAAGTATTACACTGTAAAATGGATTTTATTGTTTTCTCCGCTCTGACTTGTTTGACAGCTAAAAGGCTGGAATGCAAATGATCTCGTCTGATACAAGTGGCTCTTTGTCTATAAATGTCACTCTCACAGACCCTAAACAGAATTTAGTGGCAGCCTTGAAGTGAAGCAAACTCATGTCAACAAAAAATGACAGCCATGGCAATACAAGGGTGGTGAACATTTGTAATGTGCAGCATTTTTATTATGTTCATGGTAAAAGAACACGCAAGCTTCAGGGTTATCCTTAGAAAATAAAAGTTCTGTCGTTTTTCTAAAAATAGGTTTTACAGTTGTTTGATCTCTCTCTGTAGATAGAGAAACTTGAAAGCCACTTCACAGCCTGCACACTCCACCATAGTTTGCTACAGAATTCAGAATTGACCAGATTAGGTTTACTAGTCATTTTATGTGCAACTTACTTGTAACGCATAATATGTGCAATATTACCCATTATGTAAAACATATTTTATTCATGTTCCTGGGTATCGGGTAAGCTGCTACACTGCTCATTGCTCTCATCCATTGTCTGTATGGTGATAACTTTTATATGAAAATTACATAAAAATGTTTTAGATATGTTTAAAGGGTCTGTTAAGGACGATCCCTTGTAAAACGCTCCATTAGGGTATATTGAAATAATACATTATGGTCCACTGACCGAGACCTCCTCTTATTTCCATAGCTGCACCAAATAGGACTCTGTGCTTTGATTGAATCAACAGACGCCCCCTTAATTTCAATGTGTTATGTGTAATGGATCACTTTCCTTATAATCTTGATCAGACAAAATTCCATTTTTTATCAATGGCCAAATTTATGTTAAAGCGTACCTAACTTTTCAGGATAAGCTGTCATGCGTGTGTACATGAGGAATAACACAATTACTCATCATTATAGGACTTGTATTCTACATATTCTAGCAGTTTTCCCCTCTGCAGGCTCCATCTCCAATTCTCAGCTTTGTCTGAGCTAGTGGGCGGAGCCTAACTGCTATTATATGTTCTATACATTCCACACATAGAAGAGGTGAATCCTGCTCTCCTATCACACATATATATATATATATATATATATATATATATATATATATATATATATATATATAAAAATAAAAGCTGAAGCAACATGGAGAACATTATACAGCAGTACTGAGCATTATAGATGCGAGTCCAGCACTGGGGAAGATAGAACACTGATCAGAAGCTGCAGCAGTCTGTGTGTGTGCCTTTGTCTCCTCTCTGCTCCTGCTCCCCCCTCCCCAGATGTCTATGGGCAACGTGTTTATGATTCTGTCTCTCACTCCCTCCTCCCTCCTCCCTCCTCCCCTCTCCATAATCTTTTATAGGCAGGCTATGAAGAGACACCCCCCCACTACCTGTCTCCTCTGCTCTGTAACCAGGGATGGACTTTGCTTGACAGCAGGAAGGAGGTGGATAGCAGATTACAGGGGAAGGGAATGGCAGTCATTTCACACAGAATTTGCATGGATAAAAACAACAACATTTTAACAGTAAGTAAATGACAAAGTTGTTCTATACTATCAGATCAGCAAAGGTTGTTAAAAAACTTAGTGTCCATTTAAACTGTGTGCAGACAAATGGTGTTTGCCTACATGTTCACTTACAGGGAGCTCATCTGCCCGGTCCAAGTATACTATGAGAATAGCAGCAGAAGGTCCTTCATTTGTTTTCGATGTTATCTCCTTGTTCATTTTCATTACCTGAAGAGGTAAGCAAACAAAGATGTGAAAAACAGCAAGCACAGAACTTACAGTGTACATAAACATGAGATTGTAGTTAAATTTGCAGGATCTAAAATAAATATCTAAAGCCATCTTAAGGCTGTGTTCACATCACCGTTGCCCTTCCGTTGAGGGGTTAACCCGATGGAAACCCCCAACGGAAAGGCAAACGGAAACCTAAGCTTCCATTCCTTTCCGTTGAGGAGTTAGTTAACCCGACGGAAACCTCCGACGGAACCCCTCAACGGGAGGGCAACGGTGATGTGAACAGGCCCTAAAAGTGTATCTGCACTTTTTATCTTCATATGATTTTTATATGCAAAGTTCTGTGTCAATACATTTCTTAATACAGTTTAGGCCTAAATCACACCATGTTTCGTTTGGTGTGCGTGCCAGGAAAGCTCCTGGTGCATAAGTAAAACGTAACCATAGGAACTCATTTTCAGACGGAGGCCAAAAGAGTGTCCTTTTGGCCTCTGTCAGGCTGGTATACGTCAGTATAACTTTTTTCAACTATAAGGAAAAAAGTAGCCTGCTGCTCTATTCCATACAGAGGCATCCCATATAAAAAAAATAATAATTATATACAGTACCACGCGGCATAGTTTTTTTTTGTGTAACATGGGCGCATATGGGCATTGAATGGAATTGTATGCCAATAAAGTGAAATTTATTGCAGGTATAAGTTGGGAAAACCTACCGATGAATACTGCAAACACCGTGTGAATAGATCCTTATCTAGCGGCCTGAGCTTTATTTTTCTGTTTTTCAGTGAGATGGGTGAGATGGGTTTGACTGATCCCTCAAAATTCTGTTTGCTGTACCTACACATCTTTCCTCAAAAATACCCGACGGCTACTCGGATAACAACAGTTTCAAAACTTCCAACTACACATTTTCATATCTTGGTAGCCACTGTTTGATATTATTATACTCCTATGTGCCTTATCTTTTTATTGGGTAATCTACCTCCGTTTACATGCGTTTGAAATTTAGGATGTTTTGTAACTTGATGAAAGACTGTCACAGATAAGCACATTCACGACCCTGAAGACATCAGAAACTTTTGTTTGTTAGGCTTTGTTCACATCTGCGCCAGGGTCCTGTTCCGACGTTCCATCAGAGCTTTCCGTCGGAACGGGACCCTGACTGACACGAACGGAAACCAAAGGTTTGTGTCAGTCAGGGTCCCGTTCCGACAGAAAGCTCCGACGCATCGGGACCCTAGCGCAGATGTGAACGAACGCTTAGTGATTGTAAACGTTAACATTTTCAATAAAAATGTATCTAATGAAAAAATAAAAGAACAGCCGATGACCAAGCATTTGCTGAATCATCGGCTGACCGTTGCCTTGTTTACACATGCCAATGATTAGGAACAAGCGTTTGTATAAAACGCTCAATTGCCCGATCATTGGTTTGTGTAAAAAGGGCCTTTAAAAGCAGTGTAAAGACGTCCCTACACTTTAGACAACGCTCAACTAAGTGCTTATTTGGCCAACAGTTGCTGCTCTTCACCTCACCATAAACATGCAAGCTTGACTGGGGGGGGGGGGGGGGGGGTGGGTGGCATGCATGCTTATTTTATTGGGGGAGGCTAATAAACAGGGCGGACAAATAAATAAAAAAAACACGATTGTATGTCTTTGGCGCAGCAGACTAGGACTGTGCCTCCTGACAGTCTAGCTGGGATATTTAAATTTGTTACTCTTCCCTGTCGTCTCACAAGAAAGCCCCACTGGTAAAAGGAGTGGTTCAGATCACAAGTGCCATACATATTATTCTAATGAATTGTATACATTTCAATTCTATATAGGTAAGTTCATCAAGTGTAAACCAAGCCATTAAGCTACTTTTACACTCTTACATAAAAATAAGCAGCACACCCCAAATTACAGGAACGATTCTTTACCTGCTCCAGTTGGGAAGTATTGGGCAGAAGAGTAAGCCATTCCAGTCTGAGATGTATCTTCCCGCTTTTGGTATTATTGAGTTGGTACCACTGAGAAGAGAGAAACCATGAGATACATGGAGGTTACAATTTTCTTGTGGTTTTGCTCTGTCACAGGATTCTTACCTTGTCAAGTATTTGAGCTTTCTTCACCTCGCCGAGATCTAACTTCATTCTAAAGGAGGGAAAACATGATGATTTATACTGAGCTGCAAAAACAATTGCAATTTTTAAAAAAAAATTAAATTAGTTGAGCAATAGAATAGAACAAAATACACAATTCCCAAAAATGATTATAGACGTTCAGTTACTTGATAAAATGAGAGACAATAGTGGCAATTGTAATAATGTCTTACATCATGAAAAAAAATACAAAATCACGTCACACACCACATATATATATTTAACATATAAAACACACATATAAATAATCTACATCAAGCATGTAAACTTGCAGCTCTTTCTCTACTCGTATAGTTCTTATACCCTGTCGAATTGTCCACCCCCATTTTTCAATGTGAGGTGTATTGGGTTACCTATGGGACTGCAATTATCAATTTGACGCATTTGGTCTGGATGTATTCATTCAGGTCTTCTGCTGATTTTTCTGCGTTTTAAAGAGGACGTCATGTTTTAAACCACATACCTCGCCTTATTCCAAGCATCCTCTCGATTCCAGCAATGTAATTTAACATTTTTTGGCCCTCCTGTTGTCCCGCTAAGGCACCTTTTCCATTTGGCGCCTAATATGCTAATTTTGGGTAAAGGTACAGAGAGGATGTGACCTCATCTCTCCTTAGTAGGCGTCGCCTCCTACATTACTATGGCACTGTCCAATCAGATCGGGTCTTCTGCATCACTGTGAGGCTGTCCGCTCTATATGGAGAGATACGGTCTCCTCCACTCTGTACCTTTCATCAACATTAGCATATTAGGCGCTAAGCGGATCAGGGGCCGTAGTGGGAGAACGGGTGTTCCAAACATTTTTAAATTACAACGATGGAATCGAGAGTACACCAGGAATAAGGGGAGGTATGTGGTTTAAAAAAACAAAAAAACGCCATGACAGGTCCTCTAAGTCACATTGGATCCTGCCCACCCTCCCCCCACCTTTTTTTTTTTTAAACGTTTTGTTTTGAAGGACCTTTTAGGTTGTTCTTTATTTACTTCGTCTTGTTTCTACTGGCACAGTTTACCTTGCACTTCTGAGTCATTCCATATTAAAAGGACTGATTTATGGTTCACATTCTACAGTATTACTCATACACATGTTTAAGTACTTGGTATTCCTATCTTAGCATAGATGACAATATGTTTTCTATAATACTGTATTCACTATTCGGGCCTCAGTTATCCTACTCATTTGTTTTTGTACATTTTGTACTTTTATTAAATTTTGCACTGGTTTGTATTTTATTTGTAAAATCTTTAATAAAAGGGATTAAACATAAATCATTCATTTCATAGTGAGATAGCTCTATAGCAGGGGTCTCAAACTCGGCCGGGCCACATATAGAAAAAATTAGAAGTTGACGGGCCGCATTTCAACAATCCAGTTTTCCACTTAAAGTGTCGCTAAATGCAGTCCGGCGGCTTAGTTGGCAGCGTTTGGCAGACACACAAATGTCAAGATTGGGCAGCCCCTTTTAAGATAGTGACACAGAGCCCTCTAGATGCTGCCCACAGTGCCCTCTGGAGATGCTGCCCACAGTGCCCTCTGGAGATGCTGCCCACAGTGCCCTCTGGAGATGCTGCCCACAGTGCCCTCTGGAGATGCTGCCCACAGTGCCCTCTGGAGATGCTGCCCACAGTGCCCTCTGGAGATGCTGCCCACAGTGCCCTCTGGAGATGCTGCCCACAGTGCCCTCTGGAGATGCTGCCCACAGTGCCCTCTGGAGATGCTGCCCACAGTGCCCTCTGGAGATGCTGCCCACAGTGCCCTCTGGAGATGCTGCCCACAGTGCCCTCTGGAGATGCTGCCCACAGTGCCCTCTGGAGATGCTGCCCACAGTGCCCTCTGGAGATGCTGCCCACAGTGCCCTCTGGAGATGCTGCCCACAGTGCCCTCTGGAGATGCTGCCCACAGTGCCCTCTGGAGATGCTGCCCACAGTGCCCTCTGTAGATGCTGCCCACAGTGCCCTCTGTAGATGCTGCCCACAGTGCCCTCTGTAGATGCTGCCCACAGTGCCCTCTGTAGATGCTGCCCACAGTGCCCTCTGTAGATGCTGCCCACAGTGCCCTCTGTAGATGCTGCCCACAGTGCCCTCTGTAGATGCTGCCCACAGTGCCCTCTGTAGATGCTGCCCACAGTGCCCTCTGTAGATGCTGCCCACAGTGCCCTCTGTAGATGCTGCCCACAGTGCCCTCTGTAGATGCTGCCCACAGTGCCCTCTGTAGATGCTGCCCACAGTGCCCTCTGTAGATGCTGCCCACAGTGCCCTCTGTAGATGCTGCCCACAGTGCCCTCTGTAGATGCTGCCCACAGTGCCCTCTGTAGATGCTCTGTAGAGCCCGGGACTCCGCGCTGGGGAAGCTCCAGACATCGTGTGTCCATATATGGACAGCGATGTCAGGGAATTCCACAGTGTCCCGGAGCAGAGCCTGTATTAGCGGCTCTGTGTCCCGCGGGCCGCATATGACAGCCTCAGGGGCCGCGTGCTTGAGACCCCTGCTCTATAGCATGGTTCAATTATCATGTTCAATTATCATTGCATACATTTCTGCTCTTTTACATAGCATTACGGGCTTATTTGCCTTATTATTTGGGGTCTAGTGGTGACATCTCTGTAGAACGCACAGAAAAAAAAGATTCACAACAAATGCGCAGTAATATCTATATTAGGTAAATTGATTTGAAGCGGGTCAATATGTGAACAGGAACTTAGAGTTCTGTCTACATATGTGTTTAGCAAAACAAAAATAACCGTAGGGCACTGAAGGGAGGTTTTACACAACCTGCTTCTACATATTTCAATGTATAATGTCACAGCCTGCAGATCAAAGATAAGAGAACATGTAATTTACAAATAACTATGCCTGCATGCTGGTATATAATGTTATGTTTGTATCTTGGTCCCACTAACTAAAGATAAATGAATATTCCCATTGAATTTAGATGAAAATTTATGCTGAATCATATCCAAATCTAACATTTGCATAGTTTTATCACATTTCTAAAGTAAAAGCCTTGTTAATTGGTTGCTATGGTGCACTAATAACACCACCCTATATACAGACAACATACCCAAGTCAATAAATAGGGTCGAAGGAAACCGCACCATAGACGAGCACAAGGATCAAGTTTTATGAGAAAAGCCATGATCTGCAAGAAGTGTGCAAGGTTAAAGAGGACACCTCCGTGGTATCCACAGATGGTTTACTCTGCGGATATCTCAATTTCTGAAATATCTGACCAGGACGGAATACTACAAGGATTTAAATACAGCAAACCTTGCAACAAGGTTATTAGACAATAATAAAATAATCTATATCAGGGTCCTCAACTGGCGGATCAGACCGGTCGCTAGCACCGGGCATCTGAAGCAGGAGCACAGAATTTTGGCCCGATGCCACGGGCGACTGCCACATTCAATTGTATCTGCATCCTCAGGGCTCAGATACAATTGAAAACTACGGTGGAGCAGGGAGATATCAGCTCCCTGCTCCACTAGGCTACGCTGGGTCAGGATCCCTGCACAGGCCAGCACAATGACGTCACTGCGTCACGCCAGCCTACACAAGGGTCCCAAATTGGAGTCTCATAGGCAGCAAGCCTAACGAGGCCGAGGATGCCTGCTGTCCAGCTCCGTTCATTGTGGGAACGGGGCTGGGCGAGTACACGTTTGTATTTTTTGTTTGGGCAATATTTCCTAATGAGGGCATTATCTACATGGGCACTGTGGCAGTATCTACAGGGGGCCCTGTGTGTGGCACTATTTACAAAGGGAACTGTGTGTGGCACTATACAGGGGGTGACTATCTACAGGGGGCACTCTCTACAGGTGTCTGTTTAGGGCCACCAGACCTAATATTGCTTGTGGCCCCAGAAGTGCCAAATCTGCCCCTGAGGGTAAGGCAGTCACTCCCTTTGTACCTAATATCAAAGGGCTGGTGAAAGAGAAGTGTTGCCAGTTTTCCCTCTAATAAACCATAAATCTGGATGTAGGTAATGCGACAAAGATTGCAAAAAGATAGAAAGACAACCTCTTTACTACTGGTGTTCAGCTCGGATCTTCACCTGACCACAGCCCCTGGTAAATGGACCTTTATTTAAAAGTAGTTAAATAACCCTGACCTATATAGTAAACTAGAAATTATATTATACTTTTTGCACATTTACTGACAAATTATTGTTATGTGTCAGCTCATTTCATAAACACTTTTGTAATGAATTATTTGTTTTGTCGGCATATTGCAAATATTGATAAAGTTTAAAAAAATAAATAAAAAATCCTGATGTTCTTAAAGTGGTTGTGAGTAGCGACACTGTGGCTCTAAGGCTATGTTCACACGGAGTATTTTGCCGAGTTTTTTGACGCGGAAACCACGTCTCAAAACGCGGCAAAAACGGCCCGAAAACGCGTCCCATTGATTTCAATGGGAGGCGTCGGCGTCTTTTTCCCGCGAGCAGTAAAACAAATACAAAGTAATAGCCGTTTAACGAACACGTGCTAAAAATGGCTAAAAGGTGCCTGGTCCGGAAAGCTCAAAATAGCCCGATCCTGAACCCAATAAAGTGCTTGAATCCTCTCATCCAATCACATGTTCTGAGGGGGCGCAGACTAGTTCATTTCTGAAGGTGCTTTATTTTCAGCACATCTAAGCAAAGAATGCCTGTAAATAAACAAATGCTTCGAATATATAGTGAACACAGAGGGACATTTATAAAATATCCACTGGATATGTCATAAATGTCAGATAGATGTGGGTCCCATCTCTGAGACCCGCACCTATCAAGAATGTGGGCCCCCTAAACCCTATTCTACTCTCGCTGCCTCCCGGACACTTCCTGACTCTATGGTCGGGAGTTAGGAAAACAGTGTATCTCGCTGAGCTACGCTGTTTCCGTAAGTTCCATAGTAGTGAATGGCAGTTAAGGAAGCAGCATAGCATGCGAGCTACGCTTTTTCTGTAACTACTATTCAGTTCTATGGTAGTGATGGAAACAGCGTAGCTCAGCGAGATACGCTGTTTCCTTCTTTATGGTCAGGATTCACCTGCTTCAGCCGCAACACAGAGCAGTAGAACCGGGTTTAGGGGGCCCCGTTCTAGAGATGGGACCCACATCTATCTGACATTTAGGACATATCCTGTGGATATGTCATAAATGTCCTTGGTGGGAAAACCTCTAACTACAAGATATTATGCAAGTTATTAATTTAGGAGACGTTCAGTTTCATTCTCCATGAATATCATTGCATTTTGAAATTGAAGATTATTTCGTCTCACCTTCCTAGGAAATCATCTTGATCAGGGTCCTTATCAAACAACTCCACTTCAAGCTCTTGGCCCGGCACTTCATGTACTATGACCTGTACAAAGAACCAAGAAGACCATGTGATGAAAAGTAACATACTACATAGCTGCACATGTGATATAGGGATCTTCAAACTAAAGTGACAACTTAACTAGATACAATTTATTATTTTTAAGTATTAAGGTAACTTTAGATCATAAAGAATATTAGGGCTCATGTACATAGCAGCAGAGCAATACAGAACTACTGCATCAATAAAACCTTGACGCAATTTTTATTTTTTTATGGCAATCCAAGGCTGCTTTTTTTTTTTCAAGAAGCATTTCTGTTTCCATGGAAACCAGCAACCACATGCGTTTATGGTTTTAAAAGTGCGGTTTTTCTGGAATGTGTTTTCTTCCACTGAAATAAATAGGGGAAAATATGACAAGGCCATAAATATAAAAAAAAGAGGTCATAAAGCTTTACAGCCTCATAGCACTGTGGATAGTTCAAAGTCAATTTAGAAAATATTTGACACGGTAAATTTTCATGGTTCGGGTTTATTAGAAGAAGTCCGTGCTGTGACCACTGTGGCGCAATGTGCTGTACCTCATACATTTCTTTCCATACAGGGTTCAGATTTTCATTTATGACGCGGCTGGTGAAGACCTGTGTCCCAACACGCAGAATGGCGTAAGGATCCGATTTTCCTGACAGCAAACCCCCCATCTGAAAATCTTTAGGAGAGAGATTTCGGGCCTCTATAAGATGAATGCGCACAATCCCCTGAAAGAAGCAGAGAAACATGCATATGAGTGATGAATTTTGAGCATTTTGGCCTTAGAGACAGCAATCATGTTATTAAAAGCAACGTAAGATTTCTATAGAAAAGAAACATTAAAGGGGCTATCAAGACAACCCCTTGCTGATCGCAGGAGGACCGGCTCCTGGAACCCCCCGCTCATTAGCTGCGATTGCTGTGGGAAGCAGACGTTGGCCATACATGACAATCGGCAGACCATGTAATACAAGACAGATCAGGTTTGAGTAGGAGCCGCATTTTTTTTTTTTTTTAAAGCAACAGTCCACACTGGCTTTACGAGGGGTGTCCAAATCAGAAGACACCCCCACATTCTATGCCCTAGAGGCCCCCAGCTTGTCTGTGCATAATATGGGATAGCCCTTTGATTTCAAATAAGGGCAAATGAGAACTCTGGTGAACCCATATTAATATATTAGGGAATTCTATACACAGCAATTACCGAATGTTTTTTTTTAAATCAAAATTATTAGGATGCAAAGATTTATCTGATCTTACAAATACTTGACATATATACTAACAAAGAGCTGCCTCATTGGTCACAAAACTTATTTCTATTTTAAAACTTTTATCGGTCAATAAAGCTAAATGCTGTGATTGTAACAGTTCCTTTACCGTTGTCTGAGGAGTGCATGTGAGGCAAAGCAAAGACAAAATATTTCCCACAATTCAATTTTTAATGAAAAAAAAAAAAAAATCAATCAGTCAGAAATTTTGGAAATACTCTTTTCCAGTGAACATTCATCGTATTGGGGAACTATATGCTTACGTATTTTAGCTTTAAAAAAAATAAAATTGAAGAAATAGTATTGAGACCTAAGGCATGTAGGTTAAAGAAAATGGAAAAATGGATTTACCCTAGGCAATGGGGAGCGTAATTCTGCGGTATGAAGATCACTGGCAAGAGGGATGGTGAGACGATTTGGCAAGACAAGGAACCCAGAAATGATGTCCATAATCATGGTGTCTGATATTGCACTAAAGATATGAAAACGTAATGTTAGGATGATGTCAGAAAAAGACAAGGGCACAGATCACACAGCTTATGGATTGAAAAAACATTGTAGACTTTAGAAGCCATTACACCACTCCAGGAGCCAATATGAATTTATAAGTTGCACAAAAATAAGAACTTGAATAGACATCAATAAAAATATTTGTCCTACCCTGGTCTCAGAACTAAAGATATGCATGGATCCAGTAGATTACAGTATAATGGATCCGCAGCAGTTCCACCCAAAATATCTCATTTAATAAAGAAATACAAGTAAAAAGCAGAAGAACATGAAATTGGAGATGGCAATAATTTAGAGGTAAACCGATAACCACTTACTTTAAGCCAGGGATGTCCAGTAAATTTGTAAGCCCCGTCCAGTTTAAGTCTAACATCTATCAACAGATAAAAAACCAAAAATGTTTTGCCAAGAGATATAGATAGATAGATAGATATATCCAGAGAAAAATGCAGTAGGGTGGCACTGTACAAAGGATTTTAAATCCCAGAAGGGTGCTCAGCTCACCAGGTTGCCCTCCAAGCCTGGATCGTAACAAAATACAGCAAAGAGAGCGGCACTCCAGCCATCAGCCGTTGAAAAAGCTCCAGTGTGAGGAGCGGAAACGTTGCACTGAGGGTAATAAAGTACCCCTCTATTTTAACTTGAACTACGGAGTGCTGCCTGTTTCTTTGGTGTATATAAAAGGGACATGGGTCTGTTCCCGAAGGCCTGCACCCACAAGCTGCCTGTGCTGCTGGATTTTTATATATCTATATAGATATATATTTTATACCACATTATCTTATATAACATAATAAACATCTGGACTATTCTATAATAAACATCTGTGTCTACACAGCTTAGCCATAACATAAAAAAGACCTGCCTAATGTTTGGTAGACCCCCCATGTGCCACCAAAACAGTTTTGACCCGTCGAGGCATGGACTACACAAGATCTCTCAAGGTGTTCTGTGTGGTCTGCTGGTTCCTTCCACATTCCACAGATGATCAATCGAATGGAGATCTTGGTAATTTGGAGGCCAAGTCAACCCCTTAAACTCTTTGTCATCTTCCTCAAACCAATCCTAAACGTTTTTGGTTTTTTCATTGTGGCAGGCCAAATTATCCTGCTAAAAGGGAATACCCTTGCCCTGAAGGGGTGCACTTGGTCTGCATGGGCAGGCACTTTGACTGGTCTGCAGCTACGCAGTCCCAAACACAGCAAGCAGCAAAGCACTGTTTTTACGCCCTTCTATCATAGCCAGCAGTAACTTTCAGCAATTTATTCTACAGTAGTCCTTCTGTGGAACACATGGGCTAGCCTTCGCTCCTCACAAACATCGATGAGCCTTGGGTGCCCATGACCATGTCGCCGATTCACTAGTTGTCCTTCCTTTGACATCTTTTGATAGGTACTAACCAATGCATGCTGTGAACACCCCACAAAACCTGCCGTTTTGGAGATGCCCTGACCCAGTCAACTAGCCATCACAATTTGGCCCTCGTGAAAAGTCATTCAGATCCTCACACTTGCCCATTTTTCATGCTTCCAACACATCAACTTCAAGAACTGACTGTTTCAATTGCTGCCTTACATTTCCCACCCTCTTTTGACAGGTGCCATTGTACGGAGATAACCAATGTTATTTACGCCTTGTAGAACTACATTTCCAACTGCAGTAACTGTTGCAGGAGAAATGTATGAACAGATGTTGGTTCTCCCGGCAAGAAATGCTGATCGACCGCTGATCACGAGGGTTAGAAGCCAAACCTGGGCAGCTTCTATTTAAAGAGATAAGCCCTTTAACGTGAACTATGACAAATTTTCTATAACAAATATCTTTATAAGTTAAGGTAAAAGAATTGTTTTGGGATCCTGAATTGTCATAACAATGCACAATATATCTTCAGATCAATTAAATTGCATTATGTATAGATTCCTAAAGAGGTTGTAGAAGTCTTCTTTAAATGTTAACCTACCGGTCGCCGAATGAAGAATATGGTTATAGCTCCGATGATCGGAACATCACCTATCAGTGGCTCCAAGATTACACGCATCATCCCATGCAGCTGATAAAAATAAAATAAAAAAAAGTCATAAACAGGTCACACAGTTATGGAAAATCTAAAGGTCTTTTTACACAGGCAGATTCCCGGCCCGTAATGAGCGCTGATCGACAATATAGCAAGTTGATTGGCACTTGTTTAACTCCATGTACATGGAGCACTTATTGGCACTGTAATGTGACCGAATGATCGTTAATGCAATCAATCCGGGCACACACATGCGTATATTTCTTTATTGCGGGCAGCACAAGCCTGTTTACACGGGATGAGGTGCTGCCGTCAGATGATGCCTGCATAAAAGATTAAATAGGCCGACAAACGAGCATTTGCTCATTTGACGACTGATCGCCGGGCATGTTTACAACTGGAAATTCTCAGTAACGAACGTTTGAAAGTTCTACCGTTCACGGGCCCATCTAAAAAGGGTCTTGACATTCAATTTACAATTCATGAAACGTATGCTCTGGTTCCATTGACTTTACTTACCTGCACACCGTTAACTCCAGCTTTACAGAAATATTTCTTCACCTCAACATCTATTTCCATGTCTCCAACGTAACTGTAGAGAGTAGAGTCAGGTCAGTATGGCAATGAGAGACAAGCAATAATGAGGAGTCGGGCACGAGGTACAAAGAGTTTGGTTGTTTGGCAGCTAATCCCTAAAGCACAGGACATCCTCAATATCTGTAAACATTCCGATGGTAATGTTGCAAGTAATCGACGGTAAACTAAGCCATGCTGTCTGCTAAGCAACGGGCCAAGAATGTGCAGGAAGTTGCCAGGGTCAGACTGGCATGACAGGCCAACTAGAGGAAATTATTCTGAGGAGCCACTTATAACATTATTATGCGGTTCTCATTGTGCACACAGGTCAGATCATCAATAAATTCTAATAAAAGGTATTTGTGAATCAGCCTTCTGCTTGGGGCTGGGCAATTAATCGACAAAATCAAAATTCAGCGCAATTAATCAACATCATCTTACGAATTTTGATTCGATCAATTATTCTTTCCCGGTTGAAACTGTATCTGGATCTTAAAGATGCAGATGCAGTTGAAACCAATGGTAGAGCAGGGAACTGTAAGGTCCCTAATCTACCATTCACTGTTTCGCTGGACGCGAGGCAGTAACATCATCGCGCCTGTCTGCGCCGTGCCGCACAGACCAGAGGAGCAGAGGGATCTCCTCCACTCGTTATTGAAACGGGGTTAGGGGAGTATTCATTTTATTATTTTTATCAGGCACTATTGGGCGCAGCTGTGGGGGCATTCTACACCGTGTTGGGGCAGCTATAGGGGCATTATACTGTGTGAGGGCAGCTATATGGGCATTATACTGTGTGAAAGTCAGTTGTAGCGGCATTATACCATGTAGAGGCAGCTTTGGGGGCATTATACGGTGTGGAGGCAGTTATACAGGCATTATACTGTGTCAGGGGGTATATTATATAAAGTAGTATGCATCAGACTCAGGGGATAAATATGAATTCAATAGCGTAGCATGCAAAAAGGGTCTAAATAATCGTTCAACAATCGTAATCGAGGTTACATGTTCAATTAATAGTGATTTTGATTTAGGTCATAACCGCGCAGCCCTACTTCTGCTGGACCATTTGGCCCAGTCCGACCCTGGGTGTGTAGAAGTCTTCCAAGCGACTGCACAGTTTACGCAACCTCCCATGTGACACAGTTGAACACGACGGTGTTGTCTTCACTTCTATGGATGGTAACATTGTGGGAAAACACAAAAGAAAATTCATTTTTAAGGTGAAATTTTCCTTCAAACGACTTACCTCAGATTCAAGTCCAAAATAATTTGTTTCTTGTCCATTTCTGTATGAGCTTTAACACCAATCACCTTTGGGGCCTGACCAGCACAGACAAAAATCAGTATTCCATATATTAATTGTGACCTTCCTTCATTTAATGTTAGAAAAGCAGAATATTTACCGACGTTCAGTGTCATTGGGATATTCTCACTAAACATCAAATCTAATAAATTGAATATACTTCAAATCTGTGTGTGTTCATATGGCCGCTAATGTAATCTAAGCTAAAGTTTATTCAATGACCTACTCATTCTAATGCATGGCTTTCCATTTAGGGAAAGCTGGTTTTAACACCCATACCTAGAAGGAGGATATAATAGATTGGGTATCTTTATCGAAGCTGATAAAGAACTACGTACATATGGTAGATGGTGCTACTTCTGGTGCAGTAAACTACCACATTTACATGAAAATAATTTATTTTTAGATGCATCCCTTTGTAGACCATGTCTACGGTTAAAGATGCTGTATGGGGTAAGGATGGGCAGACTCAAATTATATAACACGAATGAGTGACTGTCTGGTCCTGCTTCACTCACTAGATTCTGCTGATGTCTAGCATTAGGCATTAGAAAAGAATATTGGGGATGGCGGGTGTCAGAGCGTGCGGTTTCCTAGAGCACATTTAAAGGGGTTGTCCAGTTTCAGCAAATAATGTTGTTTTTTTGTATAATTAAACGTTATACAATTTCCCAATATACTTTCTGGATTAAATCCTCATAGTTTTAAAGATCTCGGTTTGCGGTTATTCAGTAGACATAACCATTGTTTATTTCCAGTGGACACAATTCGGTCCATGGTCATGTGATGAACACACAGGTGATGGGATCGTTAGAAGACACAGCTCTGATACACACACAGTAACGAGCTGTGCACCTGTGTGTCCATCACATGACCATGGACAGAATTGTATCCACTGGAATTATAAACAATGACTGTTCCTACTGAATAACAACAAGCAAAGATCTCTTAAAACCTTGATGAATACAGAGAGTATATTGGAAAATATAACTTAATTATACAAAAAACTATTTGTTTAAACAGGAAAACCCCTTTTAATAGATTTTGTCATGGAGAATGTGTACAACAGACCACAACCAGCCCAGAGTTTAGTTGCAATAGAAATGTTTATGATGACCTGCACGATATTCTTAGGGTATGTGCGCACACACACTAATTACGTCCGTAATTGACGGACGTATTTCGGCCGCAAGTACCGGACCGAACACAGTGCAGGGAGCCGGGCTCCTAGCATCATACTTATGTACGATGCTAGGAGTCCCTGCCTCTCCGTGGAACTGCTGTCCCGTACTGAAAACATGATTACAGTACGGGACAGTTGTCCTGCAGAGAGGCAGGGACTCCTAGCATCGTACATAGGTATGATGCTAGGAGCCCGGCTCCCTGCACTGTGTTCGGTCCGGTACTTGCGGCCGAAATACGTCCGTCAATTACGGACGTAATTAGTGTGTGTGCACATACCCTTAGATGTCGGACATCACTCAAATGAATGACAGGTTTTACATCGCGCCAGAGCTTGTCCAGCAGCATTACTGAATACTCTGCCATTACGGATTTTACTAACTTAGAATACAAAACATTGTCATTTATTTCACACCATTCATGCAAAAATCTGAGCCCTGCCAATATCCAAATCCTAGCAAATATAGAAATGCAGATATGATGAAGCATGTACCGAAAATACAAATAGAATTCATCAAATAGTTTACCTTATCGCCAACACTGATCTTTGTGAAGTGGAAAGTGGAGAGGTGAGTGTTGCACGAACGGACTAAAGGCGCTATAGTATCGATGAGCAGCTTCTCTAGGTACTGCCCAATAAAAGGCCACATCTGTGCCAGAATCTGAAACACAAGAATTCACACGTGAAAACCCTACAAACCGCTTTACAGGATCAAGTGCCTTTCATTTATAGGACCAACATATTCCACAGCACATTCAGGCTTGTTCCGCAATCTACAGACTCAGGTGTTAAAACATATAAGAACAATCCAATGGAAGCCAAGCGACCTTACAAGATGCCTGCAGACATGAAGGCTATGAAGAAGCCCATGAAACAGGAGGACATGCCAACCTTGAATACCTGCGCCAGTGATATTAAACAGTATTGCAAAACACGATTCAATAAAATCTAATGTGTGTATTATTTTAACAATTTAAAAAAAAAAAAAAATCATAAAAATCCCTCTATCTTATATCCCTCCCTCCATCCATCCCTCTCTCCATCCGTATTTCCATTCAGAGAAGCCATGCTTTAAAAAACAAGTTTATAATCCTACATCATTCTGTTGCATCTACTGGTTATATGTGTCCTAAGCAGAACAATTCAGCATTTTGATATATAGCAATTTACTAAAATAATCTTATGATCAGATTAAAGGTCTGTTTACATGTAACAATTATTGCGGCGATTCATTTCCAAGTGATTGTAACAATAACTGCAAATGTTCAAAATACAAATGTCATTATTGTTAGTCATGTAATTGGTGTCCTATTGAATCGCATTGAAGTGGCGATCATTTGACAGCACTTTATAAAACTTGTGACATGTAAACGGCTTAGACTATGAGCGTTACCATGCAATGCAGTCCTGTGGATTACAGGCTGCCAGAAATGTAACATTCTCCATAGCTTTGCATATTATCGGAGAACTTCAGCTGTGATTGTGTAATTATATTACAATTTTATGTAATGTCCCAGTATATTATTTAATATTGCGCCTAAGGTAGAGTTTAAAGAGGCTCTGTCACCAGATTATAAGTGCCCTGTCTCCTATATAATCTGATCGGCGCTGTAATGTAGATAACAGCAGTGGTTTTTATTTAGAAAAACTATCATTTTTTAGCAAGTTATGAGCTAGTTTAGATTTATGCTAATTCGTTTCTTAATAGACAACTGGGCGTGTTTTTACTTTTTACCAACTGGGCGTTGTACAGAGGAGTGTATGAGGCTGACCAATCAGTGATCAATCAGTGTCCTACACTTCTCATTGTTCCAGCCCAGCTTCTTTCACTGCACAATCACACTGTAACAATGGGCTGGGACAATGAGAAGTGTATGACGCTGATTGGTCAGCGTCATACACTCCTCTGTACAACACCCAGTTGGTAAAAAGTGAAAACACGCCCAGTTGTCTATTAAGAAACTAATTAGCATAAATCTAAAATTGCTCAAAAATGATTGTTCTTCAAAATAAAAACCACTGCTGTTATCTACATTACAGCGCCGATCAGATTATATAGGAGACAGGGCATTTATAATCTGGTGACAGAGCCTCTTTAACAAATTATTGGCGCTTTCCCCATACACTTCTACTGCCCGGATTGTGCCAATTCTATACCTGGGAGAATTATAGCAAAATGTAACGCGGTCATTCATATATAAATGTTTAACTTACCTTGTTCAGCCATTCTACTTTCTCTACGTCAGGAAAGGTGACCTGCAGGAATATAACCAAATGGATAAGGCTTCATTCAGAACTAGTTGTCCAGAGCAACATGCATAGATACATCTTCAATAGCATGGCGCTCCCAAATTCTATATGCTAATGGAAGGATTTTACAATTTCTGTATAAAATTCAGATTATTACTCTATATACCTATTTTGGGATATATTTAAAATATAGTCAGGGTATATAGGGCAAGAAAATTTAAAATGTTGTACACAACCAGATCCCGGAGAATATTTTAAAACATCAGTACCGATTTGTGCACGCCTTATAGAATAGTCTTGGTCAAATCCTGCTGTATAGACCTTAGTACCCACTGTTTGTCTGCAAAATGTGCCGTTTGCCTACTGAGAATTATATGCACTTTTTTTTTTTTTTGCTTCCCACACCCTTTCAATGTTGTGTTCTAATATAATAACCTCCCCAAATATAAATTGCATATAGTTGTATACAGGCTGGGTGACTGGTCTGAACAAAATTTCTGTTGTTGGGGCAACCAGTTGTATTTTGATACATAGTAAGAAGGACACAAGCACATGTGTTTTATTATTTGGGTAGAAAAGTACTTTAAAAGTTTCTTCAATGGTAACAAAAGAAAAAGTTATTGCGTTGCACTGCTTAACATAAGGGGACAGTTATTGAGCGCCTCCCTCCTCAGGCTGATTGATGCCCTCAACTAATGAGCGCTTCCAGCAGTCTGACCTAGGGGGCACTCCGTTTAAGAAGCCCTGGAAGCATGGCTTGCATTACTCATCACTCCCTGGTCCATTTCTGCTTCGGGCACCACCACACACGGTCCTGTGTGGTGGAAAGCAAAACATCTTGACTCTGGACGGCATTAGGACCCAATGCGCCGGCAGCCAAAGCAGAAGCGGACTGGGGTAACTGGAGGCTTTTTTTTTTGCTCGGGTTTTAGGTCTGAGTTCAAGCAACTGAATATATTTAGGGGTCTGAATTAATTTAGGGGTTTGAATAAATGTAGTGGTCTGGCACAGCCTAATAGGCATAGAGTCATGGCAGGCCTGGGGCCTTTGTTAGGCCCCAGACTGCCATGGCAACTTAACATGATTGTGGGCCATTGAGAGGGAGCCCCTCCCTCAGTCACACAAATGAAAGGCCGTGGTCGTTATTGACCGCAGTGTTTTAGGGGGTTATCTCCGATCCCGGCTATTACATTGGGAGACCGACTGTCCGGCAACTAACACCTCTGGATGGCGTACACGTACGTCATTCTGTGCTGAGGGATTAAGGAACTGGCAAGGAGTATGACCAAAGAAAAAAATTGCCAAAATAATCAAATTGGCTACTAAATAATTTTTTATTACTAAATAATGGAATAGTTGAATAAATGATAAAAATGTAAAAAAAAATATGATGTCTGCTGAACGGTTTATACTTTGGGTATAGATAAATAAGTCATAACATTAAAACCAGCTGCTTAATATTTTGGAGGACCCCCTCGTGACGTCAAAACAGTTCTGAACCCTCGAAGCAAGAAGTCCACAAGATCTCTGAAGGTGTTCTGTGGTATCTGGCACCACAACATTAGCAGCAGATCTATGAAGTCCATTAAGTTGTGAGGTGGGGCCTCCATGGATCGGACTTGTTTTTCCAGCACATCCCACAGATACGGATTGAGATCTGGGGAATTTTAAGGCCATGAAAATACCTTGTACTCCTTATCATGTTCCTCGATACAGTTTTTTTTTTAAACTAAAATTGCTACTAAAATGATTAGCAAAAACATCACAATGACGACATTTGAATACATACGTATTAGATCTGCTAGCAGTGGAGGAACTATATCTATCCCCAACCCCATGCAAATTACCCTACATGCATACTTGGGAGGTAGACATGCGCAAATGGCTCTGTCACCAGATTATAAATTCCCTATATTGTACATGATGTGATCGGCGCTGTAATGTAGATTACAGCAGTTTATTTAGAAAACCGATCATTTTTGACGGAGTTATGAGCTATTTTAGCTTTATGCTAATGAGTTTCTTAATGAACAACTGGGCGTGCTTTACTTTTTGACCAAGTGGGCGTTGTAAAGAGGAGTGTATGACTCTTACCAATCAGTGACCAATCCGCTTCATCCACTTCTCCCCATTCATTTACACTGCTGATGGCGATAGATATATCGATATGTGCAGCCACATAAACACACTATAACATTACTGCAGTGTCCTGACAATGAATATACATTAACTCCAGCCAGGACGTGATGTGTATTCCGAATCCTGACCACTTCTGTAGCGTCTCTGTGAGACTACAGCACAGCACAGAGAGATCTCGCTGTAAATGAGAGTTTACATCGTAATCTCACGAGACTACGCCTGCTATGCTGTAACTCAGAGAAGTGCAGAAATTGTTTTTCTAAATAAGAGACACTGCTGTAATCTACATTACAGCGCCAATCACATCATGTACAATAGAGGGAATTTATAATCTGGCGACAGCGCCACTTTAACCACAACAAAAATGTCCAGCAACAGGTCACCGGTTTAAGCTAGTTGGAAAGTCCTACTCAAATGGTGTCTGGTTTCCACCAGACGGTCACACATGTTTAGCTTCCGGAAGCCTCGCCAATGAGCTCTCGGAAGTGCGGATAGAGGTTCTTATACAATGTATTTGTTTACATTTTTTGGCAGCCAAATTGGCTATAGTTAGGAGCTTGAAAACCCTTTCAGTTCCCCTAGATATAGTTAAATATAAATTAGGATGGATAATGGACTCTTAAACTAAGTTCCACAATGTATGGAAACCTTGGGTGTCCTATCTTGAAGGCCATCTCAATGGATAGTTTTAATCTTATGCATATGGTTTTAAGTGCATTCCGTTGTCTGTCTCGTCTTTCTCCCTTTTGTGTGTCGAAATGTCCACAACTGGATACGTGACTGGAGATTGGTTCTTTGACCTTGTTCAAACAACTATCGCCATAGTTCTTTTTTCTGTTGTATTTTCCACTATGTTGTATTCCATAATGTCAAATTGCATTCATATTATCCCCCGACAAGATGTATGTACTCAATTCTTAGAACTATTACCAGATTCTGGTTTGTTTCTGTTGTAAACATTGAAAAAACATTTATTAAAGCCTGTGAAAGTAAAATGATTAGCAAGTAAGGGCTCATTCAGACGAGCGTAAAACTCATCCGTGTGCCGCGCATGGAAATCACGCACATCACACGGACCCATTGATTTCAATGGGGCTATTCACACATCTGTCTGCTGCGTGAAACTCACTGCATGTCCTCTATTGGTGCGTTTTCATGCACCTACGCGCCCATTGAAGTCAATGGGTGTGTGAAAACCACAAACTGCACACGGATGCACAACCGTGTGCGGCGCGTGATTTGCACATCAATTCCATTTAAAACAAAAGTGCTTTGCGAGTACGTGAAAAACACATGCTACTTGCAAAACACAGATGCAATAACGCAACGCACACGGACCAGATTTACGCGCGTAAATCTGTCACACTCGTGGGAATGTAGCCTAAGGGAGGTACTAAATGGATTCTACAGGGTAGGCTGAAATTTGTCTATCCTGCCTATGACACGAAAATACCTGATCCTTGATGCAAAGTAGTCTTAACCGACTAATGGCCATATATTCACCTAAAATGTATATGATGACTGGGTTTTGGTAGCACAACACTAAATCTGAAGCCAGATTGTGATTTCCGTTTGTTTGTTTCTAAGACATGACTATCTCGTGCCTACGATACCATCAGTGTTTGTGAGGAAACAGAGGTTACGTGTGTTAAAGCAGAAAGGGAGGGCGCTGGAACTGCGAAATGTAATGTGGAATAGATTGGACTCAAAAGATAAAAGGCAAGAATTGAAAAGTAAAAGGCTATAGCTGCAGAAAGGTCTTTTAGAAATACATGTCTACATATTATATCCCTGGTGAAAGATAATCTTAAATTGTATTTAGTATTTCTGTATCTCATCAGAGAGGCTGACCTCATGTCCGGCTAAAATGCTTAGCCAAGGCCAAACCTTAACGCAGTATTCCCCAGGGACCACTGCAAAAATGTATAGAATTCCATTCACTTCTAAGACATCGCTCAGCGGAAAATAGAGCCGTAAATTAAACTGGCTCTCCGGCTGTGGTATTAACTAATCTATGTTAAAGCTCCGTTCCGTCAGAGCCATCAGGTGGAATGGAGCCCTGACTGACACAAACCATAGGTTTCCGCTTCCATCACCATTGATTTCAATGGTGACGGATCCGTTGAAAATGGTTTACGTTTGTCTCTGTTGTTCAAGGGTTCTGTCATTTTAACGGAATGAATACCGTAGTCGACTACGGTATTCATTCCGTCAAAACGACTGAAAACCATTGGCACGAGATCCGTCACATTTCAATGGCGATGGAAACAGGAAACCTATGGTTTCCGTTTGTGTCCGTCAGGGCTCCGTTCCGACAGAAAGCTCAGACGGAACGGAGTCCAGACGCAGATGTGAACGAAGCCTCGACCTTTGGTAATTTATGTACTACTTTTTTCAGGGTTGGTTGCAGTTTTGCATTGCTTTATTATTGAGCACATACGGTCAGGAACTGCCGCTTTCGATTTCAGAAAATCCATATTTAAATACACTAATATTCATGAAGTATTTATTAGTCAGAGAAAAGAGTGGCTACAAAGAGTGTCTCTCGCTCTGTAGGACCAGGCGTGTCTGTGCATTAGAGACAGTCCATTGATTTTAATGGGAACCGTGTAATGCTTCATTGCACTGAAGGGGATCAACAGCAGAACCACACCCTGTGATCGGCTTATCCTCAAGAACCCTTCCAAGAAAAAGGTATTCTCCAAAACAGACGACCCCTTTGAGGCTGGGTTCATACGAGCATGTTATGTCCGTAATGGACGGAACGTATTTCGGCCGCAAGTCCCGGACCGAACACAGTGCAGGGAGCCGGGCTCCTAGCATCATAGCTATGTACGATGCTAGGAGTCCCTGCCTCTCCGTGGAACTACTGTCCCGTACTGAAAGCATGATTACAGTACGGGACAGTTGTCCTGCAGAGAGGCAGGGACTCCTAGCGTCGTACATAACTATGATGCTAGGAGCCCGGCTCCCTGCACTGTGTTTGGTCCGGGACTTGTGGCCGAAATACGTTCCGTCCATTACGGACGTAACATGCTCGCGTGAACCCAGCCTAAGCGAACCACAAATGGTCTAATTTTTGTAGCGGATTCAAACGAATATAGTTATTTTTCAGTGATTTGTTTGTAAAAGGAGTATAGGAACTTGCAATACGATGGGGACCCTTGACGCGGGTTGCGAGCTTGCGTATCTTGGCCAAAATATTTACCAGTACCTCATGTTTATCATTGATATTTATCATGTGGACATCTTTTCAGGATGCAGCCAGGTCTAGTGCTGGGGGAGAATGGTATGTCAATATGTTGGAAGGTGCTGGGCAGCCCGCCTTGTCTAATATTATGGGCGTGACGAATAGGCTGTAAGCCGCATGTGACGGACACTCTTATAAAAGCGACATTTGTGTGCAATGATAATACTAAGCAGCCACCCCCCTGATGAATAGTAGGCGTGAGTGGGTGTTTTATCAGTATATTGCACCTGTGTAATCTCCCTCTATGTAACATTGTGGTTTGTATGCGTCCTGCCGGGAGGTGTTAAACCTGCCTTTGTGAGTAAAGGGGGTTTTACACTGGGCGATTATCGGGCACACGAGTGTTCATATAACAATCATTGCCGATAATTGCCCAGTGTAAACAGGGCAGCGATCGGCAGATGAACGAGCAAACACTCGATCTGCTGGTCGTATCATTTTAAAAACGTAAAATATTATCGTTGTCGGTAGCACATTTCTCTGTGTAAAGAGGGAGACGCGCTGCCGACATGATAATAACGTATGGGGACGAGCGATCGGAGCAACGACGGCTTGTCCCCATCCATAGCTCCGTGGGACAGGAGAAAACAAGCGCCGATCAACGATGTCTTGTTGATCGGCGCTCGCAGCACCGGCCGCTTATCGGCTGGTGTAAAAGGGCCTTAAGTATGGCCTATTCAGTGATCTTAAACTAATATAGCTCTTTTTCAGTGATTTGGATTTAACAATTGGGATGAGAATCATGCCATGTAAAGGGCTTCGAACAGTCACTTCTGTCACTCAAAATCACTCATTACCTACACAAAGATATATTTCACGCATTTGCACTGGATTATTCTCAGACAACAGTAAACAAAAATTACGTAAGGCTCTGTGGGGTCTCCGTGAGGCTCCTTAATTTTTTCTAGGGGAGAGTAGCTCCATAACGGGGCATGCCACAGTATAGGTCCATAGATTTCTATGAGCACCAGATTCTGGATTTGTATCACATGAACACAGCCATGTACATGGAGTCTTAAGGGGGTTTTACACTGAGCGATTATCAGGCAGACAAGCGTTCATAAAACGCTCGTTTCCGATAATTGCTCTGTGTAAACTGGGCAGCGATCAGCAGATAAACGAGCAAATGCTCAATCATCTGCTGATCGTATGGTTTTAAAAAAGTGAAATATTATCGTTGTCGGCAGCAAACAGGGGGAACGCGCTGCCGACATGATGATAATGTATGGGGGGGACGAGCGATCGGAGTAACCACCGCTCGTCCCCATCCATAAGTCCGTGTGACAGGAGCAAACGAGCGACGATCAACGATGTCTTGTTGATCGCCGCTCGTTGCACTGGCCGATGTAATAGAGCCTTTGCACTGCAACTCAAACAGCCTGTTCAGTTAAGCTGTGTGTATACCGCGATCTCATCCCATCCAGTAAACATATACTTCAAAAATTACATTTTTGGTTTTTTTAACAAGGTAACCTATGGGTGACGGATGCCATGGTTTCTGAATGTACTTGCCAAGAGCTGGATTCTTGATGTATAAGAAATACCAGGTGCATTGGGATTTCCCTGTATCCATTTGAAAATGTACTGGCATAGCCATGACCTAGTGCTTACAAAGCCTGACACATTACAAATGTGAAAAAAAAAAATTACAGTTTTGGTTAATTTTTTTACAGATCCCCCCCACAACGTGTACAATCTGGCTGGTGTGGAATTCCACATATGATCTCCCATATCAGATAAATGCTTAGAATTGACATGTTTTACTGGAACACATCTTTATGGTGGTAATAAGATTACAGCAAAATATTAAAACATATGCACTTTGTCCATTTTCTGTTTTAGTGATGTCAATGTACAAAAACAAATTGGCTGTGTGAACAAGGCCTTACAGCAATTTGCCAACAGTAAATTTTGGAAACAGAAGTTAGCGCCTGGCTCATTTTCCACTCTCACGGACCAGCGCTTATGTTATCGTCTGACATATCTCAATGATGTGTAAGAGGATACATTTACAGTACAAAACCCCTTTAAAAAGCAGTTGCAAGGAAAATAAAAATGAGAACATTTCCTGATAGTTTGACAGGTGACAATACAAATGGCAACTTCCGGCAAGACTTATGTGCCACTTTGTGGTTTAGGGCAACTATGGAAACTGAACTACAACAGTCAGATAGAAACTAGGGGGACGCACCGCATCCTCTTCAGATGAAGCATTTTATCTGTGCTTCTCAAAAGACATTCAGCACCGGGGTGGGGGGGGGGGGGGTGAGACATTTTTTGAGTGAGCAACAAATATATAATTTTGTTTCATTTTCTGCAGAAACCAGGAATGAAAGAACAAAATAGAAAAATAGATTCCAAAATTATATTGTATTACGTTTTATTTTCTTCAACAGAAGAAATAAAGCACTAAATTGTTATGTTTTCTTCGGTCAGAATTAACGATTTTTGTTATTATTCGGGCCACCCCAGCCCCACCATGTATGTCATTTGAAAAATCATCTTGCTGAAAGAGGGGGGGGGGGGGGGGAGGTACTTTCTAGGGCAGCCGGGAGAGCAGGAGGAACAGAAACTCTCTGAAGGGGTTATCCAGGAAGGGAACAATTTGTAGTTGAGGCTGTAAATTAATCAAAACCAAAAAAAGCAATACTTGCCTATCCTTGCCCCCCGGTGACCCAGCGCTGAGGCTCCGGCGGCACTCCCGGTGGTTGTTTACATGCATGTAACATGTGATTGCTGCAGCCAGAGGACTCAGCAGCCATATGTTGTATTTCTAGAATTATGCCAGAAATACGATTGTCTGTAGCGGTTTCATGCCTAAAAACAACCACTAGGTGTGCCGCCGGAGCCTCAGCACTGGATCGCCGGGGGAGATAGGATAGGCAAGTATAGCATTTTCAGGTTTATTTATTTCATTTACAGTCCCTACGAAAAAAAAATTCTGGATAACCCTTTTAAGCTTAGAAAGGTAATAAAGTAATTGGCAGAGCTGCAAGTATAGGTGCCCATACACATTAGATAAAACTTGGCCAAACCAGATTTCAGCCGGCTCAATCAATGATCTAGTGTGTATGGAGGCCATTCGACTCTTCCCTGACAGCAGATATGTGGAGGGGAAAAAACAAAACGTTGGGCACTTTGGATTTAAACATGCCTGATTCATTGTTCCCAAAGAAGATAAATAAATTATTCCCCTTTAGAAAAAACTAAAACCATGCTTGAACATGTTTTAGGTGGTGAGGGGAGAGTTGGAAGAAATAACTTTTGTCCCATTCTGCAAACCATTATTTAAATGTGTATGGCCACCTTTAAGGCCAGTTTGCACAAAGTAGTCTTTCAGATTTAAAGAGGCTCTGTCACCACATTATAAGTGCCCTATCTTGTACATAATGTGATCGGCGCTGTAATGTAGATTACAGCAGTGTTTTTTATTTAGAAAAACGATCATTTTTGACGGAGTTATGACCTATATTAGCTTTATGCTAATGAGTTTCTTAATGGACAACTGGGCGTGTTTTACTATATGACCAAGTGGGCGTTGTACAGAGGAGTGTATGACGCTGACCAATCAGCGTCATACACTTCCCTCCATTCATTTACACTGCAGATAGCGATATAGTTATATCACTATTTGCAGTCACATAAACACACTATAAAGCTACTCATGTGTCATGATAATGAATATACATTACCTCCAGCCAGGACGTGACGTGTATTCATTCTCCAGACCACTTCTGTAGCGTCTGTGTATGTTACAGCATAGCAGGCGTAATCTCGCGAGATTACCCTGTAAACTGTCATCCACAGCGAGATCTCGCCGTGCTGTGCTGTAAATCACAGAGACGCTACAGAAGTGACAGGATTCTGACTAGACATTACGTCCCGGCTGGAGGTAATGTATATTCATTGTCAGGACACTGCAGTAATGTTATAGTGCGTTTATGTGGCTGCACATAGCGATATAGCTATATCGCTATGTGCAGTGTAAATGAATGGGGAGAAGTGTATGACGCTGATTGGTCAGCGTCATACACTTCTCTCCACAATGCCTTCTTGGCCATACAGTACAACACGCCCAGTTGTCCATTGAGAAATCCATTAGCATAAAGCTAATATAGGCCATAACGTCAAAAATCGTTTCTAAATAAAAAACACTGCTATAATCTACATTACAGCGCCGATCATATTATGTACAAGATAGGCCACTTTAAGGAGGCTCTGTCACCACATTATAACTATTGCAAGCAACTGTTGGCTCTGTTCACATTTGCGTCCTTCTCTCCATTTCTCTGTGTCTGTCATAGGAACATAAATACTAAAATAATGGACGTACCGATCAGTCATATAACGGACACCAACACCGGAGAAAAACGATGAGGGGGGGGGGGAATTCATTAAAACTGTGCCAGTGTTAATAAAAATCAAGCTGCTTCTTAATAAATTTGTCGCATTTTTTCGGTGCAACACTTAATAATATCTACGCCAGCCAGGGTGGTTGAGGAGAGGTTGTACAACCCAAAAGTATGATAATAATAACCCCTCAAAAGGCAAGGTGTTTAAAGGCAACCTTTGAAATATACATTTTTATTAAAAATAATTAAAAATAAATAAATCCGTGTGTTTGGTTAAAATTTCTTATTAAAATCATTTTTACTTTTGGAGATACAGCTGCTTTGTATCCTGTATAGAGAGCAGCTGTATCTAGCCCTGAAACCTGTATCCGCCCTGACACGTAGGATCCACCTGTTATCGATAACATCTAAGTTATGAACGTATATGATCGGTAACAGCAAGAGACCCGCTGACCCTGAACTCGTCAGTGCCACTGACCTGACGGATACATTTCAAATGGTACAAAGCCTTATGTTATTAAGAACATAGCCTTTAAGTTATTACTAACCACTTTTTGGGGTTTGTAGTGGAGGAAGCTTTTACTGGGTCTAGCTTTTATAACACATTACTTGGCAAGCATTAAGTGTGTCACATTATCTCGATCATAAGAAGTGTTGCGTAAAGAGGAAACACATGCAGAATGATACACAGAATAGCTCTTAAAGGGCAGCGGGACGGGTCTAGAGTAACAATGAGCAATACAGAAAGAGTATACCAGCTGCTATTTATCTCTGTAACTTATGTTCACACAGGGCAAATACGCTGCGTAAAAGCACATAGCGTATCCGCCCTGTGTGCCGCAGGGAATTCCGGCGGAAAAACTGCACCAAATTGTGGTGCAGTTTTCTGGCTGGAATGTCCGCTGCAGAAAATTGCCCAGAAAAACTAAATAAAAATGGATACTTACCATGGTGACGGGTCAATCCGACGTCCTGAAGGCCGGGGGTGACGTTTCATCCCATGTGACCGCTGCAGCCTGTGATTGGATACAGCGGTCACATGGGATGAAACGTCACCCCAGGAGGAAGAAACAGACTTTTTCAGGCAGTTTTTTTTTTTTGCGGCGGAATCGCTGTGAATGCAACGCAAAAAACGCAACATCTGCTATTTGTTGAGGGATTATTTGTTGGGGAAATCCCACAACAAATAAGCAGCGATTACGCAAATACAATTAAAATGCGGCAGATTAAAAAAACGTGCCGCATGTCAATTTCCGTAGCATGTGGATGAGATTTATGCGCTCCCATTCACTTAGCGGCTACTGTATTAGGCTGCAGACTTTCCTCAACAAAATCTGTTGCGGAAAATCAGCAGTATTTACGCTGCGTGTGAATTGACCCCAAGTCTTGTAATATGCTACACTGAGAAGTCATGAAAAAAACAAAATGTAAGGGGTTATCCACATATGAAAAAAAACCACGGCGGCTTTCTTCCAAAAACAGTGCCACACCAGTCCATGGGCTGTGTTTGGTATTGCAGCTCATTGAAGTGACAACCTGTGGATAGATGTGGAGCTTTTTATTTGAAGAAAGCAGCCATGTTTTGCTAATCCTGGGCAACCCCTGTAATCCTCCATTTTACCACGTGTGCCTTGGCATACTGGATACAAACCAGTTGATCTGCCCCTTCAGCCAAGTTTTTAAATAAATTATAGACTCAAGGACACCTGTAGGCACGATAAGATATTAACCAGACACGACTACTGGGTGTAATTGAATTTCCCCAGACAGCTCTGCTGTAGTCCAATAATTATCATTTAAAGTGCACCTCCACTTCTCCACTCCCGCCTGAGCTGACGGTTTCTGAAACTTGCACAGTCACAGTCAGTCATCTGTATGAAAAGAAGAACGGTCTAATTGTCTAGGGTGAGTCAAGGACAGGTCCAGTTCTGTAGATTATTTTTTTTAAACATCTGACTGCTGTTCTGGCAGATGGTGAAGCCACACTGCAAGAAGAAGAAACAGCTCCGCAAAACAACAAAGCAAGGCCAGCCACGAGCCCTTAACCCCTTAAGGACAATTTTATGAATTTTTTTTCCTCTTTGCATTCACGCATCAAAAATGTTTTACTTTTTTGTTCTAACTAGCTGCATGAGACAGTTTTTTTTTGTGTGGGACGAGTTGTACTTTATGTAGGTTAAATTTTTTGGTAGTTTCAGTTATATAAAAAATTTATTTTGGCAAAAAATGCAGAAAAAAATTAGTTCTGCTGCGGTTTATTTTTTTCAAATTTTCTTACAGCTTTCACCGATTCATTCATTGCGTAGATGTGAACGTAGCCCAAGATGGTAGGACTGGAACAATACAGGCGAGTATTCTGCTTCCAAGATGGCAGACATGTCCAGGTTGGGGTTTGTTTGATCCTAGTGCTTTACAGGAGTGACTCCTGGTTCCATATCAGCACCAAACGTTGAATAATCTAAGCACTTTTTACCCCTTTTTTCCCTACGGACTACATGCTGTGCAATGAAGAAATGTGTTACTCCCTGGGTCAACAATGTATCTTATTTAAATTACGCAGAACACTACATACTATTGTATTGTTTGCTTAACTTAAAAATCTGCCAATGCAAACCTCTTTGGCAGAGACCAGTTTCTGTTGCGGATGAATGCCATCTCATATGAAGTGTCAAATATTTCTTCTGAGATAAGAATTAGGCAAGCTGTAAGGCCTTATTCGCAGGAGCGTTGAATACGTCCGTTTTAACGGTCGTCACACAGACCCATGTTTTTCAATGGGGCCGTCCACACGGCCGTTCTTTCAACATACCGTGTGAAGGGTCCATTAAAAAAATAGAACCTGTCCCATTATCTGCTCTTATCAGGGATCCCTCCATAGGCTCATGTCCATGGGGATCCATGAAAACGGGACCCGCACTGGGGCACCACGAACGAGAAAAAATACACGTTTTTCACATCCAACGCTGGTGTGAATCTAGCCTAAAGTTACATTCACACGAGCGTGACAGATTTACGCATGTAAAAAGCGTGTGTAAATCTGCTCTTTGTGCGTTGCGTTAGTGCATCTGTGCTTTTTTTTCATGGAATTGATGCGCAAATCACACACAGCACACGGATGTGGGCACGTAGGTACATGAAAACGCACCAATATAGGAAATGCAGCGAGTTTCACGCAACGGACTGTCGCTGTGTGAAAACTCACATGTGTAAACGGACCCATTGAAATCAATTGGTCCGTGTGCTGTGTGTGATTTCCACGCACAGCACAAAGACGGGTTTTACGCTCGTCTGAATGAGCCCTAAGGGCGAGTCTTGTTTTAATGGGAATGATCTCAGCAACGAGAGGATATATGCGATTAGTAATGCTATATACTAGCTCCAAGCAGTAAGTAGAAAATGAATAAAATAATAAAACAACACTAGCTGATGCCATGCTATAACCTGGAAAATACAATAAAAGGTTTTAAATGGACTCCATAAAAATGTTGGAACTGCACGTATAACAATTCCCTAAAGTATTTGTCTATTATGTGCCATGCAGATGGATTTACAGGGTAACGTCATAGAATTAGAACTCCATTGCTAATAGCAGAACAGTCCTGCTAATAAAAGGGAAGGATTACAGATGTATATAAGGGAGCTGTTGTACATGTAAAATCAAACCGAAACTTTGACCCGTTCCTGACCGCCCACTGTCTTGATGGCGGGCGGTGAAGGTCACGAGTCTTGATGTCGTTGTAGAAAAATCTAAGGGTATGTTCACACGCAGTGTTTTCAGGCGTATTTTGGGGCATTTACACCTCGAAAAACGCCTGAAAAGACGGAAGCTGAACGCCTACAAACATCTGCCCATTGAAATCAATGGGAAAACCAGCATTTAGTTCATATGGGGCATCTTTTATGCCTCTGTTTTAAGAAACAGAGCGTAAAAAGACGCTCCGTAAAAAGAAGTAGCATGTCACTTCTTGAGGCGTTTTTTGGAACCGATTTTCCATTGAACACTATGAAAAACGTCTCAAAAAACGCCTCAAAAGAAGCCTGAAAAGAAGCTCCGAATTAAGGGTATGTGAACACGCTAGCTGACATTTAGGCTGGGTTCAGACGACCTATTTTCAGGCGTAAACGAGGCGTATTATGCCTCGTTTTACGCCTGAAAATAGGGCTACAATACGTCGGCAAACATCTGCCCATTCATTTGAATGGGTTTGCCGACGTATTGTGCAGACGACCTGTAATTTACGCGTCGTCGTTTGACAGCGGTCAAACGACGACGCGTAAATTGACTGCCTCGGCAAAGAAGTGCAGGGCACTTCTTTGCCACGTAATTTGAGCGGTTCTTCATTGAACTCAATGAAGCACAGCTCAAGATTTACGAGCGTCACAGGCGCCTCGTAAATTACGAGGAGGAGCATTTACGTGTGAAACGAGGCAACTGTAAACAGTCTGTCTTTTCACACGTAAATGCCTCTCAGCGTGTGAACATACCCTTACGGCTGAAATGACAGACTGTTTTCAGAACAAAACAGCTGCCTCGTTTCAGCCGTAAATGCTGCTCCTCGTAATATACGAGGCGTCTTTGACGCCTGTAATCTTGAGCTGTTCTTCATTGACTTCAATGAAGAACGGCTCAAATTACGTTGCAAAGAAGTGTCCTGAATATAATGTATATAAGTGTCCTGCACTTCTTTGCCGAGGCAGTCAATTTACGCGTCGTCGTTTGACAGCTGTCAAACGACGACACATAAATGACAGGTCGTCTGCACAATACGTCGGCAAACCCATTCAAATGAATGGGCAGATGTTTGCCGACGTATTGTAGCCGTATTTTCAGGCGTAAAACGAGGCATAATACGCCTCGTTTACGCCTGAAAATAGGTTGTGTGAACCCAGCCTAAAAGAAGCTTCATGGTCCACTTCAAAAACGTCTAAAAATCAGAGGCTGTTTCTTTGAAAACAGCTCCGTATTTTCATACATGTTTTTTGCTAAGGGTATGTGCACACGGTAGCAGGCTTTTACGTCTGAAAAGACAGACTGTTTTCAGGAGAAAACAGCTGCCTCGTTTCAGACGTAAATGCTCCTCCTCGCATTTTGCGAGGCTTCTCTGACAGCCGTAAATTTTGAGCATAATACGCCTCGTTTACGTCTGAAAATAGGTCGTGTGAACCCAGCCTAAGGGTATGTTCACACGGCAGCGTCCGTGACGGCTAAAATTACGGGGCTGTTTTCAGGAGAAAACAGCCCCGTCATTTCAGCCGTAACGGCATGTGCAGGCGCTTGAACGCCGCGTCCATTACGGACGTAATTGGCGCTGCTTTTCATTGGAGTCAATGAATAACGGCTCCAATTACGCCCCAAGAAGTGACAGGTCACTTCTTTGACGAGGGCGTCTATTTACGCGCCGTCATTTGACAGCGGCGCGTAAATATACGCCTTGTGCGAACAGACAAACGTCAGCCCATTGCTTTCAATGGGCAGATGTTTGTCAACGCTTTCAAGCCGCATTTTTCGGACGTAATTCGGGGCAAAAACGCCCGAATTACGTCCGTAATTAGTGTGTGTGAACATACCCTTATAAGCAATGTTCCCTCTAAGTCTTGGCATCTCCTGAGGGAGCAGAGTAAGTTTCCATCAATGTTGTGCGATCTGATGACCAACAGTAAGCGTAAGTCCACATAGTTTTGAGAAAGGTTTTTTTACGAGGAAACCGCGTCGGAAAACATGCCCAAAAATTTCTGAAAATGCCTCATATTGATTTAGATGGAAGGCGGAGGCATTTTTTCCCGCGAACGGAAAAACCATCTCGCGGGAAAAAGGGACATGCCCTATCTTCGGGCATTTACGTCTCTGACCTACCATTCACATCAATGGGAGGCAGAGAAAGCATATCTCGCTGCGTTTTTTGCCCACTGCGCTTAATGGTCGCGGGTGATAAACGCAGCGAAAAACGGCGTGCAGGTGGAGCAAAATCTGCCTCAAAATTCCAAACGGAATTTTGAGGCAGATTTTCTGCCTGCAAAAAACTGAGTGTGAACCTACCCGAATACCCCCAGTAACTCTAATATAGCGACTAAATAAGAGAATAAGAAAACTTAAATTAGTTTTAATCACTTTTTTAAATACTATAATATTACAAGTACAGAAGTAAAATAGACGACAGTTATCAACACCAATTATAGGCATCAACAAAATAATCCCTCATTACACAACTGCCCCTATAGATCGTGCCACACACATCCCCCTGTAGATCCTGCCAAACAGACCCCTTGTACATAGTGCTATGCAGCAATTCCCCTTGTAGATTGTGCCACAGACACCTTTCCCCTTGTATATAGTGCTACACAGCCCACCTCTCCCCTTTTGTATCGTGATACATAACCCCTCTCCCCTCGTATAGTGCTAGACAGCCCCCCTCCTCCCCTTGTGTATATAGCACTGCACAGCCCACCTCCCCTTGTATATAGCGATACACACCAATTCACCCTTGTATATAGTGCTACACAGCCCCCTCCTCCACTTGTGTATTTAGTGCTATACAGCAATTCTCCCCCTGTATATAGTGCTACACAGCCCCACTCCTCCCCTTGTATATAGCACTTTATAGCCCCCTCCCCCACAGCTCCTTAAAAAAAAAATAATAATAAATTGTACTTAACTTGCCCCGTTCCCGCGACAGACAGAGCGCTACACTGCCTCTCCGGCGGGACGCATGCGCAGGCCGGCATGATGTGACGGCCTGTGCGACTCCCAGCACCTTATAGGCAGCAAGCTTAATCTGGCCTGCAGCCTATAGTATTAATTTGTATGTGGCTGACGCTAGTACCGGAGCCCCCTCTGGTGCTAGCGACGCCACTGCATCCACAAGCTTTACAGAAGACGTCAGGAGAATGAATACACATCACGTCCTGGCTGGAGGTAATGTATATTCATTGTCATGACACATGAGTAACGTTATAGTGTGTTTATGTGGCTGCACATAGTGATATAGCTATCTGCAGTGTAAATGAATGGAGAGAAGTGTATGACGCTGATTGGTCACTGATTAGTCAGCGTCATACGCTTCTCTCCAACACCCACTTGGTCATATAGTAAAACACGCCCAGTTGTTCATTGAGAAACTCATTAGTATAAAGCGAATATAGGTCATAACTTCGTCAAATGATCGTTTTTCTAAATAAAAAACACTGCTGTAATCTACATTACAGCGCCGATCACATCATGTACAAGATAGGCCACTTATGTGATATATCCATCCTCAGCAGCTGCTAGTTCGCGCAGGACGACGGATATATCCGTCCTGTGATGGCGCGGGTACTGCCAGTGTACCCACGCGATCAGCGGCAGGAGCACGGCTATTCTACTCAGCCTGGCTCCTGCTGCAACTGCCGGAATCGAAGCGCGCTACGATTCCGGCAGTTTAACCCATTAAATGCCGCTGTCAATAGTGACAGCGGCATCTAATGTGTTTGACAGAGGGAGGGAGCTCCCTCTGTCACCCGATCGGCGCCCCCGCAAACAAATCGCGGGTCGCCGTCGGGTTTCCATGACAGCCGGGGGTCTAACAAAGACCCCCAGGTCTGTCTTCCGCAAATTCCTGTTAGGCGATGTCGGAGGCATGACCTAACAGGTTGCCTGTCAGTTTTACACTCACAGGCAATAATGCTTTGGTATACGAAGTATACCAAAGCATTATATATGCGATCGGCACATCGCATAGTGAAGTCCCCTGGTGGGACTTAAAAAAAAAAAAAATGACAATCAGTTAAATAAAGTTTGTGGAAAAAAAATAATAATAATTAGTCAAAATCAAATAAAACTACTTTTTTTTGCCAAAAAAGTGGTTTTATTCAGTAAAAGTGTCAAAACAAAATCACACATACACATATATGGTATCCCCGCGATCGTAACAACTTGACCAATAAAATGGACACATTAAATAAACCGCCGGATGAACGGCGTCCAAAAAAACGCACATAACGGCAAAATACTCTCTTTTCTCCCATTCCCCCCATAAAAAGTAAAATAAAAGTTAATCTATAAGTCCTATGTACCCCAAAATAGTACTAATGAAAACTACACCTTGGCCCGCAAAAATCAAGCCCACATACGGCCACATCGACGGAAAAATAAAAAAAATGACGGCTCTTGGAATGCGGCGATGCAAAAACAAGTAATTTTTTTCTAAAAGTGTTTTTATTGTGCAAACGTAGAAAAAAAACATATAAAACCCTTACATATTTGGTATCCCCGTAATCGTGCTGACCCATAGAATAAAGTGAATATGTTATTTACGCTGCATAGTAAACGGCGTAAATTTATAACGTGAAAATTAATGCTGGAATAGTTGCTTATTTTCAATTCTCTCCTAAAATAAAGTTAATAAAAGTTAATCAATATATTGTAAGCATCTAAAAATGGTACAATTACAAAATACAACTCGTCCCGCAAAAAACAAGCCCTTATACGGCTATATAGACGGAATAAAAAAAAAGTTACGACTCTTGGAATGCGACTATGAAAAAACAAAAAATAATCCTTGGTCATTAACGTGCAAAATGGCCCGGTCATTAAGGGGTTAAAAAAGGGTTAGATAATTTCCTAGAACAATAAAATATTAGCTCCTATGTGTAGAAATTTTTCCCTCCCCTTTCCCATCCCTTGGTTGTACTTGCTGGACATGTGTCTGTTTTCAACCGTAATAACTATGTAACATTATATGTATAAAATAAAGTTGTTACAGTTATCCCGTCATGAGATTAAAAAAGTCACTTAATATAAAATGTATATTTTATTGCCCGTACATTACATTAAAAAAAAGAAAACCAACACATATTAGGTATCTACAGGCCCGTAATAACCAAAAGAATTAAACAGGTTATTTAGCGCAAAACATGAACAATATTAAAAAAAAAAAAGAACTAAAAATAGTTTTTTTTGTATATTTACGCCGCAAGAATAAAATGACACAGGAATGTATTTTATTTATCCCCAAACTGCAGAGAAAAAAAATAAATTCTCCTGCATATAGCCAGGCCTCATATAGCCACATCAATGCAAACATTTGAAAAGTTACGGCTGCTGAAAGGAAGAAGGACAAAAACAAAATTAACTTTATCTTGTCATTAAGGCCTTTTCAGGCCTGGCCACTAAGGGGTTAAACATGGTCTTTAATCAGACAAGAAGGGTATGGCACCACGTGGCATAGTCTATCTGGCTCTACGGCTATCCTCAGCCTAAATGATGCATCCACTGCAATGCAGCTATTTCATGCATCAAAGCATGCGTACAACAGTGTCTGCATATAGGAGGGGTATACAGAAACGTCCTCATCCGGATTATTTATTCATAGATTTCTATTTACCTGGAGTAGAAACATTTAAAATAGTAAAGGGCTCTTTTGCATTAACTCAGCCATTACACAACGGAGGAGAAACGGGACAGTGGTCGCCACAGACTCCATTTTCTAGATTATACTTGGAAACGGATAGAAACATGTTATTATACCACTTATTGATAATTAATGCCTCCCAATACGATGGTCTCTACTATACATCTGTGGTTACTTTCTAGTCTGATGTTTAATGAGGACTCTAACCACTGGCTAGCTGTGTCTCTCCTGTACTGTGACCCCAGGGGCGTTGCTAGAGTCTTAAAAGATCAGGGGCACAAGCCCCAAGACATATATTAACCCATCCCTCCCTAAAAATAAATAAATTTTTACATACTTACCAGAGATAGCAGGTCTAAGACTATAGCTTCACCGCTGGATAGAATTATATGCATTGTCTAAGCAGACGGTATCATACATAAGCTTAGATGCATGGCCCCAGCAGACAGTATCACACATGATAGGCTTAGATACAGTGCCCCAGCAGACCGTATCACACATGATAGGCTTAGGGCTCATTCAGACTAGTGGGAATCTCGTCCGTGTGTTGTGCGCTGAAATAACGGACAGCACACGGACCCATTCATTCCAATGGGGCCATTCACACATGCGTGAGTTTTCAGGCGAATGTCCATTGCGTAGAACTTACTGCATGTCCTATGTTGGTGTATTTCACGCACCTAGTGGCCCATTGAAGTCAATGGGTGCGTGAAAACCACGGTTAGCACATGGACGACATTTGTGTTTCAAGCATCAATGACACTGAAAAAAAAAAAAGAAGTTGCGAGTGTGTGAAAAACACATGCCACGCGCAGAGCACACGGATGCAAAACGCAACACACACGGACCAGATTTACGAGCGTTTTTTTTTATGCACGTAAACCTGTCACGCTTGTGTGAATGTAGCCTTAGATACAGGGCCCCAGCAGTAAGTATCCGTGTACTAAACCTCAGGGGCAAAATTGGAATTTCTGGGGCCCCAAACAAAGTTATGTCTCGGGGCTCTAATCAAAGACACCTGTAGAGCGTACCCCACACAATGCCCCCTGTATATAGCATCACAACCCCCCTGTATGGTTCCAGACTCAGTCCCCCTGCCACACATCCCCCTTGTAGACCGTGCCATTCAGTCCCCTGTAGGTAATCCCACATACTTTCTGCTGAGACAAGGTGGGTATCATACATGATCGGGCCCAGCAGACAGTATCACACATGATAGGCTTAGACACAGCGACCCAGCAGTAAGTATCCTTGTACTAACATATGTTCACCCCCCAAAAAAATGTTGCATTTGTGTTTTTTTAAAGGTTAGGTCGTTGGACTACATCGGATTCGAGGACTACTTCAATGACGGCTTTTTTTATTTTCAATAAAATGTATAATGAGGGTTGTCTGGGTTTTTTTTATTTCAATAAAATATATTTTTTCTATGTCCTTGTATTTTTTTTAAACTTTATTACTACCGATTTATTAATAGCCGCTGGCTGATTGACAACGTCCATTACTAAGGCGAGGCTTGGTGTTAGGCGGTGCAGAGGCCAACAATAACCCCGCTCATTATTACCCCGGTACCCACCGCCCCCAGGGCTATTGGGAAGAGCTGGGTGCGATCCAGAACCCAACCATCTGTAGTGTAGGCCAGGCACTGGGGCGGCTGCAGGCTGGTATTATTAAAACCAGTGGCCCTTCCCACCCTGGTAATGCTAGCCTGCTGCTGCTATGTTGTATCTGGCTGGTTATCAAAAATGGAGGGGGGGACTGTTCAAAGTTTATTCCATTTAAAAAAAATAATTAATGACGTGGAGTCCCCCCCCCCCCCCTTTTTTTTTTGATAACCAGACAGATTCAACATAGCAGCAGCAGGCTAGCATTACCAGGGTGGGGAGGGCCACTGTTTTTGGCCTTTCCCAGCCTAATAATACCAGCCTGCAGCCGCCCCAGTACCGACCACCACTGCAGACGGTCGGGTACTGGATCATACCCAGCTCTTCCCGGCACCCCTGGTGGCGGTGGGTAATAATGGGGGGGGGGGGGGTTAGTACTAGCCTCTGTACCGGCTGACACTAAGCCCCGCCTTAGTAATGGATGCTGTAAAATAGCCAGCGGCCATTACTAAAGCGGTAGTAATGAAGTTTAAAAGAAAATACAAAAAGACATAGAAAAAATATATTTTATTGAAATAAAAAACCCCCACACAAGCCTCATTAACCATTTTATTGAAAATAAAAAAAGCCGTCCTCGAATACGAAGTAGTCCAACGACCAAACCTGTAAAAAACACAAATACAAAATACAATATACTTTATAAGATTACTGTCTGCTGGGGTCCTGTATCTGAGCCTGCTTTGTGGTAAGCTTCGATACATGGTCCAACAGGCAGTATCACACATGGGCCATGTATCCCAGCAGACGGGGATCCAGGGCACAGAGCCAAAGATCCGGGGCTTGGGCGCCGGAGGTCCGGTGCTATTGACACCCCTGCCTGACTCCATTACAAATTTTCAGAAGAGCCCCAGACTCCAAGGCCTCATGCACACGAACGTGTATTTTGACATTAATTTCTATGGAACCATTCACACGACGTGGTTTACATGGACCGTGTGGGGGGGGGGGGGCGCTATTGTGGACCGCAAAAACGCAGGACACACCATTTTACAGTCTGCAATTGCAGTCCAGCCCCATTTAAATAAATCCACATCTTTTATGTGCATGGTCTGTGATTGCGGATGGCCCGCGGATGACACTCCTCAAGCCTTCCGTGCCGTAGACATGGATAGTCCACACGGCTATGGCCGTGTGCACGAGGCCTTATCAATGTAGATCAACACTTGCACCAGGCCTTTTCAATTGATGTAGACACTTGGACATTACCAAATCATCAGATTAGAGATAATTTTTGCATTGTTTACTGACATCCAGTGACTAATGGCTCTTTTAAACGTGCCAATGATTGGGCAAACGAGCATTCGTATGAACGCTCCTTTTCCATCGATGCTCTGTGTAAACAGGCCAACACTCAGCCGATGAAGGAGGAAGTGCTTGTTAATCGGATGATCGTATAATTTAGGCAGCATAAAATAAATGGTTGTCGGCAGGACATCCCCGTGCAGCCGACACGATGGAAATGCATGAGGACGAGCGATCATTGTAACAATCTCTCGTCCCCATACGTAGCTACCTGTGAAAGTCGCAAAAACGTGCAGATCAACAAGCTGTCTCGTTGATCTGCGTTAGTTTTTTACGGCAAATATTGGCCGGTGTAAAAGGACCCTAGTGTTAATGCAACTGAGCACCCGGACAGCTCCTGAAGTGCAATAAGACTATCTTCACATCACAATTTTTGTATCCATGTATAACGTGTATGCCAGGAAAATCTTCCGACATATACGTTAAACGGAGAGTGTGACGCATGCCAAACAATGGCATCCAACACCCATAGGCTATAATGGCATCCGTATAACGTATACATCATGAGCTTTACATAGCTTTTCATGACATATCCATTAAACGGATGCCATTATAGCCTTTGGGTGACGATTGACGCATCAGTCACCTATAAAAGCATTAGTTTAACGGTTTAGTAACGAAAATCTCATGGAGTTATACGTTTAACAGATGCCATACAATGCCATCCATCATCCATGGGCTACAATGTTGAAAAAAAGGATACATTTAACTGGTAAAAACAAGGGTACTTAAGCGATTTGTGCAAATCATGCGCTCTCCGAACTTGAGACGCATCAGCAGGTTTTTAATACCGTCCCCACCCAAAAAATAAAAAAATGGTGCAAAAATACATTTCACGGTAGCTACTGCTGTGGTGCCCCATTGCTTACAACGATGAACAGGTCAGTGCTCCCAGGTCCTGCTATACCAGAGACATGTGTTAGGTGATCACTGCACAAATCATTATAAAACCAGATTTCTACCGATGTCTGCCCGCAGGAGAGGTAGAGAAACATCAAAACCAGCAAAGAGAGAGACCTATAGGATGGGCTAAAACAAGCTACAGTGTGCCCACTCCACCCCTGCCCCTTACATACCAAAAATCATATTCTGGAGGCTGAAGCCAATAATGTTAATGTGGGAAATAATTGGAAATTTGTGAAATTCTGGTTTTTAATCAATAGATTGTATTCTTCCCCTCCAGCGAAAATATTATTATATAAACAGGCACGAATGGACAAATCCCAAAAGCCAGGTAGCCAGTGCTCCTAGAGTTTTTTCTCTCGGTTTAGGTCTATGGCCTCATTCACAAGCTTCCATAGCGTGCCACATGGTCAAGAAAAAATAAAAAATGTTTCCAATGCAGTGTTTGGCAGATGTTCACCTGTAACAAATTCCTTCACAAACTTCACTAAGATTGCATGTGGTTTTTAAAGGGTGCAGCGCACTACCGGTTACTCAAGTCTACAGATTGGTGGGGGCTAATCTAATAGGTGCTGAGCAGATACGTGTGCCATGAACAATTTCCGGCTGATCTGTTCCATTTTGGCCTCGTAAAGAGCTGGGGGAGGGGGGTTTGTGTAGGTGAGATGTAGAGCTTGATAATATTTGTGAACTATTGGGGAAGGCACCTTCTGCAGCCAGTTGTCTTACAGCCAGAAACGGGATTGTGAGAAGGATGGAGTAAATCTTTATGTATTTATCTGTCTTAATTGCAATAGGAGATAAAATAGGAGTAGAAAGTGGGATATTAGAGGAGGAATTGCTGGGGTTTTTTTGTGGCCGTTTTCTATATTTAGTGTTCTTATACCCATACAGCTAATACTGCATTTTCATAGCTGTAGAAAACATGGTACAGGGAATGCTTAGTCACTATTTTACATTCCTACACCAGAACGCAAACTGCTGTGGGGCAGGTTTAGTAAATAAAGTCCTTACAAAATAGAAATCGCCCTAGTTTAGTTCTTTAAAGTCCCGGAATACTTTGCTGCTGGACAGTGCTAAACAATCACTCACAAGAATCAAGCAACCATGGGGCACATAAGAGCAAACCAGTTATTCCGGATATACACAAAACAAACACAAGTTGGATTAAATGTAATGAGATACAAATAAAAAATAATATATATCCGACAATTACCGAGTTCATTTGTGGCAACCGCTGGAAGATACAACAGAAAAAAAATACAGGAAAATGAGAATATACCAAAAAGGCATCTGCTACGGTTTACTCAATAGTGTAAATTCTCATAAGAGTATTCAAGGAAATAATATTTGTTACGTTTTTTAGTGTCCTATTGAGTAATTTTTCAGGAAATTTTACTTAATCAGACCAACCATCAAGAAGATACAGTAAAGTGTTTCAGCTTGTACTGGAAGAAAGGGAGGAGAAAGCGTTTCTATGGAAAACTAAACAAACACCCGTGCTGGGGTAATTTTATCCCAAAATAGGCCGTGAGGAGAATTCCACATATGTTACATTCCGATTCTAAAAATTGTGTACAGGCTGACGTATATACTACACAGAAGAGAACGGGCGCACGCAGCAGACATCGGACCTTATGCAAAAAAAAAAAAAACGTAGCAAGTTTCCGTAGTAACCAGACTGGCTTTCATTATACTAGTCATTTTAGAAAATGAAAGTGATCTGATTGGATGATATGGACAGATTTTTTTTTTATCAGCAGCCCAGTAGGTTGAGGCCCTCTTACACCGGCCGACGCTCGGCCGATCAACAAGACATCGTTGATTGCGCTCGTTTGCTCCTGTCCCATGGAGCTATGGATGGGGACAATTGGTCGTTAGATTGCTGGTCCCCATACATCATGTTGGCAGCACGTCTCACTGTTCACACAGGGAGATGTGCTGCCGACAAAGATAATATTTTACTTTTTTAAAACGATACGACCGGCGGATGATTGAGCGTTTGCTCGTTCATCTGTTGATCGCTGCCCTTTTTACACAGGGAAATTATCGGCAACGAGCGTTATATGAACACTTGTTTGCACGATAATCACCCAGTGTAAAACCCTCTTTAGTTTTGGCTAGCGCAACCAAACCCTGATGACATCAGACTATGTACACATTGATAAGACCTACTAGTCCTAACAGTTCGCCCTCATGCACGTGGTCATATTTGAGATCTGCATCACAGGTACCGAATATGGAAGCCATAGCCTGCTTTAAGTCCATAATGTACCTCTGTGTGCCTCCAATTTTATGCCTTAAAGAGGCTCTGTCACCAGATTTTGCAACCCCTATCTGCTATTGCAGCAGATAGGCGCTGCAATGTAGATTACAGTAACGTTTTTATTTTTAAAAAACGAGCATTTTTGGCCAAGTTATGACCATTTTCGTATTTATGCAAATGAGGCTTGCAAAAGTACAACTGGGCGTGTTGAAAAGTAAAAGTACAACTGGGCGTGTATTATGTGTGTACATCAGGGCGTGTTTACTACTTTTACTAGCTGGGTATTGTGTATAGAAGTATCATCCACTTCTCTTCAGAACGCCCAGCTTCTGGCAGTGCAGACACAGCCGTGTTCTCCAGAGATCACGCTGTGTCGTCACTCACAGGTCCTGCATCGTGTCAGACGAGCGAGGACACATCGACACCAGAGGCTACAGATGATTCTGCAGCAGCATCGGCGTTTGCAGGTAAGTCGATGTAGCTACTTACCTGCAAACGCCGATGCTGCTGCAGAATCAACTGTAGCCTCTGGTGCCGACACGATGCAGGACCTGTGAGTGACGTCACAGATCTGCACTGCCAGAAGCTGGGCGTTCTGAAGAGAAGTGGATGATACTTCTCATCAGAAAGCCCAGCTAGTAAAAGTAGTAAACACGCCCCGATGTACGCACATAATACACGCCCAGTTGTACTTTTACTTTTCAACACGCCCAGTTGTACTTTTGCAAGCCTCATTTGCATAAATACGAAAATGGTCATAACTTGGCCAAAAATGCTCGTTTTTTAAAAATAAAAACGTTACTGTAATCTACATTGCAGCGCCGATCTGCTGCAATAGCAGATAGGGGTTGCAAAATCTGGTGACAGAGCCTCTTTAAATAGGACCAGTCAGGTACTATTTTTCTCTTAACCACTTGGCGCCATATGCAGTTTACGGTGTTGTAATTGCGGAGGCACAACGGTTGTACAGGCTCGTTCAACCAGGGGGACAAGCTGGTCTGTGATTGTAAAAAAGATAAAAGTTATACCGCTCTGACAATTTTTTGAACGGCAATGCAGCGAAATGTCCTTAGAGAATGTCACTTTCCCCGGCACATATGCAGATAGGAAATAAAATAAAGTCCACATGGTGCAAGTTCCTCCTGAGACCTGTAGTTCTACGAGGGCTGGCAAACATCTTCCAAAGTTTGCCACTCTGATTAGTCACCACAGGTTTAGGATTGTATACTTCTACAGATTTAAAGAGGCTCTGTCACCACATTATAAGTGGCCTATATTGTACATGATGTGATCGGCGCTGTAATGTAGATTACAGCAGTGTTTTTTATTTAGAAAAACGATCATTTTTGACGGAGTTATGACCTATATTAGCTTTATGCTAATGAGTTTCTTAATGGACAACTGGGCGTGTTTTACTTTTTGACCAAGTGGGCGTTGTGGAGAGAAGTGTATGACGCTAATTGGTCACTGATTGGTCAGCGTCATACACTTCTCTCCACAACGCCCACTTGGTCAAAAAGTAAAAACACGCCCTGTTGTCCATTAAGAAACTCATTAGCATAAAGCTAAAATAGATCATAACTCCATCAAAAATGATCATTTTTCTAAATAAAAAACACTGCTGTAATCTACATTACAGCGCCGATCACATCATGTACAATATAGGCCACTTATGTGGTGGCAGAGCCTTAAAGTATAGTATAGTTTTTTTTGTCTGTAATGGACAGCCACCACACCGTGAAAACGGCAAGGTAAATGCAAAAACAATCACACCCTCGCGGTTTAACCCTTGTGATGCCGTGATAGTGGTCATGACATTACAAGGGCCCCTGATAGTGAGGCCCAGCAGTAGCAATCACAGGTGTTGATGGTTTTAAGGGAGTCCTAGGCCAAATAAAGGGCCCCAATGGCACTTTAGGGCATACCTTGCCCTATCAGCAGCCTGTACATTTTACATGCACCGGCAGTAATGCACTACAAAACATATATTCCAATGCATCATAATAAAAAAGTATTATAAATATAGGAGCACGGTCCGTAAAATAAAAATATTGGACGTGTCCCATTTTTTTCGGCAGGTTTCTACGGCACGGACACCCTCCCGTAGACATATGGGAAGGTGCCCGTCCACCATTGAAATTAATGGATCCGTAATTACGTCCAATTTTACGGGCCCTACTGTGCTAAATATTCACTTTTTCCACTTTTATCAACAGTATTTTTTGGGGCCTATTAAATATATATGCCATGGGGACCATCGTTTGGAATACTTTGGACAGGCTCTACAGAAGTATAATGTGGCCTGCCTGATCTCACTGTTTAGGGAGGAAAAAACGTTGCTTGTAGTCTTTAGTCTCTTCAGTAAATTGAAAGGTTTCTTAAAGGGAATCTGTTATGAGGACAGAGCCCTTTCTAGGAAGTCACCAGACTTACCCTGCACGTTAGAGAGCCAGGGAGAGTCCTAAGAAATTGATGGCCTGTCCTTACTTGGATGGGAGAAGGCTGTAGTACTGTGAACTGCTGCTACAAGCGTGTCCGCGATTCACAGTACCAGAAGATATGGAATGAAGGGGAAGCAGCACTCATATGAGCGCCACGGCCCATTCAAAACAGGTGATCGGTGGGGGTGCCGAGAGCGGCATCCCACCGATCAGGTATTGATGGCATATCCTGATGATCGCATATCAATTTGTTAGGACTGAAAAACCTTCAAGTTAAATATATGCAAATACTTTGAATAGCCTCCCCAAACAGGAATTTCTTTGTGCGTTTTTTACCATATATTCTTAGTTTTATGTGAAAATAAGGGACAGGTTCTCTTTAAAGGTAAGGTGTCGCGAAAATTTTTTTTTTTTATATAGGTTATTGCTTTTAGTAGATTAAAATAAATTTTAGTTGTGTTTGTGTTGTACTTTTTTCTTTCTTTTACTTCACTATGGGGGCTGCCATTTTTTTTTCATCTCTGTATGTGTCGATTAACGACACATACATCCCCATAGAGAATGTGAACGAGAGCCGTTCCATTCACTATAGCGTACGCCACCTGTGTGGGAACGGCGCATGCACACAGTCCAAAAGGAAGGTCTTCGGCCGAGCGACATCCGGCGCCATTTTCATGTGGACCGGAAGTCGCGGCCGGACAGTAAGATGACTACTTCCGGTCGCGGCTTCCGTCCATATGTTCAGAAGCGAGGACTCGGAGCGGACGGAGCGGAGGCAGGAGCAGGTAAGTTATGTTCGTGTTACAGTGGTAAATACACAGTATATCTAATCCTCCTACACTGTACATTCGCTCAAAAATGGCGGCACACAGTGTAGGAGGTTTGAACGTTCAACCCCCTCCTTTCTCCTTGCACTAGCCAGGATAAGGGAGGGGGGATTGTTTGAGGACGCTAGAGCGAGTGTGTCTTCTCCAATTTTGCAGCATAAAGCAATGAGGTTGCTTTACCACATGCCAATGCTGCAATTTTGGGAATTGCTCCCTCTAGTGACCAGCACATGGAAATGTTATAAATTAGAATCTATTTTATAATATTTCCTGACTTAGTATATAAATTATTAAACATTGTTCTAATTTTTTCACAACAGTTTAACTTAAAAAAAAAAACAAAAAAAACATTTTTCTAGCGACACATTCCCTTTAAGGATTCTCATGTATCATGCTGACTGTAACAAAACTTCTGGAAAGGAAACCGTTATTATGAAAAAAAAAAAAAGATTAAAGTGCTATTCCTGGAGGTCTCCAGAGATTGTGGCCACAGATGGAGCATTACTCACCAATTATAATTGTGCACTGAATTTACAAAATGCATCTATCATTCCTATCAGCTCATAACTAGGCCATGATTAAAGAGTTTTACAAATAATGCTGGTCTGTATGGTTTCCAATAAGGTTCTGGAATCTTCTACAGCAATATCATCGCTCCAGACTAAGCTATTCCTGTGGTCAAAAACATCCGAACCCTTGATGGAAACCTAAAAACGCTAATGTAAACAGCGCTCTTTCAGTAAGGACTGTCCTATAGCAGTGTTTCTCAATCGGGGTTTGTCAGAACACAGTGTTTTCATGAAATTTGGGAAGGGTTTTCACTGTAGGCCACAACAGCAAGCACTGTTGACACTTGGGTTTTCCCAAAATCATAAAATTATCACCTATACACAGAATAGGTGATCATTTTCTGATCCCTGAGGGGTCCCACCACTGGGACCGCCACCGATCGTGAGAACAGAGGTCCTGAACCTCCAGATCCCCTTCACTGCTCGGCAGCAGTGAGGAGAACATTGCATGGAGCAGCGGTCGAGCATGTGCGCTGCCGCTACATACAGTGCTTGACTGTTTCCGTTATTTTTCTAGACATTAAATGGAGCGGCGGGCGCATGCTCGACCGCCTCTCCATTCAAGCTCCTCCTCACTGCTGTTGAGCAGTGAGGAGATTCTGGGGGTTTGGACCCCCGTTCCCACGATCGGACAGGGTCCCAGCGATCAAAAAAAAAAATCATCACTTATCCTATAGGTGATAATTTAGGATTGTAGGAAAAAAAACCTTAACTGCAGGAATGGCTGGCAGATTATCATCAATTACAAAACGCTTTACATAGCGAGTGGGTGAGGTCATTGTGATGAGGTGATGCCAGAGCGGATTCTGTGTTGGTGAGTTCAGTGTGATCAGGTTGAAAAGCGTTTTACATTTAGCTTTGTGTAAAATCAGGTCATGAATTCAGCTTTTGTCCAAAAAAACAAGAAAGTGCTGGAATCAAAAGGTAAAACTTTTTCTATAAACAGGCTGATAAATGTAGTTAGTTGCCAAGTAAAGGCCCTTTTACATCGGCTGATAAGCAGCCACTGCAGCGAGCGCCGATCAACGAGACATCGATGATCGGCGCTCGCTTGCTCCTGTCACACGGAGCTATGAATGGGAACGAACGGTCATTACTCTGATCGCTCGTCCACATCCATTATCATCATGTCGGCAGCGCCCATATAACCACTCAGATGCGGCACTCAATAGCGAGCGCTGCATCTGAATTGTTTTGGAGAGAGGGAGGGAGCTCCCTCTCATCCCACCGACAAGATCGCCGAGTGTCTGTGTCTTCTATGGCAGCCGAGGGCCTAATAAAAGGCCTCCAGGACTGCCTGTAGTGAATGCCTGGTAGGTCATGCCAGAGGCATGGCCTAGCAGATGCCTGTCTGTTTTAAACAGACAGGCAGTAATACACTGCAATACAAAAGTATTGCAGTGCATTATTAAAGCGATCGGATGATCGCATATTAAAATCTCCTGGTGGGACTAGTAGAAAAGTGAACATTTTTTTTTAATAAAAATAAAAAAAAAAAAAGTGAAAAAAATAAAATATGAAAATCCCACTTTTTCCCCTTACAAAATGCTTTACTATTAAAAAAAATAAAAGTAAAAAGTTACACATATTTCGTATCACCGTATCCGTAACGACCCCAACTATAAAGCCATTACATTATTTAACCAGCACGGTGAACGCCGTAATAAATAAAAAAAACAATGGAAAAATTGCTGTTTTCTTTGAATCCTGCTGTAAAAAAAATTTGATAAAAAGTGATCAAAAAGTCACATCTACTCCAAAATAGTCCCAATAAAACCTACAAGTCATCCCTCAAAAAAAAAAAAAAAAAAAAAAAGCCCTCATACAGCTGCATCAGCGGAACAATAAAAAAAAGTTATATATGTACCCCAAAATGGTGATATTAAAAAATACAACTTGTCCCGCAAAAAACAAGACCTTATACAGCTATGTCTACGCAAAAATTAAAAAAAAGTTATAGCTCTTGGAATCCGACAATGGAAAAACTTAAAAAATAGATTGGTCATTAAGGTTTAAAATAGGCTGGTCATTAAAGGGTTAAGCAAATTTACAGCAAACGCCTGTTGCACTATGTTTACTGCTAGCCGCAGTGTTAAAGTCCAGTTCACACTTAACATTTTGGTACAGTTTTAATGGATGCCAGAAAGAGAAGTGGCATACATCGTTTCTTAGCACGTATATTTTATAGCAGTGCAAGAAAAGTGGTTGACTGCCTCCCAGCTGGAGTTTTCCTTTAAGGCCCCATGCACACGACCGTGTTTTTGCGGCCGCAATTCCCTCGAAAATCCACGGGAGAATTGCGGCCCCATTCTTTTCTATGGCGCCATGGACACGACCGTAGTTTTTGCGGTCCTTGCACGGCCCGGGAGCCCGGACCGCAGAAAGAACGGGAATGTCTTATTACGGCCCGGTTCTGCGGTCCGGGCTCATTGAAAACAATGGCGGCGGCCATGTGCATGTCCCGCGATTTGCGGGCGGCCTGCGGCTGACAGTCCGCAGCCGGCCGACCCGAAAATCACGGCCGTGCACGCGGCTACGATCGTGTGCATGAGGCCTAAGTCTACATTCAGACGAACGTAGCAAACCTCGGATGTGAAAAAATTACAGTTTTCCACGTCCGAGGTGTACCCGTGCTGCAGCCCTGCGGGACGCATTATCACGCATCCCCCATAGACTAGAGTCTACGGAGGGATGCGTGAAGCGCAAAAAAAAAATGGGACATGTCCCATGCCCACGGAATGGGAATTGCAGCCATAATATATATGCAGAAATGCGCCCATATTACGCTCAGGTGAAACAAGTGAAAATGTATGGCCTATTGAGTCCCACTGATACAATTATGACGGGAGTGATAGAGGTATTGTGTGTTTATTGCAATGAATTTTTTATTGCACTAACTAAGTAGATGTAAAGTGTTTGTTATATATAGTGAGAAGAGCTCCGCTGTGGATATTAAACAATAGCGTTCATGTCTCATTGTCCTTTTAATAAGGGAAACAATAGCTATCTAGATAAACCCGGAGGATTGTAATACTGGATTATGTTATGTGACCGCCAGTAATTGAGATGAGGGCAGTTTTGTTTGCTTTCCCTCAGCTCTAAACATACATGACAGGAATTTTACTCAGAAGATGGAGGAAAAATGTTTTGAAAAAATGCCAGCAGAAGCAGAACTCCATAAATGTCCATGTAGGAAAGGTTATACAAACACGATATTCCCAAAATGGATTCACAAAGCTCCACCTTTAGAATGGCACTAAAAATATATCATAGAATTGCATAGATGGTAGTTCCCTAATATAGTTTCAGAAACACCAATAATGATGTGTGTGCGCATGCGTTTGTGTGTCATTGTGACCTACCTATGATACCATGGGACACTGGCAAGTGTGTGTGTGTGTGTGTGTGTGTGTGTGTGTGTGTGTGTGTGTCACTGACCTAGCTATGATACCATGGGATACTGGCAAGTGTGTGTGTGTGCACATGCGTTCGTATGTCACTGTGACCTAGCTATGATACCATGGGACACTGGTAAGTGTGTGTGTGTGTCACTGACCTAGCTATGACATCATGGGATACTGGCAAGTGTGTATATGTGTGTGTGTCACTGACCTAGCTATGACATCATGGGATACTGGCAAGTGTGTATATGTGTGTGTGTCACTGACCTAGCTATGACATCATGGGATACTGGCAAGTGTGTGTGTGTGTGTGTGTGTCACTGACCTAGCTATGACATCATGGGACACTGGCAAGTGTGTATGTGTGTGTGTGTGTGTGTCACTGACCTAGCTATGACATCATGGGACACTGGCAAGTGTGTGTGTGTGTGTGTGTGTGTGTGTGTGTGTGTGTGTGTCACTGACCTAGCTATGACATCATGGGACACTGGCAAGTGTGTGTGTGTGTGTGTCACTGACCTAGCTATGATACCATGGGACACTGGCAAGTGTGTATGTGTGTGTGTGTGTGTGTGTGTGTGTGTGTGTGTGTGTGTGTCACTGACCTAGCTATGATACCATGGGACACTGGCAAGTGTGTGTGTGTGTGTGTGTCACTGACCTAGCTATGATACCATGGGACACTGGCAAGTGTGTGTGTGTGTCACTGACCTAGCTATGATACCATGGGACACTGGCAAGTGTGTGTGTGTGTGTGTGTGTGTGTCACTGACCTAGCTATGATACCATGGGATACTGGCAAGTGTGTGTGTGTGTGTGTGTGTGTGTGTGTGTGTGTGTGTGTGTGTGTGTGTGTGTGTGTGTGTGTCACCGACCTAGCTATGACACTGTGTGATACTGGCAAGTGTGTATATGTCACTGTGACCTAGTTATGACACCAGACCATGGGATACCGGCAAGTGTGTATATATAGGTCACTGTGATCTAGTTATGACACTAGTCCACGGGAAACTGGGGGGGTGTGTGTGGTCATTTTGTGTATTTGCATTGGACAATTTTCTAATTGATCAATCATCAGTATGCAACATGTATACAAGCCTTTACTGGAGACCATTGTGTGCCTGCAGGCCCCTGAACGTCAATTCTGGCTATAGGAGAGCGATTCTCTACTTCTTACCACGGGGCAACTCCTTATCACCCTCACTCCTTCTCATAACTAGGAGAAGCCTGGTGTGGAGAAAGGTAATGTTCCAGTGCTAGGTTCTGGCCAAGATCTGCTTTGCCTGCCGCCACGCTGAGTATTTTTGAGTATGCTAATAGATCAGCCTGCAATTCCTGCTGTAAATGTGACACCTCTTGCTTGCGCGGTCTTCCACAGAACCCCAGGGCTCTGTACACTCCTGGTTGCAAAACACTTGTTATAACAAAAAAACAAAAAAAATATTTTTTAATATGTACTGCTCATTTCAGGTTATTCTGCAGCATCTCCTTTTAATTTCCTGCTTTCTGTCACTAGTTTAGTAATGCCCTATCTCCTAGCTAATCTAATAGATGCGGTCACACGGATAATAGTAAAAATTGTGTCCCAAAAAGTTTGTTATTTTAAGTGTCAGTTCACATCTTGCTCAAATACTGCGGTTTTCCTGCAACGGAATTCCTTGCGGAAAATATGCAGCAAATACAGTCGCAGGAAAGTGGATGAGATAAAACAACTCCCACCCACGCGCTGTATAAATACTGAGCGAATTAACTGCTCAGAAATGAACCTGCGGTGCAGAATTTTATTCCGCAGCAGGTCAATTGTATTTGCGCAAACTCTGCTTATTTGTTGTGGGGTTTCCCCAATGAATTCAATGGAAAGGGAAATACCGCAACAAACAGCAGTTATTGCGTTTTTGCAGCGGGTTCGCAGCGATCCCACCGCAATGAACACAATTCCGAAAAAACAATAATCTCATACTTACACAGAAGTCCGTGTTCCTTCCCTCAGCACGGCCTCCTGGGATGACGTTTCATCCCACATGACCGCCTTTGCAGCCAATCACAGGCTGCTGCTGTCTCCTGGGATAAAATGTCATCCCAGGAGGCCGCCTGCTAGCAGGCCAGTAAGTGCTGCAGTTTTCCTCAGCAGACATTCCGGACGAAAAACGGTTTGGTGAACTTTTTTGCCCGAATTCCCTGCGTCGCACAGACCTTACACGCTGCGTTCTTTTACACAGCGTATCAGTCCCATTTGAACTTAGCCTAAAAGTAATGAGTTTTTTCTAAATATGCAAATGAGGCTATAAACAAGTGGGGGTCAACACCAGTGATTCTCTTGAGGTGGAGCCCCCCCCACAGCCTCTGACCCTGTCCTATCAGCATGAAGCTGCTTCACACAGTGTGAGAGACTGAGGCAGGAGAGAAGGGGGGTCACTTCAAACAGACATTTCTCCGGCTGTGGTTCTAGTGACATATGAATGATGACATTCTAATCTTTCATATGGCAATAGGATTGCAGTTCTAGCTGTGAAACAACCAGAGATATCACCAGTTGAATACACAGTCGGGAATGGAAGCTGTATATTATATGATCACACGGTGTTGCTGGGCAGGGAAGAGGAGAACTGTATGCTGATTGGACAGCGTCATACAGAAAACATTACACCGCCCAGAGTGAAAAGAAAGAGTCACCTCCCATTTGGCAAGTATAGACACATTAGCATATTTAGAAACATGCTCATAACTTTGTAAATAAAAAAGTTTTTTGGGAAAAAAATGTACGCTGTAGTTATCAGCATCAGAGCGCCTATTAGATTAGGGTGTCCTGACATCAGCGTTCGGTTTCCATTGATGGGTTACGTCAAACCTCTAATTCAGAAGAACCCATCAATGGAAAGGCAAACTGAAACCATAACTTTCCGTTAGCATTAGCATTGATTTCAATGGTAATGTTTCCGTTGCTAATAGTTTCAGTTTGTCTCCGTTTCGTAAGGCTTCTGTTTTTTTTACGGAATAGCTCAGCCAACTGGGCTATTTAAAAATCTTGTTTTACCTCAGACATTCAGATGTAGGACTTTTTTGTTGTTGTTAGGACCATTGTCTTGCAATTATATTTCAATTTACAGACAAATGTCTGGACATTTTCGGAATTCTCAGGAATTAGTAGGCACAGCGCAGTATTCATGGTTGCTTTAACTGGTTGCCGACACAGGACGAGTATGCTCGTCCTGAGCGGTGAGCACTTCGCACATTAGGACGAGCATACTCGTCTTGTGTGACAGCCGTCTGTGCGCGCGCGATCGAGAGCGGGGCAACGGCTGTAATACACAGCCACGGCCCCGCTCTGACAGCGGAGAGGAGAGAAACATCTTCAGTCCGCCGTTAACCCTTTGAACTCTGCGATAAAAGCTGATCGCGGCATTCAAAGAGGGGGGACTACACATTGATCGCGTCACAGAAAATAACTGACGCGATCAAAGCCCACAACTCGTATGGCCAGACAGCCCAGGGTCCATTGAAGGACCCCAGGGCTGTCTGAACATATTTCCTGTTAGGGCATACTGAGGTCAGGGGCGTGGCTAGGGGGGGCAGGCGGGGCATGTGCCTCAGGCGCAACCCAGAGGGTAGGGAAGGGGGGGCGCTGAAGAGCAGCTGATCGCTGCTGATAGGCGCCCCGTATGTCGGACACCTGCAGCAGCTTAGGAAGAGCCAGGACATTACGGCACTCTGACTGGAGTCTGACGGCCAGGGAGTGGACCAGTCCAGTCACCTGACCTCACGTCAGTGACATGAGGTCAGGTGACTCAGGTCAGGGGCAGGTCCACTCCCGTGCTGCAGCCTCCCTGCATCTACTCTGTGCTCTGCCGAGAAGCAGAGGAGGAAGCTCCGCCCACAGCCCGTCCTGACCTGTCAGCAAGGAGACATGGTGAGTGTCTGTGCGTCTGTGCCTGTCTCTTACATCTACTACATTATCTGTACTCAGAGAGTTATCTCTGTTATCTGTGGTGTTACATAGGACTGCAGGTAACATCTACCACATTATCTGTACTGTGTTCTAAATTACAATCTCAGCTCTGCTACACAGTACAGATAATGTAGTAGCTGTTGCCTGCAGTCCTATGTAACACCACAGATAACACATTGTGCTAAATTACAATCTCAGCTCTGCTACAATGTGTTATCTGTGGTGTTACATAGGACTGCAGGCAACAGCTACTACATTATCTGTAATCAGAGAGTTATCACTGTTATCTGTGGTGTTACATAGGACTGAAGGTAACACTACTATCTGTATTTAGAGAGTTAACTGTGTTATCTGTGGTGTTACATAGGACTGCAGGTAACATCTACATTATCTGTGGTCTTACATAGGACTGCAGGTAACATCTACTATATTATCTGTACTGTGTACATATGTGCCTGTGTGCGTATATATGGGTCTGTTTGTGAATGTCTTTGTACTTGTATATTTGTGCCTTTTATGTATTTGTATATGTTCCTGTGTATTTATCTGCCGGTGTGTGTGTATATGTGTCTGTACGTCTATATATTTACCTGTATGTATGTATTCCAGATGTGTGTATGTATATTTGCCTGTATGTCTAAATATCAATCTTTATGTATGTACAGTATATATGTTCCAGCGTGTCTATATATGTGGTTCATTTTTGGTTTGTGTAGGGGGCGGCAATAGAGAGTCCCGCACAGGGCGCCATCCAACCTAAGGCCGGCCCTGGCTGTCACCGACCCTAGTCAGAAGAAACTCCGCCGCATGACCTCCTCGGCTCTTCCGTTAAGTCACACCAGGCAGAGCGGAGAGTGGTAGCGGTAGGCTACCGCTCACCGGTCTGTTCACAGTGTGGCGCTAAGTACAAGGGGTGGGAGTGTGGCGCTATTTAAAAGGGGGGAGAATGTGGCACAATTTAAAAGGGGGTGGGGGGGGGGGAGTGTGGCGCTATTTACAAAGGGGCAGCGGGCTGTGTGTGGCACTATCTACAAGGGGGAAGCCGGCTGTGTGTGGCACTATCTACAAGGCCGGCTGTGTGTGGCACTATCTACAAGGGGGGAGGGGGGGGGGGGGAGTGTGCCGCTATCTACTAGGGGGGAGGCGGGCTGTGTGTGGCACTATCTACAAGGGGGGCTGTGTGTGGCACTATCTACAGGGGACTGCGTGTGGCACTATCTACAAGAGAGGGGCTGTGTGGCGCTATCTACAGAGGGCTGTGTGTGGCCGCTTTAATTTATTTTCTTTTAATTTATTTTTATGTTAATTACATTATAGAACTACATCGCTTGTAAAATGTAGAAATGCTTTTATACTCGTTACATTAGAAAAATTGTGAAAAAAAATTACATCTCATTGATTGGTAGGGTAATAATACATGGCGAGGGGGAAGGAGATGTTGGGAAATAAATTGGCGGGGGGGGGCGCCAATCTGAATCTTTGCCCCGGGTGCAGGAGAACCTAGCTACGCCTCTGCTGAGCTGTGCCCTAACAACTGCCTGTGTACAATCAGTAACAGGCTAATGTACTGGCATATAGTTCTATGCCAGTAAATTGCAGTTACAAAATCAAAATAAAAATGATAAATCCCGTTATGGGATTAAAAAAAAAAAAGTTAAATGAATGTAAAAAAAATTAATGATAAATAAATAAAAAGTGAAAAAATACACAGAAACACTTTTTTTTATAATAAACTTTTTAAAATATCCCAAAACATGAAATATAGACATATTTGGTATCGCCACGACCGTAACAACCTGTACAACAAATGTAAAACATTATTTATGATGATCGGTGTATGGTGTAAAAAAAAATATATATTAACTGCAGCGGAACTGCTTTTTTTTTTGCATTTTCGACAAAATAAAAATGTATAGAAATTAAACGATAATGTATTTGTACCAAAAAATGGTACCTACATAAAGTACAACTTGTCCCGCAAAAAACAAAGTCTCATACAACTATGTCGTACAAAAAATAAAAGAGTTATGAGCGTCGGGATGCAAAGAGTAAAAATGTAAAAAAATTGCTCTGTCCTCAAGGCCAAAATTGGCCGTGTCCTTAAGGGGTTATTAAGGGCAATTTGCCGGAGTTCCATCACAACATTTGTGTTTGCTTTATGGCAGACATAATGGGACCTGTGTTGTCCAGAACACCAGACCCCGCATGGTTCTTCTGAATCTAACTTAGATCATCATAAAATCCTACAGTCAACCATCTGCCAACAAACATGTAATGGATACGGGCAGATTTAGACATTTATGGCATATCCAGGACATGCTCTGGAACCTGCACCTCTCTCGAGAACAGGGGCCCCCATACACGCCTAGCAAAGTGGCCAGGATTAAGGAAACAGCAAAAATGGCTGAGCTGCATGGTTTCCCTGACCCCCATATAAGTAAATGGGAGGTACGGAAACCGCGTAGCACAGAGAGCTGTGGTTTCTGTAACAACGTTTCGGAAACACCGTAGCTTGCGGTGCTACGCTCATTCCGTAGCTCCCATTTACTTCTACGGCTCTGGAATTTTCTGCTACAATTAGATGGGGGATTTTAAAACCCCATACATTGTACTGTAATTTGCTGCAGATTTTCATTACAAAATCTAATCTGCAGCAATTATGCAGGGCGTGAATTCACCTATGTTGCCCCATGAAGATAACCCCTTTTAACAAAAAATTTGGCGCAGGGCTCAGCTGATAACTGCAGGACCGGCTTCTTTCACCCCTGGCGGTCAGCTGTATTCACGGGGGAAAGCTTTGGCCAGCTGCGTGGGAAGTGTAGGATTAAAGTGAATTTGTAAGCAGTAACGAGACAAAACGGCTTAAAGCGCTATATACACGGTGAGCACCCTCAGAAGAGCGTCCAATCAGATCGCTAGAGCCATCACTGCGGGAGAAGCTGGCGGTGTTCAGTGAGCAGAGCCTGGAGTACTTGAACATGAAGGGGCCGCTTCCATAACACCTTCGATTGTGGCGGTAGGGCCATTATAACATTGACTTCTTGGTGAATCGACTTGTATGATCGACCCCACCGGTACGCAGTAGTTACGTTACACTCCCCACCCGGTTTATAGCAGTCAGAAATTCCATTTAAATTGCGGCCATTCAAATGAATGGAGATCCATGTAATGCACATGGACAGGGGTCGTCCTGATGAGACAACCACTTTACCAGCTGCCGATCCTAGCAGCGGTGACCGGCTGAACAGACTGGTACTGGGAGCAGAGACTTGTGCGTCTACGTCCGATGAGCAGATATTGATCACCGCACATCAAATGCAATGAAATTATTTCTGCCAGCCCTTGATTGGCTCTCTCATGAGTAAGGCTACATTCCCACGAGCGTAAAAAAACGTGCGTATAATCTGTCCGTGTGCATGGCGTTATGCATCAGTGTGCTTTGCGAGCGCCATGTGTTAATCACGCACGCGCAAGCACTTATTTTTCTATGTAATTGATGCGTAAAACACGGACAGCGCGCGGATGTGAAAAAGCACCAATAAAGGACAGTAAGTTTCACTCACCGGACACGCTGCGTAAAAACTCATGCATGTGTGAAGAGCCCCATTGAAATCAATGGGTCCGTGTGCTGTGCGAGATTCATTGGTGTGAATGGGCCCTAAGCCAGAATGCTTCTAGACAGAGGAAGACTTGCGTCTACTTCATCAGCGCTGGATTTTCTTCCGTTCAGACGAGATAAGACTTTGCATAATAGGAGAAAATCTGAAAAGCGGTACCGGGCGATTTGGACGGGATAGACCGAATAAATTTAGTACCATACCACCATAATCAGTACACGTGAAGTTTCATGTCACAATGTGCCATCACCCCATCTGAATGGGCGATGACGCCTCCATATAGCCCCAACCTATAGTATCGTGCCATGATGGACCAAGTTGAAACTAAAAGAGGAAAGGAAAGGAGAGGGGCCACAGATGATGGGGCCACAGATGAGTGACTTACCCAGGATGGCAGCTCTTTACTCTTGAATACGGTGCGAGCAGTGATTCGTTCTTCATTCTCCAGGGACTCGCAGGCTAACTTAAAACTGCTCCATTTGTTGTTCCTTGTACTTCTCCAGCACAAAAATGCCACCAATCCTAGTATGACAAATACTATACTGAGCCCCAGGTATCCACACAGGTACACGGGCAGCAACAGCAGCAGCTTCTGCCCCACAGACCACAGAATAGACACCAGTTCAGAGCCCGGGACGTGCTGCGCATCGGGCATGATGAGCTCAGTGCGGTGATGCTGCTGTACATGGACGGACTGTCCGCCCCTCATACCCTGCCTACCAGATACCACATCCCCGTTACACGCAGAGATGTTTGTGGGGGCGTGGCATCTAGTCACGTGAACACATGGGGAGGAGTCACGATCTCAATTGAATGAATTATAGAAGGGCGGTGTCTGAGGCGGCAGCTGCAGGGGGGAGGTGGTGTCAATAAAGACTGGCGGGCCGAGTTCCAGTGATATGTGAGTGAAGGTTTGGTCTACGAGACAGGCTCGGCCGAATGGACTCCTGTATAAAAAAGAGGGCACTTTACATCGGCGCCTAATTTCTACAGCTGTGCCTAAAAATGGGAGACCAATCGCTTTTGATACATTTTTGGTGCAGAGGGATATTGCCGCGGCCGTGGTGAGCTCATCAGCGCATGCGTGCGTAGGAGAGCAGCTGGAGACGTTGCTAGGATGTAGAGGGGGGAAGGGGGCGTTCTTTTAGGCGGGAAGTGAGTGATAGGGACTTTATAGGAGTGGGCGATATGAGGACCGAATACTGAAGAAATAGACGAGAGCAAGGCCGGGAGGATAAAAAAAACCCCATTGTTATACAAAATAGTAATAATGGCGGGTGACCGGTTCTACCACTTTCTGTATAATAGCATAACATTTGAGAGGGGGCCACACAAGGTCCAGGTAAATGCCAGGCTAGGGTTGCCACTTTACCACTGGAATATGCGCACTACTTTTATGGTTCGTCACATTGGGGGGTATATGCTGTTGCCACAAGGAGGCGTAACGCTAAAAATAAGTGTTTGGCCCCTCCTACAGTGTATATACCCCACCTACAGGCACTGAGCTAGTCAGTCCTTCAGTCCTGAAGGTGAGCTGGAGGTTCCCTCCTATCTTTTTTCTCTATTCTAGTCAGTCCTAGCTTAGTGCCAGCAGGAGGCCATCCCAACTGCTGGCACATCAGGCTGACTTTACCTTTTTTATGTTTGTTTCTCTTTTTTTCTTCCGGCGCGGTATTAACCCCTTTAGGACGCAGCCTGTTTTGGCCACAGACTATTTTTTTCAAATATGACGTGTCACTTTATGTGGTAATAACTCCGGAATGCTTTTACCTATCCAAGCGATTCTGAGACTGTTTTCTCGTGACATATTGTACTTTATGATAGTGGGAAAATTTGGTCTATAAATTCAATATTTATTAGTGAAAAACACCAAAATTTAGAGAAAATGTGCATTTTTCTAAATGTAAATGGATCTGCTAGTAATACCACACAAAATAGTTACTAGTTAAAATTTCCCAGATCTCTACTTTGTTTTCATCATTTTATTAACGTCCTTTTATTTTTCTAGGACGTTACAAGGCTTAGAACTTTAGCAGCAATTTCTCACCTATTTTCAAGAAAATTTAAAAACGCAATTTTTACAGGGGTCAGTTCAGTTCTGAAGTGGTTTTGAGGTCCTTATATATTAGAATCCCCCAATAAATCACCCCTCAAAAGTATTCAAAACAGCATTCAGAAAGTTTCTTAACCCTTTAGGCGTTTCACAGGAAATAAAGCAAAGTAGAGGGGAAATTTACAGATTTCTTTTTTTTTTTTTGGCCGAAATTCGTTTGTAATACAATTTTTTTTCTGTAACACAGAAGGTTTTACAAGAGAAATGCAACACAATATTTATTGCCCAGATTCTGCAGTTTTTAGAATTATCCCAAATGTGGCCCTAGTGTGATAATGGACTGAAACACAGGCCTCCGAAGCAAAGGAGCACCTAGAGGATTTTGGGGCCTGTTTTGTTTTATTTTTAGAATATATTTTAGGCACCATGTCAGGTTTGAAGAGATCTTGTCTTGTGGTGCCAAAACAGTGGAAACTCCCCAAAAGTGACCCCATTTTGGAAACTACACACCTCAAGGAATTTATCTAGGGGTATAGTCAGCATTTTGACCCCACAGGTATTTTGCTATATTTATTGGAGTTAGTCTGTGAAAATTAAAATCTACTTTTTTTTCTGAAAAAAACAGAAGTTTGTAATATTTACAAGGAATAAAGAAGAAAATGCACCTAAACATTTGTAAAGCATCTTCTCCCGATTACGGAAATACCCCATATGTGGTAATAAACTTCTGTTTGGACACACAGCAGGGCTCAGACGGGAAGGAGCGCCATTTGGATTTTGGAGCGCAGATTTTGCTGGATTGGTTCTTAGTGCCATGTCTCCTTTGCAATGTCCTGGAGGGACCAACACAGGGGAAACCCCACAAAAGTGACCCCATTTGAGAAACCACCCCTCAAGGAATTTTTCTAGGGGTATAGTGAGCATTTTGACCCCACAGGTTTTTTGCAGAATTTAGTGAAATTAGGCCGTAAAAATGAATATCAACACTTTTGTCCACTAAAATGTTGAATTTTTTCATTTTCACAAGGGATAAAGGAGAAAAAGCCGCCTAAAATTTGTAACGCGATCTCTCCCGAGTATGACATTACCCCACATGTGGTAATTTTTTTTTTTAATAGAAATTAATTAACCTTTGCAGGACTGATCCTTTTTTGCTTTTCCATTTTAGTTTTTCACTCCCTGCACTCCAAACGCCATAACTTTTTTTATTTTTCAATCAATAGAGCGGTATGAGGGCTTATTTTTTCCGGGAAGAGATGTAGTTTCTATTAACACCATTTAAAGTACCATATAATGTACTGGGAAACAGAAAATAAAATTCTTTGCGGGGTGAAATTGGAAAAAAATGTGATTCCTCCATTTGTTTTTTGGGTTTCGTTTTTACCGCTTTCACCGTACGGTAAAAACTACAACTTAACTTTATTCTGCGGGTCAATATGATTACGATGACACCTTCTTAGAGCCGTAACTTTTAATTTTTTGGACGATAGAGCGGTGTGAGGGCTTATTTTTGGCGGGACGAGCTGTAGTTTTTATTGGTACCATTTTTTGTACATACAACTTTTTGATCACTTTTTATTACATTTTATTTCGTGCTAAGGTGACCAAAAAACAGATTCTGGCGTTTTAAATTCTTTATTTCTTACGGCGTTCATTATGCGTGAAAAATTACAGTTTTACTTTTATTCTCCGGGTCAGTACGGCGTTACCATATGTATATAGTTTTTTTTATGTTTTGCAGCGTTTGTACAATAAAATCACTTGTTTATAAAAGAATACATTTTCTGTGTCACCATATTCTGAAAGCCATAACTTTTTTTTTATTTTTCAGTCGAAAAAGCGGTGTAAAGACTTGTTTTTTTCGGGACGAGTTGTAGTTTTTACTTGTACTATTTTGGGGTACATGCGGCTTTTTGATCACTTTTTATTCTATATTTTGGGAGGGGTGGTGACCAAAAAATTGATTCTGGCATTGTTTTTAATTTTATTTGTAATTTTTTTTTGCGGTGTTCACCGTGCGGGAAAAATAACATTATTTTATAGTTTGGGTCATCACGAATGCGGTGATACCAAATATGTGTACGGTTTATAATAATGAGACTTATAGGAAAAAAAAATATTTTATTTTTACACTTTTGTAAAACATTTTTAAACTTTTTTTTTTTTTTGCTTGTCCCACTAGGGGACACTTAGACTTGCAGCTCTGATCGCTGCTGGGATACATTACATTACCTACGTAAGTGTGACTCATACAGTAAGGGTATGTTCACACGGCTTATTTTCAGGCCGTAAACGACGAATAATCGGAGGCAGAACGCCTCCAAACATCTGCCCATTGATTTCATTGTGAAAAACGACGTTCTGTTCCGACGGGCCGTTTTTTTACGCGGCCGTTTTGAAACGGTCGCCTAAAAAAACGGCCGCGATAAAGAAGTGCTGGTCACTTCTTGGGCCGTTTTTTATAGACTTGAAAAGCAGCTCAAAAACGCGAGTGGTTTAAAAAAGACTGAAAATCAGGAGCGGTTTTCCCTTGAAAACAGCTCCGCATTTTCAGACGTTTTTGCGTTTGTGTGTGCACATACCCCAAGTCTAGGAGGACCAGCCGGAGGCCTCCGGATGCCATCACAAGCATCAGCAACCCCCACAATTGCATGGGGGGCTGCTGATGTGCTACAAACCCCCTAAATGCGGCGATCGCAATAGATTGCCACATTTAGGGGCTAATTGACAAAATCAGCAGCGATGAGCCGCTGATCGGCAACAGTGGAATGTCAGCTGTCACCGACAGTGTGCATCGGGAACGACACAGTGACTTCCTATCAGGAGGCTCGTCCTGATAGGCTTCCGTACATGGCAGACACGGAGGCCATTGTTTGGCCTCCGGTCGCCATGCTAGCCATCGGCAAACCTAACGATTTTATTGTGAGGTCTGCTGATACGCTAGAAACCCCTAAAATGTGGCGATTGCAATCGATGGCCGCATTTAAGGGGTTAATTGCAGAAATGAGCCGATGATCGGCAACAGTGGAGTGTCAACTGTCGGGGACAGCTGGCCTCCCGGTGCACAATGTCGTCTAAAGTGTGCACCAGGAACTGCGCAGCAACTGTACGTCCTCGTGCGCTAAGACACTGGCCACCAGCACGTACAGTTGCGTCGTGATGCGCCTAGGGGGTTAATGTTTCAACGTACTGTTGTCCCACTGCCATGCTGAAAACAAGGGCACAGGCTCCTCTCCTGCCAGCCAGCCTAAAGGTCGTTCCTGGAGATAAGTGAATTTACTGAAATTTATTTCAGGTCCATAAGATTCAGTTCAAATAAATTTGTTACGAATTGAAAGTGCCCCGATTGTCATGAAAAGTAATTTGACACTCCACGCTCTTCTAGGACTGTATCCAACCCCTTTCAAGCTCTTTAACGCCAATTCCGCATTAGTAATATCAAAGCGAGACCAACAAATATGGCTCTGGGTAAGTGGGTGGTAGCTGGTGGTCACAAACAGCCTGTTTAACCCCTTGACGCTCCATGATCAAACTATACGTCATGGTGCGGAGGGGTAAAATATGGAGCGGGCCCACAAGCTGAGCTTGCTCCATACGATGTGGGTGTTAGCTGTGTATTACAGCGGATACCTCGCACTAAGGCCAGAGAGCTCTCTGATGCTGTGGTCAATAGTGATCGCGGCATCTAAGGCCTAGTTCACACAGAGTTTTTTGCAGGCAGAAAAATCTGCATTTTGAGTCAGATTTTGATCTGCCTGCACTCTTTGCCACGGCCACTGAGCTCCGTGCGCAAAAAAAACTGCGAAAATCGCTTTCTCTGCCTCCCATTGATGTCAAAGGAAGGTCAGAGACGGAAACGCCCGAAGAAAGATGCCTCCACCCCTCATTGAAATTAATGGGAGGTGTTTTCAGACATTTTTTGGCGCGATTTCCGCGTAAAAAAACTCAGTGTGAACTAGGCCTAAGCCATTACAAAGAGGGGGCGGGGTGCTGATGGTTGTCATAGTAGCCCGGGGGCCTAATGAAGGCCCCCAGATCTACCTTCTTTCTGCTCCTGTTAGGCCTCATACACACTTCCATCACCGTTTTCACGGCCGTTTTTCACGAATCCGTGTGTCGGTGATTGGAACAGTGTGCTTCCCGTGTGTACTCCATGTACACTTCCGTGGTTCAGTTTCCGAGAGGAAACTGAAACCCGTTCACACTATGTACACGATATTGTGAGTGCCGCACATGCTACTCCCTGTCCAGCGGTACTCACTGTCCAGGGTGCTGGAAGAGTTACTGCCGATCAGTGCAGCCCTTTAACTCTTTCAGCACCCTGGACAGAGACTACCGCTGGACAGGGAATACCATGCGCGGCGCTCACAATATAGATTAATGGTTCATCAAAAAAAAAAGTTACTACTTACCCAGAACTCCCCGCTTGCCTGCTTCTTCCACAAGTCCGCCCTCCAGAGATGACGTTTCAGACCATGTGACCGCTGCAGCCAATAAAAGGCTACAGCGGTGAAATGGACTGCCAGGGAGGTCGGACTGGATGTCAGAAGAGGGACGCATCACCAAGACAACGGCCGGGGTACTATGAACTTATTTTTCTTAATATCGCTGCATTCCAGCACTGATCAGCAGCCTCTTCTCTCTATCAGTGCTGACAAAGAGAGGTGGCTGCCGATTAGTGCAGTGCAGTATCTGTCTGTATGTGTACCTCTGCCCGCCCGGCCGTAGCTAGGCAATGGCTCCGTCACACACGGTCGGAACACGGATGCCTTCCGTATGCTTTTCGTTTTTTTGACGGCCCCATTGGCTTGCATGGGCCTCACGGTCACGGAATCTTGGACCAAAGTAGGACATGCTCTACTTTTGTCGGAACGAAGCAACGGGACCATTAAAAAAACTGAAGTGTGCATGGCCCCATTGAAATGAATGGGTCAGGGTGCTAGCTGTCTGAAAAACGGCTAGCACCCTGAAGAAAAAGACTGAAGTGGGCATGAAGCCTAAAGCTCTGGCAGGGCTTAACAGGAGCCTAGAAGGGTAAGTTCGCATGTAGTGTAAATACTTAGGATTTTCCGCAACGGATTTTGTTGTGGAAAATCCGCAGCATAATACAGCAGCAGCAAAGTGGATAAGATTTGAACAAATCTCATCCACACGCTGCATAAATGATAAGTGGAAAAAACCGCTGCGAAATTGACCTGCGGTTAAAAATTTGCAGCATGTTAATTGTATTTGCGTAATCACTGCTTTTGTGTTGCGGATTTCCCTATTGAATTCAATGGGGAGGCAAAACTCGCAACAAATAGACGTTGCGATGGAAAAGCTGCGATTCAACCGTAACGCAACTCAGAAAGAACACCAACTTATACTTACCCAGAATTCTGTGCTTCGTCCAGGCTGGCCTCCTGGGATGACGTTTCATCCGATGTGACCGCTGCAGTCAAGCACAGGCTGCAGCGGTAACATGGGATAAAACATCATCTCAGGAGGCCGGTCTGCAGGACGTCAGAGGGTTAGTATGCGTTTTATTTTTTTAAGGCTGGTTTCCCACGGGACGGATACGCTGCGTAAAAATCATGCAGCGTGTCCGACCTGGAACACATACCGACATACCGTCTGAAAAATCGAACCACATTGTGGTGTGTTTTTTTTTTTTTAAGATGGAAATTCCGCTGCGGAAGAAAGCACTCCCTCGTCTGATGTCTGCTTCGGACATGGGATGAATTCAATGGGGAAAACTCGCAATGGAAAATCAACAAAAACGCAGCATAAATTGACATTCTGCGGAATTTAAATTCCGCGATGCAGGTCAATTTATTAACGTTTACGGTGCGTTTTCACCCAATTTGCTGCTACAGTAAACGCTGCAGAATTTCTGCACACAATTCCGTTGCAGAAATTCCGCAGCGTTTACACTACATGGGAACCCGGCCTAAACGTGCAGTTTTCTGCAGCAGATATTCCAGCCGAAAAACTGCACCACAATTTGGTGTGTTTTTTTTTCGGCCGGAATTCCCAAAGGCCGCCAGGGCAGATACGCTGTGTACCTTTACGCAAATGCAGAGAAGTTCGTTTTTAGTAATGTACAAAAAATAAAATACTGTTAAAAAACAAAATTGGTATCGCCACGTCTGTAAAAGTCCAAACTATTACAATATAACATTATTTGACCCGCACGATGAAGGCCGTTGAAAAAAAAAACACAAAAAAACCAGAATCTCTATTTTTTGGTCACCTTAGTTTTAAAAAAAATAGAAAATTTAATGAAACGTGATCAAAAAGTCATATGTACCACTATGGTACAAGTCATATGGTAATAATCCAGCAGTCTCATTCATTCCTCTTCTGCCCACCCACCGCCGAAAACTGGTCTGCCCTGAATGCCGAAATGTTGTCTGTGTTAGCGCCTATCACGTATGGTCCAACACCCTTCCCTGCTTCGCCCGGGCCTCAAATCTAGTTGCTGCGCATGCGCCGCTATGGTGTCTCGTTGTGCGCACGCACCGGAAAAGGACAAATGCGCAAGCCCGGGATTTCGTGTGTGCGGGGGGAGGCGAGGAGCTGTCAATCAAAAGTAAGGAGGCGGGGTTAGCTCGGAAAGGCTTGAGGAATGAAGATATAACTCTTTTTATGTTTCAATAATTTTTATTGAAGGTTTTCAAGAAAAGATAAACGGTACATCAAACAATGCAATAAGCATCCGGGGGCAAGCCCCATAAATTGAATAATGACAGACAGATATATTCCAAATATTGCCACATTTCAAAAAAGAAAGAAGGAAAAAAAGGGACGGAGAGGAAGAGGGTGGAAAGGTAGGAGATTGAGGGTCAAATATCTTCTAGGCAAAATTAACCTAAGGGTATGTTCACACTGAGTTTTTTGCAGGCAGAAAATTTTGCTTCTAAAAATCAGCTCCATTTTTTTTCAAGAGGTTTTGCACCACACGCATTTGACGCATTTTTCGTCTTTTTTTCAGCTCTCTCTTCAACAGAAAAATTGAATAACCGCGAGCGTTTTTTGCCAAAAAGCGCATTTATTTCTGTCTCCCATTAAATTCAATGTTTTGTTTTTTTTTAAACTTTCATTTTTATTTGCCTTTTTCCAATTTTACATAATAACATTTCAATACAACATTGAACTTTGAAAAACAATTGAACATTTGCCTAAATATATCGACATCGTTACCTTCACAAAATATTACACAGTAGAACGTCCATACAAGTAAGAATTTAGAGTTTACAATTATTTCCGACACTTAGCCAACCATCCCATTCCACCTCCAGTATTCCGTCCCACCAAAAAGACCTGTGCAAGTAGTCTAACAATACCTGGTATTGTCCTAATATCTTTCTCCCTGATACCTTTCTAACGGTCTTCCACCCTTTCAGTATAGCTTCAGCTATATCCGGATCCCCCGTCACTCTCTCCCACATTTTATAGCAATCCTTAGGATTCTGCTTAATGACTATTTCTAATGATGTTATATAATGAGGATATCGAAGCTTTTTCCAATCTTGGGCCTATAATTTCATCAAAAGTGTGTACTAGCGCTTCCTCGTTCAGCGACTGCAACCTCTCTCTGCAAAACGCCACAATCTGCATTATGGGAAAATTATGTTTATCAGCCAAATTATATCTGTCTTTGATTTCCCTCATCGTAAGCCACCTTGGATGTTCAGAGTTGCAAATGTATATAGTTTATTATGTTTTGCTACTTTTACACAGTAAAAAAAGGGAAACCAGTCCCAAAAAACAAGTAATAATGACACGGTTAAGTGTAAATTTTAACACGAAGTTACATAAACACAAGACGACAAAGGGAAACACGAACGGACAAAAGCACACAGATTTTGGCTATATGAGCAGGCCATCCAACCAGAGAGGCAGATCAGCACCACCCCGGAATCCGGACCAAATTGACCAAGTTCGAACAAAGATCTCTGATGTACCCCGATCAGCAGACATCAATTCCTCCATCCTCATAATCCCGTTCAGCTCAGTTACCCATTCCTTCAAAGAAGGCACAGTACTAGACTTCCAATGACGTGGGATGACAGTACTAGCTGCAGTCAGAAAATGCCTAAAGACACCCTTTTTGAGGTGTGGGAGTGATCCAGGAACCATGGAAAGCAACCCAATAGAAGCCGAGGTAGGAACGTCAGGGCCAAAATGTTTGTTGCCAAGATCAAAGATTTTTACCCAAAAGGGACGTAGCTTGGGGCAATCCCACCAAATGTGCAACATAGTTCCAGGAGCCTCCCCACACCTCCAACAATCGATTCTGGGGTGTCTCGATAGACAATCCAACGATGCGATGTTTTATAGAAATGGTCATGTCAATTACATGGAGGTCCTCCATGTGTTTTAATTTCCTCAATCTTGAGAAACCGGAGTCGGAGAGAGGGGGGTTCCGTGCTCTTCCACATAACCGGTATACAAGCTCGTGCAGTTAACCAAATGTCGGAGAATAGACTTTTTGTATGATGGCAAAGGAATGTCACTTAAATGAAGCAGGAAAAAGGCGGGAGTAAAAGGTATGGTGTGGTCAGAGAAAGAGGAGGTAATTCTCCATACTCCCTGCCAGAAAGGAGACAACACTGGAGAGTCCCAAAAAGTATGTAGAAGGGTATCTTCAGCAGACTAGCATCTCCAACAGTGCGATGCGACATTAGGGAACAGAACATGCAGTCTGGATGGAACATAGTACCATCAAGATAAGTTTGTATCCCGCTTCTTGGATGCGACTAGAGATTGACGACCCATGCGTTAGATCATATATTCTTGTTAATTGGGAGTCAGAAAAAGACCAATTCAAATCATGTTCCCATTTGCCCATAAGAGGAAGTGGAGGTTGCGTCGAAGGGGACACCAACATGGCATAAATAGCAGACTAGGCATGTCGAACCGGCCCTTTTTCAGTGCAGAGGGTTTCAAATGGTGTGTAGGAAAGGGAGGTTGGAGATGGAAGGGAGATAAGGAAGTGATGAAGTTGATTCGCCCTCCAGAATCCTAATGGACACGGGTCAGGTGCGGAAATAAGAGATTCCAGGGATGGCCAAGAATCCCCTACCAAAAAATGAGTAGCTCGATATCGGCCAGAGGACGCCCATCTCTGGAATACAGGATCCGACAAGCTCGGTGTAAAAGAGGGATAGCCTAATATCGAAAGTAAAGGTGTAAAGGATCTGCCAGGCACAGCTTCGGGGTTAACGCCCATAGATAATCAGTTTGCACCTGCTTCTATGTCTGTGAGACTGACTCCATCTTCCACCACTCAGGGTGGCAGGCTTAGGAGTGGGAGAACCTATCAGCCTGGCCAGACGGAGCTAGCTCCCGCCTTCTGTCTATTTATACCTGCCTTTCCTGTTCCTCCTTTGCTTGTGATTCTTCTCGTTTGGTTTGAGGCAGGTATTCAATGATGGAGATCGGCTGTTCATTATTGTTCCCTTTTTTTTGTCATTTTGTACTTAATCCATCTCCGTCCCTGTGCCTACTTCTCCAGGAAGTTTTCACCCACTGAGAGTAACTATGATATTGGCAACCGCGAACTCTTAGCCATTAAATGGACATTTGAAGAGTGGCACTACTTCCTGGAGGGGGCTAGGCACCAGGTAACGGTCCTTACCGACCACAAGAATCTGGTTTTCCTAGAATCTGCCCGGAGGCTAAACCCGAGACAAGCTCGTTGGGCGCTATTTTTTACCAGATTCAACTTTGTGGTTACCTATAGGGCTGGGTCTAAAAATGTTAAGGCTGATGCACTGTCACGTAGCTTAATGGCCAGCGCTCCTTCGGAGGAAGATCCTGCTTGTATTTTGCCTCCAGGTATAATCATTTCCGCTATTGATTCTGATTTAGTTTCTGAAATTGTGGCTGATCAAGGTTCAGCTCCCGGGAGCCTTCCTAAGAACAAGCTGTTGTTCCCCTGCAATTCCGGCTAAGGGTACTTAGGGAAAATCATGACTCTGCACTATCTGGCCATCCAGGCATCCTGGGTACCAAGCACCTCATTGCCAGAAACTATTGGTGGCCTGGGTTGCCTAAAGACGTTAAGGCCTACGTCGCCGCTTGTGAAGTTTGTGCTAGGTCCAAGACTCCCAGGTCCCGACCAGCGGGCTTACTATGTTCTTTGCCCATTCCCCAGAGACCTTGGACCCATATCTCCATGGATTTTATCACCGATTTGCCTCCATCTCAGGGCAAGTCGGTGGTGTGGGTTGTAGTAGACCGCTTCAGTAAGATGTGCCACTTTGTGCCCCTCAAAAAACTACCCAATGCCAAGACGTTAGCTAACTTGTTTGTCAAACACATTCTGCGTCTCCATAGGGTCCCTGTCAATATTGTTTCTGATAGAGGGGTACAATTTGTTTCATTGTTTTGGAGAGCCTTCTATAAAAAGTTGGAGATTGATCTGTCCTTCTCCTCTGCCTTCCATCCTGAAACTAATGGCCAAACTGAGAGGACTAATCAGTCTCTAGAACAATATTTAAGGTGTTTTATCTCTGACTGTCAATATGATTGGGTCTCATTCATTCCCCTCGCCGCATTTTCCCTTAATAACCGGGTCAGTAACTCGTCAGGGGTCTCCCCCTTTTTCTGTAATTTTGGGTTTAATCCACGGTTCTCTTCCGTTTCACCTGGTAGTTCCAACAATCCCGAGGTAGAGGTCGTTCATCGAGAACTGTGCACAGTCTGGGCTCAGGTTCAGAAGAACCTAGAGGCGTCCCAGAGCATACAAAAAACTCAGGCAGATAGAAGACGTTCTGCTAACCCCTTGTTTATGGTCGGGGATCTGGTGTGGCTATCGTCTAAAAATTTGCGCCTTAAGGTCCCGTCCAAGAAGTTTGCTCCCCGGTTTATAGGGCCGTACAAGGTCATTGAAGTCCTCAATCCGGTCTCCTTCCGACTGGAGTTGCCCCCATCTTTTCGAGTACACGACGTGTTCCATGCCTCCCTCCTTAAACGCTGCTCCCCGTCCTTGGCTCCCTCGAGGAAACCTCCGGTCCCTGTTCTCACCCCTGAGGGGGCAGAATTCGAGGTGGTCAAGATTGTGGACAGCAGGATGGTCCAAGGCTCCCTCCAGTACCTGGTCCATTGGAGAGGATACGGGAGAGGAGAAGACTTGGGTACCCGCTCGGGATGTTCACGCTGGGATATTGGTCAGGAGGTTTCACCTTAGTTTCCCCAGTAAACCAGGTCCACTTAGAAAGGGTCCGGTGGCCCCTCATAAAAGGGGGGGTACTGTAAAGGATCTGCCAGGCACAGCTTCGGGGTTAACGCCCATAGATAATCAGTCTGCACCTGCTTCTATGTCTGTGAGACTGACTCCATCTTCCACCACTCAGGGTGGCAGGCTTAGGAGTGGGAGAACTTATCACAGCCTGGCCAGACGGAGCTAGCTCCCGCCATCTGTCTATTTATACCTGCCTTTCCTGTTCCTCCTTTTCTTGTGATTCTTCTCGATTGGTTTCCTGTCCCTGCTGCAGCTTCTTGTACCATTGTCCTTGCTTCATATTGACCCCGGCTTGCTGACTGTCACGGGCAATGGGTTTGTGGACCCACTAGGCCGCTCCGCCGTAGCGGGAGGCAGCTGACCAGGTCACAGTCTATGTGAAAGTAGATAGCAGACAGTAATGTTTATTTACCTGTAATAGTCCGGACGGTGACTGTTGCCTCAGCACGGATGGAGACAGGTGCGGAAAGTGGCGCCAGACGTGGCGGGCAGTATCCGATGAGCCGATGGTACTTGACGTGGCAGATGGCACTTGACGTGGCAGGTGGCACTTGATGTGGCAGATGGCACTTGACGTGGCAGATGACGCTTGAACACGGGTAGGCACAGGAACAATGCGGAATACAGGAACGGTAACAGGGCACGGGTAACAGCAGGAACGGGAGATACTAAGGGACCATTTGCGAGACAGACAGGGATAGACTAACAACGCTCAGGCAAGGATCAGAAGGGCTGGGGCATTCTTATAGAGCAGGGAATCACGTGGGTTAATAATCATTGATTCCATGTGCGCGCGCTGGCCCTTTAAGAGAGGGCGCGAGCCTGCGCGCGCACCCTACGGGACCCGGACGGAGCGGAAGCGAGCGCTGGCATGTCCTAGGAGGGAGACGGAGGCCAGCGCTCACAGATCCATGGCTGCGGGCGTCGGGAGGTGAGTGAACCCGACGGCCCGCGGCCATGGGCGCTACAGTATCCCCCCTCTTACGCCCCCTCTTCTTGGGGCCAGAGTGAGAGAGGAACTTTTTAATAAGAGCAGGAGCACTGAGGTTCTCTTCTGGCTCCCAGGACCTCTCCTCAGGACCAAACCCTCTCCAGTCCACCAGATAGAAAGTCCTTCCTCCTACCCTCTTGCGGTCCAGGATCTCCTTTACCTCGAATACATCGGAAGGGCCGCTGGAAGCAACTGTGGAACTAGAGGTCTTGCTGTAGCGGTTCAGGACCACTGGTTTCAGGAGGGACACATGGAAGGAGTTAGGGATTCTGAGGGTAGGGGGCAGCCGCAGCTTATAGGAAACAGGGTTAATTTGTTGCAGGATCTCGAAGGGACCAAGGAACCTGGGAGAAAACTTGTATGAAGGCACCCTCAAGCGAATGTTTCGAGAGGACAGCCAGACTTTAGTCCCAGGAAGATACTGAGGCGGCTCTCTTCTTTTGGTATCTGCCTTACGCTTCATACGTTCGACCGCCTGCAAAATAGAGGACCGGGTCTGTTGCCAGATTTGCAGGAAGTCCCCATATGCAGAGTCAGCAGCGGGTACCTGATATGAAGTCGACACTGGAAGAGGAACTCTGGGATGTTGACTGTACACGATGTGAAACGGAGTGGAGGTGGTGGACTCACTTGTGTGGTTGTTATATGAAAACTCTGCCCATGGAAGAAGCTGTACCCAGTTATCGTGCTGTGAAGAAATGAAGTGGCGGAGGTAATTTTCCATGAGCTGGTTGATCCTCTCAACTTGCCCATTGGACTGGGGGTGATAGGCAGAGGAAAAGTCCAAACTCACATCCAGGAGTTTACAGAGGGCTCTCCAGAACTTGGAGGTAAACTGAACCCCCCGGTCGGACACAATGTGAAGAGGCAAGCCATGCAAGCGGAAGATGTGCTGAATGAAGAAGCTTGCTAGTCGAGGAGCAGAGGGTAGGCCGGTTAGCGGGATAAAATGTGCCATCTTAGAGAACCGGTCCACCACCACCCAGATGGTGTTGCATCCTGCTGAGAGAGGAAGGTCCGTGACGAAGTCCATAGCGATGTGCTGCCAGGGGGCACTGGGTACAGGCAGGGGTTGAAGCAGGCCGACAGGCTTGCTGTGACCCACCTTGTTAGAGGCACAAACCGTGCAAGCAGAGACAAAGTCCAGAACATCTTTAGGTAGCGTGGGCCACCAGAAGTGACGAGCGACCAGGTCTTAGGTTTTACGGACACCAGCGTGCCCAGCCAGTTTAGAACTGTGTCCCCAGCGGAGAATTCTTTTTCTGTCAGCCAACCGAACAAAAGTTCTCCCTGGAGGAATATCTCTAAGCTGCAGAAGATTGGCGGTGACAACACAGGATGGGTCTATGATCGTCTGAAGGGACTCCACCGTGTCTTCCGTTTCGAATGATCTGGACAGGGCATCGGCCCTCACGTTCTTGTCCGCGGGACGGTAGTGGAGCAGAAATTGGAAACGGGTGAAGAACAGTGACCACCTGGCTTGATGAGGGTTCAGTCTTTGAGCGGACTGAAGGTAAGTGAGATTCTTGTGGTCGGTGAAGATCAGGATGGGGTGAGCAGCGCCCTCCAGAAGATGTCTCCACTCCTCCAGGGCCAACTTGATAGCCAGTAGCTCCCGATCTTCAATGGAATAATTGCGCTCAACAGAGGAAAATAGTCTTGAGTAGTAGCCACACACTACTGCCTTTCCTTTGGAGCTCTTCTGGAACAGAAGTGCGCCTGCACCAACAGAGGAAACGTCCACCTCCAGTGAGAACTGCCGAGATATGTCAGGGTGATGGAGGATCGAAGCTGAAGTGAAGGCCTTCTTGAGGCTAATGAATGCGGACTCTGCCTCCGGAGTCCACACCTTGGCGTTCACACCCTTCTTGGTAAGGGTAGAGATGGGGGCCGTCAGAGAAGAAAAGTTCGGAATGAACTGCCGGTAGAAATTGGCGAAACCAAGGAACCGCTGTATGGCCCTTAGGCCTTGAGGACGTGGTCATTCCAGGACAGACTTTAACTTCTCAGGGTCCATCTTAAGGCCTTGATCCGAGATGACGTAGCCCAGGAAGGGCAGAGACCTCTTTTCAAAGGTGCATTTCTCTAACTTGGCATACAAGCGATTCTCTCTTAGTCACAGAAGAACTTGACGAACGTGCCTCCGATGGGTCATCAGATCTGGGGAGAAGATTAGAATATCATCGAGATAAACTACAACACATGTATAGAGGAGATCTCGGAAGATGTCATTAACGAACTCCTGAAATACTGCGGGAGCGTTACACAGTCCGAAGGGCATCACTCGGTATTCGTAGTGCCCATCGCGGGTGTTAAATGCCGTCTTCCATTCGTCACCCCGGCGAATCCGGATTAGATTATAGGCCCCTCGCAGATCTAGCTTGGAAAAAAATTTGGCTCCTCGTATGCGATCAAACAGCTCGGAAATGAGTGGCAACGGGTACTTGTTCTTGACCGTGATCTGATTGAGACCACGGTAATCAATGCAGGGTCGGAGAGATCCATCTTTCTTTTTAACGAAGAAGAATCCTGCCCCGGCCGGGGAGGAAGATTTTTGAATAAAACCCCTCTCCAAGTTCTCCTTGATATAGGCTACATCGATAAAGTCTCTGGCAAGGAGAGAGGATATACTCGTCCACGGGGAAGAGAAGCATTGGGACCAGTTCAATGGGACAGTCATAATTCCGATGTGGAGGCAACGTCTCAGCCTCTCGTTTGCAGAAGACATCCGCAAAACTGGCATACTGAGGAGGTAGATTGGAGAGTGACTGCGGCAGAGGGGGCACAACAGGACGGACTTGTGACAGGCAATGGCTATGGCATCTGGAACCCCATTAAAGAACTTCTCCAGAACTCCAGTCGAGTGTCGGGCGTGTAGACGGAGCCATGGCAGACCCAGCAGGATAGGATTGATAGCCTTGGGTAGTACCAGGAAGGAGATCTGTTCTGAGTGAAGAGCTCCGACCCGTAATGTCACCGGATCAGTGATGAGCATGATTGGATAAGGCAGCGGTAGACCATTCACAGAGGCAACTGCCAGGGGTCTCTCCAGACGGACTGTGGGTAGTTGAAACCGATCCACTAGATCTTGGTGGATAAAATTAGCAGCCGCTCCAGAGTCAAGATAGGCGGAGGAAGGATGTGATGCCTGTCCGGTGACGATGGCCACAGGTATCGATAATTTGGAAGAGGTTTTAACGTTTGGAGACGTTCCACCTAGAGTTGCCTCTCCAACCAACCCTAGGTACTGGAGTTTACCGGTTTCTGTGGGCATTGACGCACAAAATGACCCTTGAGGCGGCGATACATGCAAAGTCCAGAGGAGCGTCTGCGCTGCTTCTCCTGTTCAGATAACCGGACTCTGTCTACCTGCATGGGTTCCTCAGGTAGCGCACTAGGAGTGAACAATTGTGTTCTCTGGGCAGGGGGTGCTGGTCTGTGGACCCGGCTTTCCTGACGAACCTCTTGAGAGCGCTCCCGGATTCTCATATCAACCCGGGTGGCTAACAGGATGAGGGCATCCAAGGTAGAAGGAAGGTCGCGGGCTGCCAGTTCGTCCTTGATGTGAGAGGACAGTCCCTGCCAGAAGGTCGCCACCAGTGCCTCATTGTTCCATGCCAGCTCGAGTGCTAGGGTACGGAAGGAGATTGCATACTCCCCTACTGTGGAGCCTTCTTGCTTGAGGGTCAACAGAGTGGCTGCGGCAGAGGATGTTCGACCCGGCTCCTCGAACACGGCACGAAAGGACTGCAGAAACAAGGCTAGGTCCGCGGATACAGCACCTTGTTGCTCCAAGATTGGGTTTGCCCATGCGAGGGCCTTGCCAGCGAGGAGGGAGATAATGAACGCTACTTTAGCCTCCTCGGAGGGGAAGAGATGAGGCCGTAGCCTAAAGTTCACCGTGCATTGATTAAGAAATCCTCGGCATGCTCTGGGATCACCGTCATAGCGAGGAGGAAGAGGCAGAGGAACTGAGGATCCGGAACAAACAGGGGGAGCAACAGGCAGTGGCACGGCAACAGCTTCTGGAGGAAGATCCGGGGGTGGAACAGCGAGTAGATCCAGGCGGACCAGAATAGAATTCACCGCCTCAAGGAGTTGATCCTGACGAGTGCGTAGGTCATGCATCTCCGTCTGAATTTTCTGTACTGGGGTCTTGGGCTGGCCAGCGGGTTCCATGGCCTGAGCGTACTGTCACGGGCAATGGGTTTGTGGACCCACTAGGCCGCTCCGCCGTAGCGGGGAGGCAGCTGACCAGGTCACAGTCTATGTGAAAGTAGATAGCAGACAGTAATGTTTAGGTACCTGTAATAGTCCGGACGGTGACTGTTGCCTCAGCACGGATGGAGACAGGTGCGGAAAGTGGCGCCAGACGTGGAGGGCAGTATCCGATGAGCCGATGGTACTTGACGTGGCAGATGGCACTTGACGTGGCAGATGACGCTTGAACACGGGTAGGCACAGGAACAATGCGGAATACAGGAACGGTAACAGGGCACGGGTAACAGCAGGAACGGGAGATACTAAGGGACCATTTGCGAGACAGACAGGGATAGACTAACAACGCTCAGGCAAGGATCAGAAGGGCTGGGGCATTCTTATAGAGCAGGGAATCACGTGGGTTAATAATCATTGATTCCATGTGCGCGCGCTGGCCCTTTAAGAGCGGGCGCGAGCGTGCGCGCGCACCCTACGGGACCCAGCCAGACGGAGCGGAAGCGAGCGCTGGCATCTCCTAGTAGGAGATGGCTGCGGGCGTCGGGAGGTGAGTGAACCCGACGGCCCGCGGCCATGGGCGCTACACTGACTACTCTCCTGCTCTGCGTTTGGCACCTCGTACTCTCCTCTTTTGACTCGGCTTGTTCACTTCTCTTGTTGCTCACGGTTTTGCCGTGGGCAACTGCCCTTTCTCCCCCTAGCTCTGTGTACCCTTGTCTGTTTGTCTGTCGTGCACTTATTGAGCGTAGGGACCATCGCCCAGTTGTACCCCGTCGACTAGGGCGGGTCGTTGCAAGTAGGCAGGGACTGAGTGGTGGGTAGATTAGGGCTCACTTGTCTGTCTCCCCACCCCCATCATTACAAAAGGAGAAGAATAGGGTAGAAGTTGATTTCTAATGGAATTTTTGAGTATTGCCAAGGTAGGGGAAATGGTGGGGAGGGTAAGGGGAAGTTTGGTAACCAGGGTAAGATGTGAAGAGGCGAGGAGCAAAAATGTGTTTCCAAATGGACCCATAATTTTGTATCGGCATTACGATGCCAGTCCACTAACCTATTAAGGTGAGAAGTTCTGTAGTAGGCATAAATATCGGGCAACCCAATTCCCCCCTGTCGTTTAGTTCTATACATTAACAACTTCGAGATTCTGGCTAGTTTGTTATTCCACACAAATTTGGAGAAGAGGGAGGCAATTGCATTGAAGAAAGAGCGGGGAATATTAATAGGCAGGGCTTGTAACAGGTACAGTATTCTAGGGAGAACATACATCTTCAATATTGAGCAGCGACCAAACCATGTCAAGGTACCCCGAGTCCATCTATCTAGATCTTTCTTAACTGAGGACAGTAGGCGAGGAAAGTTAGCTTGATTAAGTCCAGACGCACGCGTGGTAAGCTGAACCCCCTTGTAAGGTAGGGTAGAGGAAGACCATTTGAATGGAAAGGAGGATGATAAGGATGTAAGGGCTGTGTGTAACAAGGTAATATTAAGGGCTTCTGACTTCTGTAGATTGATTATGTAGTTAGATAAGGTCGCGTATTGAGAAAGTTCAGACATTAGGTTCGGAAGAGAGACTAACGGTCTGGATAGGAAAAATAAAAGGTCATCGGCATAAACAGCAATTTTAAGTGTCCCCTGACTTGAACTCCCGTAATATAAACATTCTGCCGAATATTTCTAAGGAGGGGTTCTAACGTAAGGATAAAAATAAGAGGGGATAGGGGACATCCCTGGCGGGTACCATTCAGGATAGGGAAGTAGTCAGCATGAACCCCATTAATACTAACTGCCGCAGAGGAGTGTGAGTACAAACTACCAATCCACCGGAGCATGTTGGATCCAAGCCCTATGTGCTTCAAGGTCTGGGTAAGGAATCTCCAATCCATTCAGTCAAAGGCCTTTTCGGCGTCAGTGGATAGAAAGACACCCGGGATAGATGAGATGGAGAGGTAATGTAGGATATTAATAGTCCTAGTGGTATTATCCCTAGCGTCTCTGTTGGGCATGAATCCAACCTGGTCACGATGAATGATATGTTGCAACAAGGGGGTTAGGCGGGTGAAGAGAATTTTTGCAAACAGTTTAAGGTCTACATTCAGGAGGGAGATGGGTCTATAATTCGAGCAATGAGGGAGATCTTTACCTTCCTTGGGGATAACTGAAATGTGAGCCCTAAGAGTGTCCGAAGGAAGTGTAGTATTTGTAGAAAGGGAATTATACGAAGAAAGAAAAATGTGTCTGAAGGTCCGGTAGGAACGTTTTATAGTAAACTAACGTGGGGCCATCTGGGCCTGGGGCTCTGCCCGTTCGCGATTCTTTTAACAGCAAGCTCAAGTTCAGAAAGTGTGATAGGATCCTCAAGAACCGAGATAGACTCCTAAGAGAGAGTGGGAAGGCTGGCACATTGCAAATAGTTATCTATAGAAGTTAGTCACTCAGTAAGGGCCTGTGGATGTAGTGGCAGACTAATCTTATAAAGCTTGGTGTAGAAAGACTGGAAGGTGTCTGCAATGCGTGAGGAAAGGGTATGTTTATGGCCGTGGTCATCCGAGATATGAGGAATAAACTAGCGTGCTCTCTGCAAACGCAGGGCCCGCGCCAAGGTCTTCCCCGGCTTGTTCCCAAACTCAATAAAGTGACGTCGACATTTAGCTAAAGAGGCTTTCGCATGGGAAAGGGATACATTTTTGAGTTGTTCCAGGAGGAGGCAAAGTTCAGTCTTAGTCTGAAGCGCAAGGGACCGTTTATGAGCTCTCTCGAAGTCTGTGACTTGAGAATTCCTCAGGCATTTGAGCCGGGCCCCATGTTTAATGAGAGTCCCTCGAATAAAACATTTATGCGATTCCCAAACTATTGGGGAGGAAACATCTGGGGTTGCGTTATTAGTAAAGAACTCCTGAAGGTCATTACGAACACAATTCAACACGGTTTGGTCTTGTAAAAGACTTTCATTGAGACGCCACCTCCAAGAACGTGGTTGAGAGGACAGGAGGGAGAGTGACAGGGATACAAGGGCGTGGTCTGAAAAGGAAATGGTATCAGTATGAGCCGATTGCAACAGAAAAAGGTGAGTATGGGAGAGGAACATGTAGTCAATGCGCGAGTAGGAAACATGTATGTTAGAAAAGTGTGAGTAATCTCGGGTGGAGGGGTGTAGCATGCGCCACGTGTTCATTAGTTGATAATGCTGTAAGGTAGCTTTAGCCTTTCTAAGGGAGACATACGGTAGATGAGAGGAACCAGACGAAGTATCCTGTAAAGGGTCCAGTGCCATGTTGAGATCCCCCCAAAGACAACCACCGCCTCCAGAAAATCCTCCACATCCCTGAGCATGCCGTCCAAGAAACGGGACCGTCCAGTGTTCGGAAGATATGCCGCACCAAACGTAAAAACAGAATCCGCCATCTTACCTTTGACAAAAAGATATCGTCCTGCTTCATCACGGCGACAATCCACATAAACCCATGGTGCAGTACAAGCAATCAGAATAGAAACTCCTTTACTTTTGGAATCGGGAAAGCAGCTGTGAAAGACGTCCGAGACATCCTGTCTGAGAGTCTCAGAATCTGATCTTGTCGAAAATGAGTTTCTTGTAAGAAGGCTACAGAAGCTCGTTTTTTCCACAGAAGGTGTAGCAAGGAGGAACGTTTCTCAGGAAGATTAAGGCCCTGGACATTCAGGGACACCACGGTGAGCAGATCCATCTATCTAACGGTGGGAGAGAGAAAATAAAAAAAAAAGGGGGTGGGGAGAAGATAGAAGAAGAAGGTTGAAAGGAAAATGATAGGACCTAAATCAGTCCTATGTATATAACGGGAAAACCGTAAGTACAGAGACTGAGAAATATAGGAAAGAAAGGGTGAAGAATGAATCTCCAAGTAGACAGGGAGATATAGACATTGCTCTGCAAATAAGATACCAGCTGCATATGACATCTAAGCCAGAGGTAGCTAAAAGATATGTCTAAAATTATCATGTAAAGGAAATATGAGACCAACACCTATGTTAGACATAATACTGTTCAGGAATTCACAGTGCAAGCATGGCAGGTAAGTTAGAGTACAGTATCAACAGGAAAACACAAGGTCTACATCCCAATAAGGAGAAAGTGCCATTGAAAAATACAACAAAAACTGTCCAAGGGTAGAGGACATAGTACTCACAAAGTTCCATCAAATCTGAAGGAGAAATGTTAGTGTTCAGGCCGTGGGGGGGGGGGGGGGGTAAGGGGGTTCCCAATCAGGGGGGTCCCCAGCCATAGCACCGTCCACAGGATGGATCATCTTAACTTGTCGAGGAAGGGTCGGCGGTCTGTCCAAATTAGGACGTTGAGGGGCATGCAGAAAATGTCCAGGGACTGTCCAGTCCGGGATTGAAACGGGGTCCGACCCCAAAAAGGCAAAAGCATCGTGTTGGTCTTCTGGAGATCTCACAGCAAATTCCGTGCATGCCTTGCATATGATGATGTGGAAAGGATGGCCCCAGCGATATGAGGCATCTGCTTCGCGGGTCTTATCCATTAGAGGTTTCACCATTCTTCGGATGTTAAAGGAACAGTGTCATCACAAATTATTTTTTTATATGTTAAAGATGTTAGTGCTTTATTAAAAACGTTTATATTCATTTGTGTGTTTGTGTTTTACTTTTTCTTATTTTTACACTTTTTCTTCCCTATGGGGACTGCCATTTTTTGTTCCATTTCTGTGTGTGTCGATTAACGACACATACAGACATGGAATACGGCAGCCACAGTCCCATAGGGACTGCGAACGGCTCCCGTCCCATTGACTGCAGTGTACGGCGTCTGTGTGGGAACTGCGCATGCGCCGCTCCCACACAGTCCTATTCGAAATTGGCGCCGTCCGGCGCCATTTTCCTGTGGACCGGAAGTCGCGGCCGGTCAGTAATATTACTACTTCCGGTCGCGGCTTCCGGATTTGTGCACTTGCACCAGCGGCAGCAAACGGAGCGGACGGGCCGGAGGGAGCCGCGGCGGCAGGAGCAGGTAAGAGATTTCAATGTATGTTCGTGTTTGTGTGTGTTTACTACTGTATGTAAACCTACTACACTGTGGGTTAGCTCAAAAAATGGCGACACACAGTGTAGGAGGTTACATCGTTCAAACCCCTCGTTTATCCCGGCACTAGCCAGGATAAAGGAGGGGGGGATGCTGAGAGCTCACTAGAGCGAGGGCTTTTAACCCAATGTTGCAATGCTGCAATTTTGGGAACAGCTCCATCTAGTGACCAAAAATGGGTAGTATTATAAATTAGAAATAATTTATAATATTACATGGACTCGTGCAAAAAAATAAAAAAAATTTGAACAATGTTTAATCACCCACACACTAAATGTTTAATTTTTTTAAAAAAAACATGTTTTTCTGGCAACACATTCCCTTTAAGGGTTCGTCATGATACATGCTTTTCGGAGCTTCTTTTTGCTGATAGAAATGGACACGGCCGAGGACATCACGCGGGCCATTTCTATTCCGATCCTGCAAACTAGCGCTGTACACCCTATTAACTCTATCGAGTTCCAAATCATCGTCATCAGTTAAAGAGGCTCTGTCACCACAGTATAAGTTCCCTATCTTGTACATAGTGTGTACGGCGCTGTAATGTAGATTACAGCAGTGTTTGTTATTTAGAAAAACTATCATATTTGACGGAGTTATGACCTATTTTAGCTTTATGCTAATGAGTTTCTTTTTTTTTTTTAAATATCCTTTTTATTATCAGTTTTCACATTTTCTTACAAACATTTCACGTAAAAGTTACATCATGAGTGCGCAGCACTCTACTGTAATGGAATTAACTTTGAATTAAATTCAACATAACACATAAACATATAAACATATGAACATGGCATAATTGTCTATCTTCAGATGGACCGAAAGCATGACTTCCCCCAACCCCGACACGACCTAGGTCATTAATAAGTTCCTACTCATCCTTTTTTTTTTTTCCCCCAGCTGATTCAGAGTTGCAACCCCCCTAAAGTGCCTGCCAAGAGCTGTGTACAATACCACTTTGTGTACTGGAAGGGCCTAACAATTTCCGCTATTTCGGCTGCTGTACATTCCGATTCTATGAATGTTTGCCACTTATCAAATAGCTTCTTCGTTCCCGTTTCCTTCCGCCTTTCCACCTCCACCCTCTCAAGAACCAATAACTGTTTCAGCCGCGACACAATCATTTCTAATCCCGGCATGTCTGCCTCTAGCCATTTACTCAGGAGGCATCTCAAGGCTACCAGTAGAACCGTGTGCACCAGCACGGGAGGTGATCTCACTCCTCGAACACCCTCTTCCTCCGGCGGCCGCGCCTGATTGAATAGTAGCGCTTGCGGCGTCATTGGGAGATTCGTTTTCCAATGGTCCTCAATATATTTCTGTACCATCCCCCAAAATCGTTTCGTATGTACACACCCCCACACTCCATGCCACAAATTCGTCAGTGGTGTATTGCACTTGGGACAACTTGTAATGCGGTCAGGGAAAGATTGTGAAGGCAGAATATTAAAGCCATATATAGCTGCATGCATCAACTTAAAATAGGTTTCCCTCCAGCTCTCATTTATCACACTCTTCCGTACCGTCTCCCAACCCCCCAGTATGATCTCTCCTATACCTGGATCCTGAGTCCACCGTTCCCAGCTTTTAAAACTAATCCTTGATTGCGGCCGAACAAAACCACCTCTCAATGCTCCATACAGCCCCGAAATGGTCGCCCGCCCAGTTGTTGGACCCATGACCTCATCCAGAGTGTGCGAGGTAGCTTCCTTACTCAGATCCCTGAGCCTGGAGGTGCAAAATGCTCGTACCTGAAGTACTTGCAAAAAATTGACCCTCCCTGCTATGTGTCTGAGTTTAGTGGTGATTTCCTCCCCAGTTAACCACCTCTTTTCCTCTGTGTGCATAAGATCCCCTGCATTTCCCATGCCTACCCTCCCCCATGAGGCAATTCCATCCCCCTTGTCTATTCCCGGTAAAAACTCTGGATGTCCGCTTAACGGCATATATTTCGAGACCAGGTGAGGCAGCCCAAACTGTTTACGTACCACTTTCCAAGCTAGGACTGTATCTCTCAATACAATGGAGGTTTTGAGACGGCACGGAAGAGAAGCAACTCTACAATGTAACAAAGCTTTTAGGTTCCAGGGTGAGGCATACTCCCCTTCCAGATCTAAATTGGAATAATTGCTTGTCTCATGAAGCCAATCTACTACATGGCGAAAAAGACAGACCACGTTATAAGCCGTGACATTCGGAAAGTTCACACCCCCTTCTTGTTTACCCATCATAAGCTTGGTAAGTGCTATGTATGCGCGGCCTTTTTCCTGCCCATATAAATTTAGTGAATGAAGCCGTCAGTTTCGAGACATCCACATGCTTCAATAATAGAGGAAGTGTTTGAAAGGGGTATAGCAATCTGGGGAAACTAACCATCTTAATCAGATGGCATCTTCCCAGGAGGGACAACGGCAATTGGCCCCATCTAGTGAGTTCCGCTTGTATTTTTTTAATTAACGGGGGATAATTTAGGCCATACAGAGTGTCTGGTGCCCTCCCTATTTTGATACCCAGATAAGTAATGCAGTGCTCAACCGGTGATATCCCGCAACCCAAGGATTGCCAAAAGGTCTTAGGCAATGGCCTGCCCAACTCCAGCAGTTTGCTCTTAGCTATGTTGACTTTATATCCCGAGCATTGTCCAAATTCCTGTAAAAATTGAAAAACCTTCCCTAAATGCTCTTGAGGATTCGACATAAAAAGTATGACATCATCAGCGAACAGGGCTAATTTCACTGCACAAGACCCTACTTGAATGCCTCTGAACATATCCGATTCCTCCAGGTATCTAGCCATAGGTTCCAATGCCAGATTGAATAACAGGGGTGATAGGGGGCAACCCTGTCGTGTTCCTTTATGTAATTGGAAGGGATCTGATAGGAACCCTGAGGAGTGAACACGTGCTTGCGGGCTATTGTAGACTCCCTTCAGGAAGACCTGGATTTCTCCCTGAATGTTCATTTTGTCTAGCACCATCCCCAGCCATTCCCATTGTATGTTATCAAAGGCTTTCTCTGCGTCTAGCGCTAAAAGTGCCGGCCTGGTACCTGGCTGGGGATCATGCCTGACTGTTTCTAGCACCGTCAACACCTTGCGTAGATTTGTCACTGCTGCCCTGCCCTTTACAAAGCCTACTTGGGACTTTCCCACCAGTATGGGTAGATACATAGCCAGCCGATTGGCCAGAATTTTTGTGAGCAATTTCTGATCTTGGTCTATCAGCGAAATGGGACGGTACGCCCCCGGGTCAAGAGGATTCTTCCCCTTTTTGGGTAGCACCTTTATATGCGCTACTTTAGCCTCTGCTGGTAAAGCCCCCGTGCCTAGTAAAATATTATAGTATGCCACCAAGGTAGGACTGATTTCCTCTCTCAGAGATTTAAAAAATTCCCCTGTGAATCCATCCGGACCCGGGGCCTTTCCGTTAGATAAGGTCTTAATGGCTCTCCAGACTTCCTCTAATGTAATCTCTGCGCTCAAGTGACCATTTTGCTCCTGGGTGAGCCCTGGCAGCTTCACCTTCTCCAAAAATTCCCTCCCTTTTTGGAGATCTATGGGTGTTTCTGAGTAAAGGGCTTGGTAGTACTTACTTAATATGGTATTGATTTTTTTTGGGTCTGAAGTAGGAGTTCCATTTTGATTCGTTAAGTGTTGATATGTGCGACGGTGCATACCTCCCTTTTGCTAATCACGCTAATAATTTGCCCGCTTTATTGCCGAAACGCATTAAATCGGCATCAAATTGGGACCGGTAAATACTCTCTCTTTTGTCTAACCACTGATCAAACTGTTGCTTGGCTTCCCTCCATTCCTCCCCCAATGGCAGTGATGGAGAGTGTAGAAATGCTGTGTATGCACACCGTAATCTGTCGCTCGCTGCCTTGTATCCTTCGGTCGTCTTACGTTTAAGATTAGACATATATTGCATGATTTTTCCTCGTATTACCGCTTTAGCTGTACGCCAATACAATGACGGTTCCGAGCGATGCGATACATTATCCCCATCAAATTCCATCCACCACCCCTTAAGCTTCTGTACAAGGCCCTCGTCCTTTGCCAGAAAGGCGGGAAACCTCCAGATAAAATCCGTTCCTCTAGCTACTGTGTCGGCCAAGGTAATGGTAACCGGAGCATGGTCCGAAATGACTAGATCTTCAATTGTCGCTTCACGTAAACGCCGCGATAATGCGTCACTAACTAGCAAGTAATCAATACGCGACCATGACTGATGAACATGGGAGAAATGTGTATATTCCCTCGCATCTGGGTGTAGACTCCTCCACGCATCTATTAGGGCCGTGTGTCTTAAAAAGTCGGGCAAGATCTTATCTCTATTTCTTTGCAAACTAGTCCCTGCGCTCCTATCCTCCTTTGAAGATCTTACAGTGTTAAGGTATCCCCCTAGAATCAAAAACCTAGTGCGATCCTGCTGGAGTTGGGATTCCAAATGACAAAAAAAACCAGTGTTAACCGTATTTCGGCCATACACATTATGAATACTGACGGTTTCCCCTGCATGCTCCATCACTAGATGGATCCAACGGCCCTCGTCATCCCGCTCCTGGGACACCAGTGTAAACACAAAATTTTTATTTACCAAAATTATAACTCCCGCCTTACCCTCCCTTGCCGACGAGCCAAAAACCTGACCCACCCAGAATTTTTGCAAATACTTAAACTCCGGCTCGGTAAGGTGAGTTTCCTGCAATAGGGCCACATCTGGGTGCAATCTTTTCATGTGTCGTAAAAGTTTGGTCCGTTTCTGTGGGGATCTCAGCCCTTTAACGTTCCAAGAGACTATTTTCATGTTATTGGGCCGTGTATAAGATGAGCTAAAGTGCCTAAAAGTCGTGCTAAGTTCGGGGAGTCAGATCCGTCTTTTTCCAAGAGCCATGTATAAACATTAACAACATAACCAAAACCCGGCTTATAAGCCAGAACCAACAAGGCCAACCGGCCCTTATCTAACGAAACCCTCAAATCACCTGCGGCAAGGGTTAGCAGCCCCTTCATACCCACTGGTGTACGTGACTTCACTTTTTTCTGTTATGTCAGAACACGCCCCTCCTTCCCCTTCCCCCCTAGCCTGCACATATGACTCCTTCCCTGAGGAAGTAACACCTGCCCTTGCCCCCTCAATACCTCTTTGTCGCCTGTGCACACTCTTATACATTTCCATATCATCAATTTTAACAGCCTAGCGTCCGTCTGGATTATATCTTCATGACTTTTATGCAAACAGACTTAAAATCACATATCCACATGAATCTTGCTTCGCCTCAAGGTTTCCCTACCTTCTTTTCCCATATCTTCTATCACAATTTCCCCCAATCTGCCATCTGTGACAGATACAGCTAATCCCTTGCGTGGGGGAGGCATTGTCTCATTCCCGGTCAATCCCACCCACAAGGAAAAATCTCAGACCCTGATCTAACTCCCTCACTAATCTCCTGTAGTGAAAATGCAGTGAAATACCAGAGTGCATAAATTTCAACCTTATAACATTGTAACATTATAACCATAGGCCAGCTGTTGACCGGTACAGAGTGCCGTATACTACCACCAAATATCTCCCTCAAAACTTTCAAATTATCTGTAAACTTATCTGTATCTGGTCGGAATCTGCAATTGGTCTACAGCGTCCACAAAATCCTCATCACATCAGCTTAAATAACATGTGCTGAAAAGATCTTCGTCCGTCAATCAGGAGACGTGGATCGGGTGCGGTCCCGCGTACGCCTCTGCGGTTTCGGAGAATCCCCTCCATTTCCGGCTCGACCCCCCCCCCCCGGGATCTTCCAGGTGTGGGCATTAAAGTTTCTGCCCAGGTTCGCTCCATATTTAGTCGGTTCCGTTTGCCTTCTCTCGACTTGCGATTCGGACTGTGTACTGGACTGTGACTCTCCTCTTGCTGTGGTCTGCGCCTACAAAGCTCCGTAAGTGCGTCCTCCGCTTCCTGTGGCGTGGTGAAAACATTGTTCCGCCCGTTCTCTTGAAACACCCGCAAGATGGCTGGGTACTGCAGGTTAAAACATATTTTCGCTTGGAACAGCGCGGTGCAGATCTTGCTGAAAGCCCGCCTTCGTTTTGCAACCTCCACCGAGAAATCCTCAAAAAGTAGCACTTTCATGCCCAGTATTTCCAAGGGACGCGATCTGCTGCGGAATGCTTTCATAAGTGCCACCTTCTCATTGTAATCCAACAGCTTAAAGATTACTTGTCTGGGACGAAGCGAACTGTGGTCGTCTGTTGCTGGGAGGTTTCTGGTGTCCGGCCCCACTCTGTAGGCCCTCTCCACCCGGCAGGGACGGGGAAGACCTAAAGCTTCTGGCAATGTCCTCTCACACACTCGTTGCAAATCAGAAGATATCACCGCTTCTTTCAGCCCCACCAGTCGCAGGTTGCTCCTCCTGGAACGGTTTTCCAGATCCTCCACCTTGTCCCCCAACTGCGTAGTAACAGACAGCACCCCTCTGAGTTTGGATTGCAGGCGCTCATTTTCACCCTCCAGCAGCGTCATACGCTGCTCTAACTCATCAGCTCTGATAGTGACTTGTGCCAGCTCCGCATGCACGCGGTTTAGGGAATCTTGCACCGTTTTTTCCAGCGCCTTTTGCAGATCTGGCGCTATCTGTTTGGCTACTTCTCGGGCCAGGGCTACATAATCAATGGCTGCAGGAAGAGCGGACATTATGTGCTCTGTCGGGCTTGAAAGCTGGGACTGATGGTGCTGCAGCTCATCTTCCTGTGTGTATAGCAGGGTCGCAGTGGCGGGAAGCGCCGCCATCTTACCTCCCTTTACCACGGCCGCGGTTGAGTCTTCCATGGCTGGCTTCTGCGCGCTTCTGAGGAGGTACCTGTCCATACAGGCACCACCTGTGATGATTCCGTGTGCAGGGCTGGTTACTTCACCGCTGATTGTCGCCGCCGAAGCGACTATTGCAAGCAAATAGGCTGGACGGGAGCGGGAGCTCAGTCACTCGTGTCCTGCATCCCCAGCGCCGGAACCGGAAGTCCTAATGAGTTTCTTAATGACCAACTGGGCGTTTTACTTTTTGACCAAGTGGGCATTGTGGAGAGAAGTGTGTGACTCTGACCAGCATCATACACTTCCCTCCATTCATTTACACATATGAAAAATGAAAAAAAAAAATATATAAAAACTTAAAAGATCCTCCCTTTTCCCCCTAAAGTAATATTAAATAAAATAAAAGTTAGCATAAGGCTTTATTCAGACGAACGTAAAATACGCGCGTGCAACGCACGTGATTTTCACGCGCGTTGCCCGGACCTATATTAGTCTATGGGGCCGTGCAGACATGTGCGTAGTTTTTGCGCACCGTTGCTCCGTTGCCAAAAAGGCACGACATGTCCGTTGATTCAGCGTTTTCAACGCATCACGCACCCATTGAAGTCAATGGGTTTGTGAAAACAACGCAGGGCACACGGAAGCACCTCCGTACGCACAGCGTTTTTCACGCAACACTTGTTAAGTCTATGTAAATGAGTTGAGCAGACTAGACAAAACAACTACAAACCAGGAAGTGGCTTTTCACTTTCTGAGCACATGCGCACAGTTTAAACTGACATCTGCAGCAATAGTAGTTTTTTAACCTGTAAAACCACCCAAAAACAACAAACACGGGCCAAAGTGTGAGGTAACGTGAAATCTTGATGCGAACATGTGCTCACAGCAAGCAGTTGTTGGAGAAGGTGTCTTTTTGTAGGCTGCCCTCTCCATTACTCCACCCTCCGTTGTTTTGACGCGTGTAAAAAACGCATGCCATACGCGCGTTAAATACGCTATCACGCTGCCCAAACGGATGCCACACGCAACTCCAACGCAACCGAAACGGCGCGTTTTTCACGCGCGCAAAAACGCAACGTTCGTGTGAATCCAGCCTAACTGGTATCGTAGCGTCTGTAAAAGTTCGAAACTATCACAATATAGCGTTGTTTAACCTGCTCGGTGAACACCGGAATATATATATATTTTTTTATAAAACAAGCAAATTGCTGTTTTTTGGTCATCTTAGTTCTCCAAAAAAATGTAATAAAAAGTGATCAAGCCGCATATACCCCAAAATGGTATCGGTGAAAATGAGAGCTCGCCTTACAAAACATAAGCCCCCGCATCGCTAAATTGTCGGGAAAATAAAGTTATGGCTCTCAGAACATGGCGACACAAAACTTTTTTGTTTTCTTAGCAAATATATTTTTTATTTTTTTTAAAAAGTGGTAAAACATAAAACAAAACATAAATTTGGTATTGCCGTAATTGTATCAACCTGTAGAGTAAGGTGCACATGTAGTTTTTACCGCCTGATGGACGCTGTAAAGACCAAAACCCCCCCCCCCCCCAAAAAAACAAAAAAAAACAAAAAAAAAAATCCCTGTTTTTGCCCATTTCATCCCACAAATAATTTCTTTTTCAATAAATGTACAATAAATGGTGCCACGACAAACTCCAACTTGTCCCGCAAAAAACATGCCCTCATATGGCTATGTCGATGAAGAAATAAAAAAGTTATGGATTTTGGAAGGCGGGAAGGAAAAAAAGAAAATGAAAAAACTGAAATTGGTCGTGTCTCCAATGAGTTAGAGGGAAGGTGTCAGAATTTTTTTAAAATTATTATTATATTGCTTTTAATATATTAACATAAATTTTATTTGTGTTCTCATGTTCTACTTTTTACTGTGTTTTTACTTCTCTATGGGGGCTGCCATTTTTTTTTCCATCTCTGTGTCGATTAACGACACATACAGAGATGGAATACAGCACATACAACCCCATAGAGAATGCGAACGGGAGCTGTTCCATTCTCTGAAGCGTACGCCGTCTGTGTGGGAACGGCGCATGCGCCGCACCCACACAGACAGACCAAAACGAAGCTTGTTCGCAGAGCGAAATCCGGCGCCATTTTCATGTGGACCGGAAGCCGCTGCCGTACAGTAAGATGACGACTTCCGGCCGCGGCTTCCGGCCATACGTTCAAGGAAGCGAAGGCGCAAGGAATAGGAGCGGAGGCAGCGGCAGGTAATTTATGTTCGTGTATGCGATGTGTGTATTATATTTGCCGCTGAGCCAATGTATCTAATCTTCCTACACTGTGCGGTCGCTCAGAAAATGGCGGCGCACACAGTGTAGGAGGTTTGAAGATTCAAACCCCTCCTCCTGGCACTAGCCAGAAGAAGGGAGGGGGGTTTGTGTGAGGACACTAGAGGAGAGTGTGTCCACCCCAAATTTGCAGCATAAATCAATGAGGTTGCTTTACCACCGTGACCATGCTGCAATTTTGGGAACTGCTCCCTCTAGTGCCTAGCACATGGAAATGTTATAAATTAGAATCTAATTTATAATATTTCCTGACTTGTGAAAAAATTAAAACTATGTGTAATCAGTCAAATACTAATTGTTTAACTGAAAAAAAATTTTTTTTCTAGCGACACATTCCCTTTAAGACCTTCCTTTATATATATTTTTTTCTGTTTATGTTCCATTTCTGGTTTTGGCTTAAAAATACATGCAAAGTCTGCATCAAACCTGCACTGTGTGAACAAAGCCTTAGAACTTTCATCACCCATTTAACTTATGTCTACGGGCAGCACGAAGCCGTGGAGTTTTTGTAGTGCAAATTTTATGAGATTTTCACACAACTTATGCGCAACAAAGTATTAACAGGAAAGATATCGTGTAAAGAGCGTAGGCAGCTCAAATTAGTGCGGTCTTGCAACAAAAGTCTGTGTGTAGCCGCAACCATAGCCAGCAATACAGTACATACTGCCATCTGCAGGAAAAGGGGGAAAAAATTTAAGCAAACAGAAGTTTTCATTAAATTACTTCAATAGCACTTTAATTTTTTACAGCAAGTACACATTTATACTTGTGCATTTGAACAGTATTTTGCATGCATTCTCTCAGCCAATGGATGTGTCCTCTAGGAGTATGCGTGTGGGATGCTCGTGGGGTTGCGTGTGTGTGTGCCACTGGACCTATTGGACTACGTCATAGATTCGCTTGACTACTGTGATGATCTACGTTTTTGTTTTCTTTCTAAACAAAATGGATTTTGTGGGGGACTTATTTCAATAAAAATATTTTCTTATGTGTCTGTTTTTTTAATACTTCATTAGCACCTTAGTAATGGGAGTTTTCTGTTTGACGACATCCATTACTAAGGTGGAGCTTAGTGTTACCACTAGCGGTATCGGTAAGAGCTGGGTAGAATCCAGTACCCGACCACCTGTAATGACGATTGGTCACTAGGGCGTCTGCAGGCTGGTATTATAAGGACACGTTCACATGGAGTGTTTTCAGCTGTTTTTCGGTCCGTAAATGTCCCAAAAAACGGCTGAAAAATCGGAAGCAGAACGCCTCCAAACATCTGCCCATTGAGTTCAATGGGAAATACGGCGTTCTGTTCCGACGCGTAAAAAAACGGCCGCGAAAAAGAAGTGCATGTCACTTCGTCAGCCATTTTTGGAGCAGTTTTTCATAGACGCTGTAGAAAAACAGCTCCAAAACCGACCGTGAAAAACGCGAATTTGATTAAAAAACGTCTGAAAATCAGGAGCGGTTTCCCCTTGAAAATCGCTCCATATTTTGAGAAGTTTTTTATTTTGTGTGTGCGCACATACCCTCAGGCTGGGAAGGGCCAAAAACCGTGGGCCTTTCCATCCTAGTAATGCTAGGCTGCAGCTGCTTTAGGGTATGTGCACACACACTAATTACGTCCGTAATTGACGGACGTATTTCGGCCGCAAGTCCCGGACCGAACACAGTGCAAGGAGCCGGGCTCCTAGCATCATACTTATGTACGATGCTAGAAGTCCCTGCCTCGCTGCAGGACAACTGTCCCGTACTGTAAACATGATTACACTACGGGACAGTTGTCCTGCAGCGAGGCAGGGACTCCTAGCATCGTACATAAGTATGATGCTAGGAGCCCGGCTCCTTGCACTTTGTTCGGTCCGGGACTTGCGGCCGAAATACGTCCGTCAATTACGGACGTAATTAGTGTGTGTGCACATACCCTTATAGTATCTGGCTGGTTATGAAAAATAGTGGGGTCCACCCCATTTTCATAACCAGCCAGATACAACACCGCAGCAGGCTAGCATTACCAGGATGGGAAGGTTTTGGCCCTTCCCAGCCTCATACTACCAGCCTACAGCCACCCCAGTGCCCAGCCATCACTCTAGATGGTCGAGTACTGGATTGTACCCGGCTCTTCCCGATACCCCTGGTGGCGGTAGGTACCCGGGTAATAATAGGGGGTTAGTGCTAGCCTTTACTGGCTAACACTAAGCCCCGCCTTAGTAATGGACATCGTCAAACAGACAACTGCCATTACTAAGGAGCTAAGTATTAGGGTATGTTCACACGCACTAATTACGGACGTTAATTCGGGCGTTTTTGCCCCGAATTACGTCCGAAAATAGCGCCTCAATAGCGCTGACAAACATCTGCCCATTGAAAGCAATGGGCAGACGTTTGTCTGTTCACACGAGGCGTAATTTACGCGCCGCTGTCAAATGACGGCGCGTAAATAGACGCCCGCGTCAAAGAAGTGACCTGTCACTTCTTTGGCCGTAATTGGAGCCGTTATTCATTGACTCCAATGAATAGCAGTGCCAATTACGTCCGTAATGGACGCGGCGTTCAAGCGCCTGCACATGCCGTTACGGCTGAAATTACGGGGATGTTTTCAGGCTGAAACATCACCGTAATTTCAGCCGTTACGGACGCCCTCGTGTGAACATACCCTTAAAAAAAACAAAAATATAAGAAAATATTTTATTGAAATAAAAACTCCCCCACAAGACTTTTCGTTAGCCATTTTATTTTAGAAAAACGTAGTTCACCGCAGTAGTCCACCGAATCTACGACGTAATCAAATAAGTCCAGCGGAAACAGCAAAACAAAAAAAATTAAGTTCGTAATATGAAAAATACTTACTCACCTCCAGCAGACGTCTGTATTCTCTCCTGTGCCGTAATAGAAACTAGAGGTCAATGAAAAATAATCCCCTTATAGCATGTTCACACGGCGATAAAAAAAAACAAAAAACTACGTGTAAACGTGTCTAATACACTAGTGTTTCTTGTTAAGCGCTTTTTAAAATAAAGGCGTTTTTGTTGCTTTTTTTACGAGTTGACTGCGTGCTTTTTGCACGTTTTTTGGCACGTAATTAGGACTCCCACTGACTCTGGGAAAACTTGGCGCATTTTACGCACCAAAGAATTGACCCGACGCTTTTTTACACAATGCAGTTTTTAAAATGCATGCGTAATAAAACACGTATGTACTAACGGCTCCCTTTCCCATTGGTGTAAATGGGAAGCTTAATCAAGCGTTTGACTTTTTACGCGTTTTTACGCTTTTTGCATGTTTTTGGTGCATAATTAGGACTCCCATTGACTATGGGAACATTTGGTGCATTTTACAGGCTAAAGAAGTGACTCGACACTTTTTTATGCAATGCGTTTTTTAAAAACGCTCTCGTAAAAAAGCACGTTGTATGTACTAACTGCTCACTTTCCCATTGATGTAAATAGGAAGCTTAATCAAGCGTTTTTTTGACAAGTGTTTTGGCGCGTAAAATGCGCCTATAAACGCGTCAGATACACGCCGTATGAAACGGTCAACTGAAAAGTCATTCACCACCTCCTGACGTTCATCATTCTTAGGCCTTATTCACATGAACGTTGAATATGTCCGTGTGACGGCCATTAAAACAACGGCCATCACACGGACCTATGCAATTCAACGGGGCCATTCTGACATGGTGTTTTTCACGCAGCGTGTTTCCGTTGCGTGAAACTCACTGCATGTCCTATTCTTGTGCGTTTTTTGAGGATCACGCACCCATTGAAGTCAATAGGTGCGTTCAAATCACGTGCAGCACACGGACGCACATCCGTGTTTTGTCCATGATTCATGCACCAGTCCTTTGATATCCAGAGAAAAAATAAATAAATAATAATAATGTGCACCAACACCGACATCCGGGGGTGTAGCTAGGGGGGGGAGCAGGCGGGGCATGTGCCCCGGGCGCAGCTTAGAGGGGGGCGCCAGCGCCACCTCCTCCTGCACTATAATTGTACCTGTGTTTATAGGACACAGGTACAATTAGAAGCAATGAATGACCGGGCACGTTCCGTGCCCGGCCATTCAGCGCCTTTCCACGAGTGAAGCAACTGGTACCTTTTGTACCAGTGAAGCTTCCGTCGATGAAAGGCGCTGAGTAACAGGGAAAGTCATCCTGCCCATCCAATCAGCGCCTTTCATAGACGCTGCGTTCAACCACCAGGAGACCTGCGCAGAAGAGAGCAGGTCTCCATGGCTGCCGGACGGCGTGGGAGCGGGATTAAGGTGAGTTTAAATAGTTTTTTTTAATTGTAATAAAAGTGTGTGGCTGTATCTGCAATGGGGACTTTATCTACGGGGGGACTTTGTCTCCACGGGGGGGGACTTTATCTACACGCGGGGTGCCTATATACTGGGGTGGGCTATATACTGGGGTGGGCTATCTATGGAGCACCATATACAGGGGTGGGCTATAGCTACAGGGGGGTCTATATAGTATATAGCCCCCTGTAGATATAGCCCACCCCTGTATATAGCCCCCCTGTAGATATAGCCCACACCTGTATATAGTCCCCCTGTAGATATAGCCCACCCCTGTAGATATAGCCCACCCTATAGATATAGTCCCCTTGTATATAGCCCACCCTTGTATATAGCCCCCTGTAGATATAGCCCAACCCTGTATATAGCCCACCCCCTGTATATAGCCCACCCCTGTAGATATAGCATCCCACAAATAGCTCCCCCTATAGTGCTCCACAGAAAGCCCACCCCTGTATATAGCCCCTCTGTACATATAGTCCACCCCTGTATATATAGTCCACCCCTGTATATAGTGCTCCACAGATAGTCCACCCCTGTATATAGTATATACAGGGGTGGGCTATCTGTGGAGCACTATATACAGGGGTGGGCTATCTGTGGAGCACTATATACAGGGGTGGACTATCTAGTGGAGCACTATATACAGGGGTGGAATATATGTGGAGCACTATATACAGGGGTGGGCTATCTGTGAAACACTATATATAGGGGTGGACTATATGTGGAGCACTATATACAGGGGTAGGCTATATCTAAAGGGGGCTATCTGTAGAGCACTATAGGGGGAGTTATTTGTGGGACACTATACAGGGGTGGGCTATATGGGGGCACTATCTACAGGGGGCTCTATGGCAGACACTATCTACAGGGGGCATGGTGTGTGTGTGTGGGACAGTGTATCGTGCTATTATAATTACAGATGCAGCGTATGGCGCTATTATATTTAGGGGCATAGTGTGTGGTATAATGAGAACTTTATCTTTATTTATAGGTGCAGAAATGTTGGAAAAGTGAGAAGCTGAAGACATGTAAGCGGAAAACTGCAGAAATGGGCTGTGATCGGGAGAAGTCATCATAGAGGTCTGGACCGGATGGAGAAAAAGAACTAGAATCTGAGACGTCACCGGTGAGTCACTTAAATGTAAATGTTTATTCTGCCTCTAATCAGTATTGTAGTCACTGTATGATCTGCAGCGAGATGATGGGTGGTATGATTATGATAGGATTTATTTTTTGTGAAACGGCAACTCCCAGCATATCCTTATCATTGTTCGGGCCATGCTGGGAGCTGTAGTTTTACGCCGTACAAAACTTTTACAATAGGGGTTGCACTAAATTGAGCTGTATTTGTGCTGGTGCTGTATATATGTATTGAGCTTGGTACTGGGGCTGTATTTATGTACTGAGCACTATTCTGGTGTTGTGTAGAGAACTATATTGCTTGTGAAAAATGTACAAATGTTTTTATGCTCGCGTTACATAAAAAGAAATGTACAGATGTTGGGGGGGGGGGGCGCCAAACTGAATCTTTGCCCCGGGTGCTGGAGAACCTAGCTACGCCTCTGCCGACATCAACAACTGATGGCACACAGAACTGCCACGCATGAAAAATGTGTCAGTTTTTTGCGGACACAAAACTGAAAGGTTAGTGTGAATATAGCCTTAGCCTTTTGGTGTGTCCTATAGCTTCTGGCAGCTGTCATTTGTAAAATCCCTCCCAAAATGGACCTGAACACTGCTAAGCAAATTGAAGACACCTCTTCCTGGCTTGTAGCCAGAAATAGGGAGGAGGGGAGTCTCCCTCCCACATTTACAGCAGCTGTAATTCAGGTTGCTTTGCCTGCTTCACCTTGCTGGGAAGTGCTCCCTCTGGTGGCCAACATAGGAAAACATGTGAAATAATTATTTCATTTTTAATACTTCCCACCGTGTGGAAGGAAAAATAAAAAGAAAAAAAAAGAAAAATAAGTAACTTACAAAAAAAATAATTTTTAATTTGAGACATATTCCCTTTAAGTTTAGGAAACATTATAGATATCTCTTGCTCCGGCTCAAAGGGAGGAGCAAGATAGAGATTCCAAGGATGCACTAGATTCCTAAATTCTGGGTCTCAGTTTTTCTGCTGCCTTAAGAAATCTGCAGATCAAGGACACCTCCAAAATGTTCTGGTAATAAGGGGCACCCAATAAAGCTACTTGAGTTCTTGTCCAGGCCTTCATGTGGGAAATTTATAATCAGTGGAACATTTGGCTCCTTGCAATTCTCCCTGAGGAGGCTCCTTTAGTGGGTGGCAATACGCATGTATCCCATATGGTCTAGGCCAGGCGTCTCAAACATGCGGCCCCTGAGGCAGTCATCTGCGGCCCGCCGGATACAGCCGCTAGTATAGGCTCTCCTCCGAGACTCTGTGGAATCCCCTGCCATCGCTGTTCATATATGGACCGTGTTATCAGGGTCTTCCCCATAGCGGAATCCCAGGCAGAGTGGTAGTATAGGCTCTGCTTCGGGACTCTGTCGAGTCCCCTGCCATCGCTGCCCATATATGGACACGCGACATCTGCAGCTTCCCCAGAACCTGAGCCCCAGGCAGAGCGATGTGTAAGTATAGGGATGCTCCAGGACTCTGTGGCATCCCCTGCCACACGCAACTCCACGAGCATCCTGCACTTACACGCTAGTATAGGCTCTGCTCCAGGACTCTGTGGCATCCCCTGACATGGCTGTCATATATGGACAGCGATGTCTAGGGCTTCCAAAGAGCTGGACAGTGATGTCAGGAGCACAGCTGGAGTCCCCGCTACTAGAAGTGTCTTGGTATCTTACAGTTTTTAATTGTTTTAATTTTTCAGTTTATAATAAAGGATAAGCTATTTATAGAAATTAGGTTGTATGCCTGTTAAATGCCTCCTCTGTTCTTCTGTGATTTATTCCTTGGGCATTATTAAGGGCCCCTTCTATTACTACATACAGTGCCCTGCGAAATTATTCACCCCTTTTGTTGTACCATTTGATTAACACTTTAAAGGCGCAAAATACTTTTTACTGTGACACAAACAATTAAGACAAAAAGTTTAGAGCACTTTAATGTGCAGAAGCATTCACCCCTAAAAGTCAGTACTTTGTGGAGCAGCCTTTTGCTGCAATTACAGATGCAAGTCCCTTGGGGTATGTCTCTATTAGCTTAGCACATCTAGGGATTTTTGTCTATTCTTCCAGGCAAACCTGCTCCAACTTCTTCAAGTTAGGCGTACAGCAGTGCTCAAGTCACGCTACAGATTCTCAATTGGATTGTGGTCTGGGCTTTGTCTAAACTTTTGCAGTATGTTTAGGTTATTGTCCTGCTGGAACATGAACCGCCCCCCCATCTCAAATGCCACGTAGACTAAAACAGGTTTATATCTCAAGATTTGCCGTGTTTAGTCATCCCCACATTATGATACTGCCACCACCATGCTTCACTGTGGGAATGGTGTTCTTGGGATGGTGGGAAGGGTTGAGTCTGGGCCACACGTAGCGTTTCCCACAATGGACAATACGTTCGGATCAGAGAACCTTCTTCCATCTGTTTGGTGAACTGAAACCTTATTTTCGTATGTTTTTCTTTAACCCCTTAAGGACACAGCCTGTTTTGGCCTTCAGGACACAGCCGATTTTTGCAAATCTGACATGTGTCACTTTGTCAGGTCCGTATATCAGGGAAGCTCCTTTCTCCCTGTCATTTCACACCGAATAACCACCTCTGTAAATTGAAAGCTGAAGGCATGCCTGGAAAGAAGTGAACGAGTCAGAAATGTTCGCTACACACTTTCCCTTCATCAGAAAAGAGGAGAACTGAACTTTATTCAGAACAAAGAAACAGACAGAGGAGACACATGCCCCTCCCTCGAGATGTGGGACTTGCTTAAGTCCCATTGGCTCCTCTGTTGTAAGTTTTCCTGTACATTCTTCTGCACACTCCTCTTTGCATTCCAGGGGGCGGTGTCTTCCATAGGCGTGTTATGCAGGCTCTTTGTGCTCCATGAATCCAATCTCTTTGTGTAATATACTGAATATATATATATATATGTAAGGATAATATTTTTCAAACAATATACATGGTAATGATCCCTGACAACTTTATGTGGTAATAACTCCGGAATGCTTTTGCCTATCCAAGCGATTCGGAGATGGTTTTCTCGTGACATGTTGTACTCTGTGATACTGAAAAAATTTCGTTGTTAAATTCAATATTTATTTGCAAAAAACACCAAAATTTAGAGAAAATTTGCAAAAATCTGCATTTTTCTAAATTGTAATGTATCTGCTTGTAAAACAGATCGTAATACCACACAAAATATTTACTAGTTAACATTTCCCATATGTCTACTTTATGTTTGCATCGTTTTTTGAACGTGCTTTTATTTTTCTAGGACCTCACAAGGCTTAGAACTTTAGATGCAATTTCTCGCATTTTCTAGAAAATTTCAAAAGGCTATTTTTTCAGGGACCAGTTCAGTTCTGAAGTGGCTTTGAGGGCCTTATATATTAGAAACCCCTATAAAACACCCCATTTTAAAAACTGCACCCCTCAAAATATTCAAAACCACATTCAGAATTTTTTTTAACCCTTTAGGCATTTCACAGGAAATAAAGCAAAGTAGAGGTGAAATTTACAAATTTCAATTTTTTTTTTACTAAATTCATTTGTAATACAGTTTTTTTCATTTGTAACACAGAAGGTTTTACCCAAGAAATGCAACTCAATATTTATTGCCCAGATTCTGCAATTTTTAGAAATATCCCACATGTGGCCCTAGTGTGGTAATGGACTGAAATACCGGCCTCAGAAGCAAAGGAGCACCTGGTGGATTTTGGGGCCTCTATTTTATTAGAATATATTTTAGGCACCATATCAGGTTTGAAGAGGTCTTGTGGTGCCAAAACAGTGGAAACCCCCCAAAAGTGACCCCATTTTGGAAACTACACCCCTCAAGGAATTTTTCAAGAGGTATAGTTAGCATTTTTAGCCCACAGGTTAAATTTATTGGAACTGATCTGTGAAAATGAAAATCGACTTTTTTTCTGAAAAAACATACGATGTTTTAGATTTTACAAGGAATAAAGGAGAAAAAGCACCCCAACAATTGTAAAGCAATGTCTCCCGATTACGGCAATACCCCATATGTGGTAATAAACTGCTGTTTGGACCCACGGCAGAGCTCAGAAAGGAACGAGGGCCATTTGGATTTTGGAGCGCAGATTTTGCTGCATTGGTTTTCGGTGCCATGTCGTGTTTGTAAAGCCCTGGAGGGACCATAACAGTGGAAACTCCCCAAAAGTGACCCCATTTTGGAAACTACACCCCTCAAGGAATTTTTCTAGGGATATAGTTAGCATTTTGACCCTACACGGTTTTTGCTGAACTTATGGGAATTATGCCGTGAAATTGAAAATCTAAATTTTTTTCTAATAAAATGTCGTTTTAGATCAGATTTTTTCATTTTTACAATAGATAAAGGAAAAAAAACACCCCAATATTTGTAAAGCAAACTCTTCTGAGCACAGCAATACACCATATGTGGTAATAAACTGCTGTTTGGACACATGGCGGAAGTTAGAAAGGGCGGAGCGCCATTTGACTTTTGGAGCTCGAGTTTTGCTGGAATGGTTTGCGGCCCCATGTCACATTTGCAAAGCCACTGAGGGGCCAAAATAGTGCAAACTCGGCAAAAGTGACCCCATTTGGGAAACTATACCCCTCGTGGAATTTATCTAGCGGTATAGTGAGCATTTTGACCCCACAGTTTTTTTGCTGAATTATTGGAATTATGCAGTGAAAATGAAAATCTACATTCTTTCCACTAAAATGTTGAATTTTTTTCATTTTCACAAGGAATCAAGGAGAAAAAGCGCCCCAACAATTGTAAACCAATTTCTCCCGAGTACGGTAATACCCCACATGTGGTCATAAACTGCTGCTTGGATACACCACAGGGCTCAGAATGGCAGGAGTGCTACTTGGCATGTAGATTTTGGTTGATTGTTTTCTGGGCGCCATGTCGCATTTGCAGAGCCCCTGAGGTACCCGTACAGTAGAAACCCCTGAGATGTGACTCCATTTTGGAAACTATACCCCTCAGGGTAATCATCTAGGGGTGTACTGAGCATTTTGATCACACAGGTGTTTCATAGATTGTATTAGAATGAGGCAGTGAAAATGAAAAATTATTTTTTTTCCCCAAAAATATGTAGTTTTGCACCCAATTTTTTTTCCACAAGGGGTAATATTAGAAAAAAACCACACATAAATTTGTTACCCAATTTCTCCCGAGTACGGCAATACCCCATGTGTGGCCCTAAACTGCTGTTTGGGCACATGGCAGAGCTCAAAAAGGATGGAGTGGCATGTGGCTTTTAGAGCACCGATTTTGCTGGACTGGTGTAGAGGGGCGCCATGTCGCATTCGCAGAGCTCCCTTAGGTACCAGAGTAGAGTGTAAAACCCTGAGAAGTGACCCCATTTTGTAAACTACACCCCTCAAGGCATTTATCATTTGCCTGGACATATGACAGGGCTTAGGCGTGAAAGACGCATGTGAGACCTATTTTGGTGATTTTCGCAGCATTAGCCCACAATGGCAGGGCTCTGGGGTCAAATAGTAAAACAAACCCCCCAAGTAGTGACCCCCATTTTGGAAACTGCACCCCTGAAGGCATTTTATTAACGGGTGTAGTGAGCATTTTGACCACACAGGGTTTTATTTTTCTATAATAAATGAATGCTCAGTGGATGGTGCAAAGTGAAAATTGCAAATTTCCACAGGTATATGCCATTTTAGTGCACAATATTTTGTGCCCAGCTCATGCCACTGAAGACAAATACCTCAAACTGTTAAGCGGGTTCTCCCGGGTATGGCGATGCCATATATGTGGACGTAAACTGCCCATTGGACACGCTGTGGGGCTCAGTAGGGAGAGACGCCATTTGGCTTTTGGAGCGTGGATTTTGCTTAGTGGTAGTTTTGTTTGGGGTTTTACTGGTATTTCAGTTATGATGTGGGGGGCGTATGTAATCTGTGCGTAGTATATCAGGCTATAATAAGAGGGTGTAATAATGGGGTAAATAAATAATAATCCACAGATATGTGGCCGGTGTCGCACTGATAAATGGTGCCAGATCTTATCCGCTTTTGGACACTGCACATTTTGCATCGCCATATTCTGAGAGCCAGAACTTTTTTTTTTTCTCCACCGGAGCTGCGTGAGGGCTTATTTGTTGCGGGACAATCTGTTGTTTTCATTGGTACCATTTTGGGGTACATGCGATTTTTTTGATCACTTTGTATTTAATTTTTTTGGCAAGCAAGGTGACCAAAAACCTGCAATTCTGATGGTTTTTTTTAAAAAAAAATTTACGGCGTTCGCTATGCGCTATGAATGACCATTTTACTTTATTCTGCGGGTCGGTACGATTACGGCGATACCAGATGTATATCGTTTCTCTTATGCTTTGCAGCGTCTGCACGATAAAATCACTTGTTTCAAATTTATTTTTTGTGTCACCAGATTCTGAGAGCCATAACTTTTTTATTTTTCCGTCAAAAAAGCTGCGGAAGGGCTTGTTTTTTGCGGGACGGGCTTCAGTTTTTAATGGTATAATTTTGGGGTACATGCAACTTTTAGATCCCTTTTTTTATTCTGTTTTGCGAGGGGTAGTGACTAACAAACAGCGATTCTGGAATCGTTTTTTATTTAAAAAAATTACGGTGTTCACCGTACGGGTAAAATAGCGTGATATTTTTATAGTTTGGGTCGTTACGGCCACATATGTGTACTTTTTTTTCTGTTTTTCTGTTTTTCCTATAATAAAAGACTTATTATAGGAAAAAAGGCTGTTAGTGTTTTTTGCAACTTATTTTTTTCATGAAACTTATTTTTTTTAAACTTTTTTACAACATTTTTATTAACTTGTTTTACCTTTTTTTTGTGTCCCACTAGGGAACTTGAAGGCATGAAGCCCTGATCGCTATTCTAATACACTGCACTACCTACATAGTGCAGTGTATTAGAGCTGTCAGCTATTCACTGACAGCAGGCCTATTAGGCTTCGCCTCCCGGCGGGGCATAATAGGCTTCCGTACTAGGAAGCTATTGTTAGGCTATGGTTGCCATAGCAACCATCGGGACACCCGCGTGTGCCGATGGTGTTCATTAGCAACCATAGCGTGCGGTCTAATCACTTAGATGCGATAGCCTAGCTCCGGTCCTGGCCGTTAGAGCACGATGTCAGCTGTGACAAACAGCTGACACCCGCGCCCGTGGCAACCATCGTGGTTGCCGACAGGCTACAAGACACTTCGATGCATCGATCGCGTTGATCGATGCATCGAAGGGGTTAATCGGCCGGATCGGAGCCTAGCTCCGGTCCTGGCCGTTACAGAGGGGTGCCGGACATCTGATTACCGGCGGTGATAGCGCTGGCTCAAGCTGAGCCAGCGCCATCACATACCTTACGTCATGGAGCTGTGATTGGTCATTATGCTTTGACTGACCAATCACAGCGATCGCCGGCAGGAGACCGCTGTGAATGGTCCCCTGCCGTCTTACTGTGCCTGTCAACTGTCATAAACAGTTGACGGCACAGTTCTGTCACCTTGTCATTTGACAGGGTGACAGTTTTTAGCCAGGACGCACCGGTACGTCTCTGTGCCTTAAAGCACTTTAATGCAGGACGTACCGGTGCGTCCTGGTGCGTTAAGCCATGGCTTATTTTTCTGGCAACTCTTTTATAAAGCCCCACTCTGCGGCATGCATTGCTTAATGTGATCCTAAGGACAGATGCTTCCATCTCCGCTGTGGATCTTTGGAGCTTCTTATTATCGTTGGGACTGTTGAAACTCTGATTAATGCACTCCTTTCCCGGACTGTGAGTTTTGGTGGGCAGTCCTCTTTTGTCAGGTTTGTAGTTGTGTCATATACTTTCCATTTTGTTTGTGGATTTAATAGTACTCAGTGAGCTGTTCAAAATTTAGAATAAATATATATATATATATATATATATATATATATTTGATAATCCAGCCCTGATCTATACTTCTCCGCAAATGACCTGTTAGGACAGCACCTTGGTCTCCATGTTACTTGCTTAGTGGTGTTGTAGACTCTGGGACCTATCAAAACAGGTGTATTTATACTGACATCATGTGACTCTTTGATTGCACACAGGGACCTTATTCAACTAATTATGTGACTCCTGGAGTTAATTGATTTGACCACATATTTTTCAGGGGTATCATAGCAAAGTGAATACATGTGCACTCACAGCTTTTGGGTATGTTCACACGAGGGCGTCCGTTACGGCTGAAATTACGGGGATGTTTCAGCCTGAAAACATCCCCGTAATTTCAGCCGTACCGGCATGTGCAGGCGCTTGAACGCCGCGTTAATTACGGCCGTAATTAGCGCTGCTATTCATTGGAGTCAATGAATAACGGCTCTAATTACGGCCAAAGAAGTGACAGGTCACTTCTTCTACGCGGGCGTCTATTTACGCGCCATCATTTGACAGCGGCGCGTAAATATACGCCTCGTGTGAACAGACAAACGTCTGCCCATTGCTTTCAATGGGCAGATGTTTGTCAGCGCTATTGAGGCGCTATTTTCGGGCGTAATTCGGGGCAAAAACGCCCGATTTACGTCCGTAAATAGGCCGTGTGAACATACCCTTTCAGTTTTTATTTCCAAACAAGGTATCTTTTTTTTTTTTTTTTTTAATTCCACTGTAACAATTTGGACTATTTTGTCAGGTCCAAATTTTCCATTAAAGTCAATAGGCAGTGGACTATTTGCACGCAGAACCACAGCAGACTTAGGGTATGTGCACACACACTAATTACGTCCGTAATGTACGGACGTATTTCGGCCGCAAGTCCCGGACCGAACACAGTGCAGGGAGCCGGGCTCCTAGCGTCGTACTTATGTACGACGCTAGGAGTCCCTGCCTCGCTGCCGGACAACTGTCCCGTACTGTAATCATGTTTTCAGTACGTGATAGTTGTCCTGCAGCGAGGCAGGGACTCCTGGCATCGTACATAAGTATGATGCTTGGAGCCCGGCTCCCTGCACTGTGTTCGGTCCGGTACTTGCGGCCGAAATACGTCCGTCAATTACGGACGTAATTAGTGTGTGTGCACATACCCTAAGAGCGTGGATTTTAGGTCTGAAAATTTCACACGAAACAGAAACTGACACCATTTAAGGCCGGGTTCCCACGTAGTGTAAACGCTGCAGAATTTCCCCAATGGAATTCTGTGCGGAAATTTACAGTAGCAGCAAAGTGGGTCAGATTTAGTAAGTCTCATACACACCCTGTGGAAAAAAAACACTGCGTTAATAAATTTACCTGTGGTGCAGAATTTAATTCCCCAGCATGTCAATTTATGCTGCGTTTTCATTGAATTTCTGCTGTGGGCTTTCCCCATTAAATTCAATGGGGATACAAAAAACCCACAAGAGAAAGCCACATGTTGCACCTTTTGCAGCGTATTCGCCGCGTTTACACCGCAAAAATCGCAACGCAGAAAAAAAACAACAAACATACTTACCCAGAAAGCCCTCCTTCATGCAGTCCACCCTCCTGATATCACGTATCCAACGTGACCGCTGGAGCGTCACATGGCCTGAAACATCATCCAGGGAGGCCGGAGGGAGGGGGTAAGTATGTGCACTTAATTACGCATCAGTATTTCCGTTCGAAAAGTCGCACCACAATGTAGTGCGTTTTTTCGGATGGAAAGTCCTGCGGGTTCCAGGTCGGACACGCTGCGTGATTTTTACACAGCGTACCCGCCTCGTGGGAATCCATCCTTAGACCTTGCAAGCTTCCCAATGGCAGCCAGGTTCTAATGGAAGATGGCAATTGATGTCAGCAGACTGTTCTCCGAGGCAAAATATAATTGAAAGATTTGTTTTTACTAGCCGACATTTTTTACTTTCTGTTTTTATGTGGCGCTGCAGCATGTAAGAGGTTATCTTGATGTGCCTGCCCATGCACACAAGATCCAAAGTCTTTGAAAATACAGTAATCTAAAATTATATATATATATATATATATATATATATATATATATACATACACACACACACACACACACACACACATATACATACACACACGCTACTGTTGAATTTTTCTAGACATTGATACTGTCCACAGGTGCTTGCATAGTATCCAACTATGCAGGCGCACACATTCTGCTACATATAGACTTGCCAGCTTTCCCAATTTTGGTGGGACAGTTTCGGGTATCACAAAGTTTATTCAAATTTGCGCCAAAAGTGTCTTTTTTTTTTTTGAAAGGTAGCCTAGAACATCGCTTTACATGTTTGAAAGTATGTTGATGTTTTTGGCATAATGTTTGGGAATTATTTTTTTTTTAAATGATATGTAGTTGTGACTTTTACCCCCACTGAATGTTTAGGCATCCACTTGGCAACGAGGTTCAATGTGGATAAATGTAAAGCTATGCATCTGGGTACTAATAATACAGATGCGTAACATTTTCTAACATGTATTTACTATAATGTTTTTTTTATTAAGGGGCCGTTAGGGTACCTATTTAATAAAAAAAAAAGTCTATTACTGATGTTAGTTACTCTTTACATTAACAGGGGGAATGGGAAATGTAAAGGAGTAGGTTAACGTTAAGGAATATATAGATAAAGCACAGTATAAAGAGAGGCACGTGGTATCTGTGTGAACGTTAACAACATAGCTAATTTCTTTAAAAGTTAGTCTTTAGGCAATATGCAAAAAAAATATTACAAGTTAAAAAAAACAAAAAAACAACTCTTTTCCTGTAAAAGTAACGTAAAAATATAAAACAAACAATAGGTATTATATTCCATACATGTCCGAACTAGTCTAAGGCTTCGTTCAAATCTGCGTTGGGGTCCCGTTCTGACGTTCCGTCGGAGGTTTCCGTTTCCATCGCCATTGATTTCAACGGTGATGGTGCCGGTGCCCGTGGTTTCCATTTGTCTCTATTGTGCACCGGACCCATCGTTTTGCCAGAAGCAATATCGTAGTCGACTACGCTATTGCTTCCGGCAAAACGAAGAGTCCGGTGCACAACAGACACAGACGGAAACCACGGGCTCCGGCACCAATGAAATCAATGGTGATGGAAACAGAAACCTCTGGTTTCCATCGGTGTCTGCTCAGGGTCCCGTTCTGACGGAAACCTCCGACGGAACGTCAGATGGGACCCCAACGCAAATATGAACAGAGCCCAATATAACTATTATATATTATTTAACCCACAGGGTGAACGCCGTAACAAAAAAATGCAGAATTGCTGTTTTCTTGGTCACGAGCGTGTTTGGTTCGTGATATACGGTCCGTATGTCGGTTACATTTCCTGGACCGAACACACTCCAGGGAGCCGGGCCCCTAGCATCATAGTTATCTATGACGCTAGGTGTCACTGCCACCCTGCGGGACAACTGTCCCGTACAGGGGCGTAACTAGGAAAACCTGGGCCCCATAGCAAACTATTGACTGGGGCCCCCCCACCCCTGGGTGTCACAGAACCCCCCTTGTAGATAGTGCCTTTTTTACAGCCCCCCCTGTAGGTAACGCTATACAGCCCCCCCTGTAGGTAACGCTATACAGCCCCCCCTGTAGGTAACGCTATACAGCCCCCCCTGTAGGTAACGCCATACAGCCCCAACCCCCAAAAAAAATCCGACCTACAGTGTGTCCTACAAAAGACATGTATCCCCTATCCACAGGATAGGGGATACATGTGTGATCGCTGGCAGCGATAGGGAGAACGGGGGACCGAAAGTACCCTGAAGTTCTCCATGACTAACCTCTGACAGACTGAATCCAGGGCAACGCTTACTGTAAGGTCCTCAATCCGTGCCCCCTGTGGTCATCTTGATACAGACGGCACTACTTCTGGCTATCATCTCGCTGCTATCAGAGCGACGTTCTGAATAGCGCCTATCGTGAGGTTTTGAGCCTGTCCCTTTGCGTGCACCGTGATACAGACGGTACTTCTGCAGGCAATACATCCCACCGCTTTACAGTGGGGCCCCTCCACTGCTGGGCTCTAAATCTACAGCCCAGTGGAGAGACTAGGCTTTATTGCAGGCACCAGTTGCACAATTGTGTTTTTTTAAGAAAGACCGTATATACACCAATGATTCCTAGGTGTGGCTGACACATGAGTATATTTAATGTCAATCCCTAACACTTTGCTATTGCATGGTCTATTCTTATAATATACTCTGGTATATGTTCCCTAGGATTACCACTATATTATAGACACATGACAATATACACTGTATCGAACTTCAAATTTAGACAGCCTTGGAGGCGTGCTGTGGACGGATGACCCCGATATCCCGACATTCGCACCTCTGTGACACTGGTTTATGCACTGCAGAGTATTTTTCACAATTGGACTCATTAGTCCATAGTGCAGAAATGGGGGACATCTGCACCTTTGCCATACACAGACATTGGGTTTTTTAATACACATTTATTCATAAAAAAATATATATATTTTATTTTTTGTTATACATTTTCCTAGAGCCACACAATTTTCCTCCCTCTTCCCCATTTCCAAAAGTATTTGACCTATCCTGCGAATAGCTGATCAGTTGTCCGTGCCTGGACAACCCCTTTGTGACAACCAATACGCTTTTTCATAGCGGTCACTAAGGGGCCTTCAGCTAGGCGTCGCTCCTGCTCCAAGTTTACTTCAATCGCGGTCATTTAACCCGTTAAATGCTGCGGTCAATAGCGACCACAGCATTTACTTTGTTTACAGAGGGAGGGAGCTCCCTCTATCACCCATCGGCGGCCCGCAAATGCAATTGCGGGCCTTCAATGGGGTGCCGTTGTAGCCGGGGGCCTGAAAAGCCCCCAGGTCTGCAACAAACAGGATGACAGGCAAATCTATTAGGACGGGCCTCCAGCATTTGCTTATTAGGACATGCTGGAGGCCCGTCCTAATAGATTGCCTGTCAGATTTACACTGACAGGAAATAATGCTTTGGTATATTAAGTATACCAAAGCATTATAGCAGTGTGTAATGGCAGGAAGGAGGTGAAGGGAAAGTGAGCCCTAATCTACCCACCGCCCTGTCCCTGCCTACTTGCAACGACCCGCCCTAGGCGACGGGGTACAACTGGGCGGCGGTCCCTACGCTGTCTAAGTGCACGGGTGAACAAACAGGGAACACGCAAGGGAAGGGGCAGTAGCCCTCGGAACGCCGCGAAGAAACGGAGCGGTGAACGAATAGTCAGGACCAGGATGAAGTGGAGTATACCAACGTGAGCACGGAGAAGGAAGCAAGCCAGGGGCAAAGCGAAGCAGGTAAAGCGGAACTGCAGCAAGGCAGAAGCACGGCAGAAGCAGGCTGGAGCATTCAGCAGTGGGGCCAGGAATCCAGAAGAATTACAAGCACTGAGGAAGAGAACACGGCAGGTAATAAAGGACAGGGGGCGGAGCTAACTCCGACTGACTAGGCCGTGATAGGCTCTCCCACTCCTGAGCCTGCCACCCTGGTTGGTGGGAGACGGTGTCAGTCTAACAGGTCTGGCCTCAGGTGTGGATTGATTAATCCCAGGAGTATACCTAGACGTAGTAAATGGCAGATCCCTAACACAGTGATCTGAAGATCGCATAGTAAAGACCCCTAGTGGGACTAAAAAAAATAAGTAAATGTAAAATAAAAATTACAGTAAAAAAATAAAAATAATTAAACCACATTTTATGGGGAAAAAAAAAATGGTTTGATTTAGTAAAAGTGTAAAGAATAAAATAAAATTACACATATAAAAAGGTATCTCCACGACCGTAATGACCCAAACAATAAAAGTTTATGTAATTTAACCCGTTAGAGACCGGCCCATCGTGTTTCTACGTCGGTCACTAACGGGCCTTATTCCGATGCCATAGACTTTTTACGTCGCGGCATCGGAATAAATAAACAGAGCAGGGAGCGGTCAGATCTCCCTGCTCTCAGCTGCTAGAGGCAGCTGAGGGCTGGGAGCGTCCCTGCTCTGTCTTGTGAGATCGATATTAGTATCGATCTCACACGTTTAACCCCTCAGATGCGGTGCTCAATAGCGAGCACCGCATCTGAGTGGTTTTGGAGAGAGGGAGGGAACTCCCTCTCTCCCCCACCGACACCCGGCGATACGATCGCCGAGTGTCTGTGTCTCTAATGGCAGCCGGGGGTCTAATAAAGGCCCCCAGGTCTGCCTGGAGTGAATGCCTGCTAGATCATGCCGCAGGCATGACCTATCAGATGCCTGTCCGTGTTAAACGGACAGGCAGTAATACACTGCAATACAAAAGTATTGAAGTGTATTATATATGCGATCGCAGCATCGCATATTATAGTCCCCTAGTGGGACTAGTAAAAAAGTGAAAAAAAAGTTTAATAAAGTTAATTTAAAAAAAAATGCGAAAAAAAATGAAAAACCCAGCTTTTCCCCTTACATACTGCTTTACTATTAAAAAACCAAAATAAAAGTTAAAAAGTTACACATATTTGGTATCGCCGCGTCCGTAACGACCCCGACTATAAATCTCTTACATTATTTAACCCGCACGGTGAACGCCGTAAAAAATTAATAAAAAACTATGGAAAAATTGCTGTTTTCTGTGAATACTGACTTTAAAAATATGTAATAAAAAGTGATCAAAAAGTCGTATCTACTTCAAAATGGTACCAATAAAAACAACAAGTCGTCCCGCAAAAAAAAAAGCCCTCACACAACCGCATCGGCGAAAAAATAAAAACGTTACGGCTCTTCAAATATGGAGACACAAAAACAAATCATTTAGAAAAAAAAGTGTTTTTACTGTGTAAAAGTAGTAAAACATACAAAAACTATAAAAATTTGGTATCGTTGCAATCGTAACAACCCGCTGAATAAAGTTAGTGTTATTTATACCACACGGTAAACGGCGTAGATTTAGGACGCAAAAAAGAGTGGCGAAATTTCAGATTTTTTTCTATTCCCCCCCCCAAAAAAAGTTTATAAAAGTTAATCAATAAATAATATGTAAGTAATAATTGTGCTATTAAAAAATACAACTTGTCCCGCAAAAAACAAGACCTTATACAGCTATGTTGACGCAAAAATAAAAAGGTTATAGCTCTTGGAATGCGACGATTGAAAAACGTAAAAAATAGCTTGGTCATTAAGGTCCAAAATAGTCTGGTCATTAAGGGGTTAAACTGCAAGGTAAACACCGTAAAAAAAAAAAACAATGGCGAAATTGCTATTTTTTCCCCCAGTGCCCCCCAAAAAAGTCAATGAAAGTCAATCAATAAGTTCCATGTACCCCAAAACCGTACCAATCAAAACTACGTATTGTCCTGCAAAAAACAAGCACAAGAAGTCACTACATTGAAATTACAAAAAAATAAAAGAATTACGGCTCTTGGAAAGCGACGAAGCAAAAATAATTTTGTGCAAAAGTCGTAAAACATAAAAAACCTCTACATATGTGGTATCAAAGTAATCGTACTGACCCATAGAATAAAGGCAAAGTGTTATTTACGCTGCACAGTGAGTGGCGTCAATTTAAAACGCATAGAACAATGACGGAATTTCAGGGTTTTTTTCTATTCCCCCCAAAATGTTAAAGAAAATGATATGTACCCCAAAACTGTGCCATTAAAAAGTACAACTAATCCTAAAAAAAAAGAAAAAAAAGTCCTCATACAGCTATGTCGTCGGAAAAATAGTTATAGCTCTTTGAATGCGACTATAAAAAAACAAAAATCGCTTGGTCATTAGGGCCTAAAATAGGCTCGGCACTAAGGGGTTAAAGTGATGTGAAAAGTTATCCAGACACTAATGATTTTAAAAATATTTCACATTTAAAAGCATACCTGTAGTTTCCGGTGACTTCTCCGAATCAGCAGCGTGTCTACACCATTTAACGTGGCTAACCCGCATGCTGATCCGCAACATAAATCAGAAATAAGCCTTAGATTTCTGCCATGGATCAGATTTTCCTATTACAGATCTGACCCATGCAAACATCGCTTTATTAGAAGTTTCTGTCTGTGTGTCTTCCTGAAGCCAAAAATACTTTTTTTTTTTTTTGCAATAAAAAGGTTTGTATTTGGTTTTACAATATAAACAATAAAGAGATCAAGTACAAAGGATACAAGTGGAAAAAGAAAAAAAATGGGAAAAGGCCTACATGAGCTGTGATTATCCAATCATATATCAAAACAACCTGAAGCTATTTCTTCCTCCCCTCTACATAGACTTCTATGGGTAAGGCTTCGTTCACATCTGCGAAAGCAATGGTGATGGAAACTGAAACCTACGGTTTCCGTTTCTGTCCGTCAGAGCTCCGTTCTGACTGAAAGCTCAGACCGAACGGAGCCCTAGCGCAGATGTGAACGAAGCCTAACCTAAACCCTTGTATCCGTTTTAGAATAGGCAGCCAATAAGTATAGAAGCATTTTTCTGTAATAAAATATATTACAAAGTTTCTTATCTTAACTTGTGCTATTTATGCAGTTTTTGGTTTTTTTAAACGATAGTGACTCTTTAGAGTAACTGTACTTTGAATAAAAACTTTTGATGTGTCAGACACATAGCAGAAGTTTTGATCAGTGGGGGTTCGTGTACAGAGACCACCACTGTTGCTAAAACCAGGAAGAAGCAGCAATTAGCTGAGCTCACTGCACCTTCGGCTGTAATCTGCATTCTTGTTTTAGGCTTAGACGTTCTATGTGAGCTGCCTGCAGCTTAAGGGTATGTTCACACGGCGGGGGTCCGTAACGGCTGAAATTACGGGGATGTTTCAGCCTGAAAACATCCCCGTAATTTCAGCCGTGCAGGCGCTTGAACGCCGCGTCAATTACGGCCGTAATTAGCGCTGCTATTCATTGGAGTCAATGAATAGCGGCTCCAATTACGGCCAAAGAAGTGACAGGTCACTTCTTCTACGCGGGCGTCTATTTACGCGCCGTGATTTGACAGCGGCGCGTAAATATACGCCTCGTGTGAACAGACAAACGTCTACCCATTGCTTTCAATGGGCAGATGTTTGTCAGCGCTATTGAGGCGCTATTTTCGGGCGTAATTCGGGGCAAAAACGCCCGATTTACGTCCGTAAATAGGCCGTGTGAACATACCCTAACAAGGATCGTGGATCACTGCAAAAGATGTAGGTAGATCAGCTGAGCGCTTCTGCACCTTTGTTTTAGCGATGGTGGGGGTCTCAGCACCCGTCCCCACCAATTAGAACATCTAAAAAGTCTCTACTCTGTCGGGAAGGGGTTACATTTCTGTTCTTGAAACAAGTCAAATATCTTGGAAAAGAAAGTTAACAGATTTTGTCTACACCAGTTTATAAGTTTCTAGAGTATTTTTACTGTTAATGGTTCCACCAGTTTAATGACGTTACTGGTGTTCATATTGGTCTCCTTGCGTTTCTCAAGATTTCTTACCGGGAGAGTCGAAAGTCTCATAGCCTAGACAGTTAGCCGCCTTACACTGGCAGAAGCCTTTCAAACGTCATACACTATATTAGGGCTGGGCGATCAAATTAATTAATTCACCCTCAAGGCCTCAGACTATCCAGTTTAACAGAATCCTCAAGTCGATTTTTTTTTTTAGTGGCGCAGTGCTGCAGGAGGAAGCTGCGCTACGCCACTGCCTGGTCTGCCAAGCTGCGCCCTGTTCTTTCTCTGCTTCCTTATGGAACTGCTGTTCTGTAGTGAACAAAATGATACAGTATGGAACAGCAGTTCCGTGGGGAAGCAGAGACTCCTAGTATATATAGCCACACCAGCCTGTAGATACTACCCTTCCTTGTAAATAGCACCCCCCTTGCCGATCACGCCACCCCCCCCCTTGCAGATCGCAGCACCCCCTCACTGTTTGCAGATCGGGCCACTGTAGCTACCACTAGGAGCTGTATCCCTGGTCAAAGTGTCGGCAACCTTTGGCCGGGAATTCGGCTCCTAGTGCCAGCTACAGTGGCCGCTATCTACAAGAAGAATGGGATGGTGTGCTGCGATCTACTAGGGGGAGTGCGATTTACAAGGAGGGGGTGGTGCTGCGATCTATAAGGTGGTGAGTGGGGGGGGGGGCGAACTTCAAGGGTGTGCAGCACTATCTGGAGGGTAGCACTATCTACAAGGGCACTGGTACTTTCAGGGGATTGGGACCAAAAAAAAAAAAACCCTGACAAAAGGAGATCCATTTGGAGAAACTGATGGAAAATGGACATGAAAAGCTGAAAATTAATCAGTTTTTAATAGGCCCTTTTTTTTTTTTTATAGCCTAAATGACCGATGGTAGGAGTCCCGTTCACATGTACCGTGTTTGGGCCGGGAAATCTGTCTGAGACACGGACCGTTTTTCACAGTCCAATCAGTTGTGTGAATCGGGCCTTAACCCCTTAAGGACGCAACCTAGTTTGGGCCTTAAAGGGAAGGTGTCATGAAATTATTATTTTTTTATCATATTGCTTTTAATATGATATGCACATACATTTTATTTGTATTCTCATGTTCTACTTTTTACTTTGTTCTTACTTTTACTTCTCTATGGGGGCTGCCATTTTTTTTCATCTCTGTAGAGATGGAATACAGCACATACAACCCCATATAGAATGCGAACAGGAGCCGTTCCATTCTCTGAAGCGTACGCCGTCTGTGTAGGAACAGCGCATGCGCCGCTCCCACACAGACCAAAACGAAGCTAGTTTGCAGAGCGAAATCTGGCGCCATTTTCATGTGGACTGGAAGCCGCTGCCAAACAGTAAGATGACGACTTCCGGCCACGGCTTCCGCCCATATGTTCAAGGAAGTGAAGGCGCAAGGAATAGGAGCGGAGTCGGCGGCAGGAGAAGGTAATTTATGTTCGTGTATGTGATATGTGTATTATGTTCGTGTTATACCGTCTGCTGAGCACTGTATCTAATCCTCCTACTCTGTGCAGTCGCTCAGAAAATGGCAGCACACAGTGTAGGAGGTTTGAAGATTCAAACCCCTCCTTCTCCTGGCACTAGCCAGAATAAGGGAGGGGGGATTGTGTGAGGACACTAGAGAGAGTGCATCTACCCCAAATTTGCAGCATAAAGCAATGAGGTTGCTTTACCACATTGACAATGCTGCACTTTTGGGAACTGCTCCCTCTAGTGGCTAGCACATGGAAATGTTATAAATTAGAATCTAATTTATAATATTTCCTGACTTGTGAAAAAAAATAATAATAATTACAACAATGTTTAATCACTTACATAATAATTGTTTAACTACAACAAAAAAAAAATATATATTCTAGCGACACATTCATCATTCTTTCAGTTCAAAGCCTCTCCAAATGTGCATTGGGGGCCTAAAACATTTTCAAGCAAAATTGGTGCCCTGAAAGCTACCAGGTGCTCTGTTCCTTTTGGGCCCTGCCGTGTGTCCAGGCAGCGCATTAGGGCCACAATGTGGGTATTTTTGAACACAGGAGAAACAGGGTGATAGATTTTGAGGTGTGTTTCTTCGTTTTCATGTTCGCTTTACAAAGAAATCGGTCTTCACAGTGATACTGAAAAAAAAAGTGCTTTTTTTTTTTGTTCACCTGCTATGTATTAAATTTAGTAAAAAACTGTGGGGTCAACATAATTACTATACCCCTAGATAAATACCTTAAGGGGTCTAGTTTTCTAAATGGGGTCATTTGTGGGGGTTTCCATCACTCTGAGACCTATGAGCCTCTGAAAACCTGGCTGGGTGCAGGAAAACAAAATGTACTTCAAAATGTATAAACTTATTATTAAATTTGTAAGTCGTCTAAATTGCTGAAAATTAATTTTATTTTTTCAAAAGTGCTGCCAAAATACAGTAAAGAGATGGAAATATATATTTAATTAAAAAAATTGTACAGTATGTGTGTACATATATGTGACATATTGCAGTTAAAAATAGGGAAAACTGTTAATTTTTACAAAATTTTAAATTTTTCTATTTTTTTATTAATTTCCGAAAATCGTATCAGTCTACTTTTACCACTAAAATAAAGTACAACATATGACAAAAAAACAATGTCAGAATTACTTGGATATTCAAAACTTTCGCAGTTATTCTCTGATAAAGTCAGACATACCAGATTTGACAAATCTTGCTTGGTCATTAACCCCTTCCCGCACCTTGGCGTAAATGCACGTCCAGGTGAGCAGTAACTTCGCGCACCTGGGCGTGCAGTTACGTCCGCGCTTTAACAGTTAACCACCGCGCGGCGCTACACCGCAGCGGCGGTTAACTGTGCAGGGCGTCTGCCCTGCTCTCCCCGTTGCCGATCAGCGGCCTGTCACCGCTGAAATCGGCAATTAACCCCTCCGATGCGGTGGTCGATTGCGATCACCACATTGAAGAGGTTTACAGCGGATCGGCAGCCCCCCACATGCATTTGCGGGGGCTGGCGATCCTTATCATGACAACCAGAGGCTAGACAATGACCTCCGGGTTGCCATGTACGGAAGCCTCGGAGGAGCAGCCTCCGGCCGGTCCTCCTCTGCTTCCTGTCAGTGTGACAGTTAGAACACATTACACTACGTGTGTAGTGTAATGTGTTCTAGCAGCGATCAGAGCTGCAAGTCTAAGTGTCCCCTAGTGGGACAAGTGTAAAAAAAAAAAAAATGTTTTTAAAAAGTGTAAAAATAAAAGTTAGAAGTGACAAACAAAGAATGCTTTTTTTCCTATAATAAGTCTTTTATTATAGGAAAAAAAATTAACACGTAAAAAAAAGTACACATATTTGGTATCACCGCGTTCGTAACGACCCCATCTATAAAACTGTAGTATTGTTACCCGCACGGTGAACACCGCGAAAAAAATAAACGAAAAACAGTGCCGAATCACAATTTTTTGGTTACTAACCTTCCCAAAATATACAATAAAATGTGATCAAAAAGTCGCATGTACGCCAAAATGGTACCAATACAAACTACAACCCGTCCCGCAAAAAACAAGCCCTTACACCGCTTTTTTGACTGAAAAATAAAAAAGTTATCACTCTCAGAATATGGTGACACAAAAAATAATATATTTTATAAATACATTTTATTGCACAAACGCTGCAAAACATAAAAAAAATTATATACATCTGGTATCACCGTAATCGTACCGACCCGCAGAATAAAGTAAAATGGTCATTTATAGCCTAGGGTGAAGGCCATAAAAAAAAAAAAAAAGAATAAAAAACATTGTCAGAATTGATGGTTTTTGGTCACCTTGCTTGGCAAAAAATGGAATAAAAAGTGATAAAAAAAAATTTCTGGTACCCCAAAATGGTACCAATGAAAACTACAGATTGTCCCGCAACGCATAAACCCTCACACAGCTCCGGTGGAGAAAAAATAAAAAAAGTTCTGGCTCTCAGAATATGGCGATGCAAAATGTGCAGTGTTCCAAAAGCAGATAAGATCGGGTGCCATTTATCAGTGCGACACCGGCCACATATCTGCGGATTATTATTTATTTACTGCATTATTATACCCTCTTATTATACCCTGATGTACCCCGCACAGATAACATATGCCCCCACATTATAAACAAATACCAGTAAAACCCCAAACAGAACTACCACCAAGCTACATCTGCGCCCCAAAAGTCAAATGGCGCTCCCTCCCTTCGGAGCCCTGCAGCGTGCCTAAACACCAGTTTACGTCCACAGATATGGCATCGCCATACCCGGGAGAACACGGTTAATATTTTATGAGGTATTTGTCTTCAGTGGCACAAACTGGGCATAACATGTAGTGCACTAAAATGGCATATGAGTGGAAAAATGTAATTTTCACTCTGCACCATCCGCTGCAAATTAACCCCTTCGCGCACCACGACATAGCATGTATGGAGCGTCTCACGTGAAAAATAAAGTATTTAAAACTGCAAAATCGCTGTTTTTTGGTCACCTTCGCTCTACCTAAAAATGTAATAAAAAGTGCTCAAAAAGTTGTATGTACCAAAAAAATGGTACCAATAAAAACGACCGCTCGTCCCTCAATAAATAAGCCCTCATACCGCTCTATTGACTGAAAAATAAAAAAAATGTTATGGCTCTTGGAACGCAGGGAGGAAAAAACTAAAAAGGGAAAAGAAAAAAAATGGATCAGTCCAGAAAAGGTTAATTACTTTCTAATGAAAAACCATTTATGACCACACGTGGGATATTGCCGTACTCGGGAGAAATTGCTTTACAAATGTTGGGCAGCTTTTTCCTCCTTTATCCTTTGTGAAATTGAAAAAAATGCAACATTTTAGTGGAAGAAATGTTGATATTCATTTTCACGGCCTAATTCTAATAAATCCTGCAAAAGACTTGTGGGGTCTAAATGCCCACTATATCCCTGGATAGATTTTTTAAGTGGTGTAATTTCCACTTTTGGGGGGTTTCCACTGTTTTGGCCTCTCAGGGGCTTTGCAAATGCGACATGGCACCCAAAAACCATTTCAGCTAAATTTGAGCTCCAAAAGCCAAATAGCGCTCCTTCCCTTCTGAGCCTTGCTGTGGGTCCAAACAGCAGTTTATTACCACATATGGCATATTTCTGTAATCGGGAGAAATTGTTTTACAAATGTTGGGGTGCTATTTCTCCTTTAGTCCTTGTAAAAATTAAAAATGGCTACCTTTTTTCAGAAAAAAAAAAAAGTAGATTTTTACCTTTACAGAATAATTCCAATGAATTCAGCAAAACAACTGTGGGGTCAAAATGCTAACTTTACACCTAGAAAAATTCCTTGATGAGTGTAGTTTCCAAAATGGGGTCACTTTCCGGGGGTTTCCACTATTTTGTTCCCTCCAGTGCATTTCAAACGCGACACGGCACTGAAAACTATTCCAGCAAAATCAGAATTTCAAAATCCAAATGGTGCTCCTTCCCTTCTGAGTCCTGCTGTGGGTCCAAACAGCAGTTTATTACCACATATGGGGTATTGCTGTAATTGGGAGAAATTGCTTTACATATGTTGGGGTGTTTTTTCTCTTTTATTCCTTGAAAAACATTTAACATTTCTATGTTTTTTCAGAACAAAAGTAGGATTTTCATCTTCACATACTAACTCAAATAAATTTAGCAAAAAAAAACTGTGGGTTCAAAATGCTAACTATACCCCTAGATAAATTCCCTGAGGGGTGTAGTTTCCAAAATGAGGTCACTTTTGGGTGTCTTTATTGTTTTGGCCCCACAAGACCTCTTCAAACCTGACATGGTACCTAAAATATATGCTAAAAAAAAAAAAAAAAAAAAGGAGGCGGCCCCAAAATCCTCTAGGTGCTCCTTTGCTTCTGAGGCCGGTGTTTCAGTAAATTAACGCACTAGGGCCTCATGTGGGATATTTCTAAAAACTGCAGAATCTGGGCAATAAATAATAAGTTACATTTCTCGGGTAAAACCTTCTGTGGTATAGAAAAAAAATGTATTAAAAATAAATTTGTAACTTTCACCTCTACTTTGCTTTAATTCCTGTGAAACGCCTAAAGGGTTAAAACACTTTCTGAATGCTGTTTTGAATACTTTGAGGGGTGCAGTTTTCAAAATGGGGTGATTTATGGGGACTTTCTAATATATAAGGCCGTCAAAGCCACTTCAGAACTGAACTCGTCCTTGTAAAAATTGCCTTTTGAAATTTTCTTGAAAATATGAGAAATTGCTGCTAAAGTTCTAAACCTTATAATGTACTAGAAAAAGAAAAGAATGTTAAAAAAACGATGCAAACATGAAGTAGACATATGGTAAATGTAAAATAGTAACTATTTTGTGTGGTATTACTATCTGTTTTACAAGCAGATACATTTAAATTTAGAAAAATGCTAATTTTTGCAAATTTTCTCCAAATCTTGGTGTTTTTTACAAATAAATATTGAATTTATCAACCACATTTTTTCACTAACAAAGTACACTATGTCACGAGAAAACAATCTCAGAATCGCTTGGATAGGTAAAAGCATTCCGGAGTTATTACCACATAAAGTGACATGTCGGATTTGAAAAATTGGCTTCGTCCTGAAGGCCAAAACAGGCTCAGTCCTGAAGGGGTTAAGGTCCAAACTAGCTTGGTCATTAAGGGGTTAAGGCTCAGAGCCCATTTTTCAAATCTGACATATTTCACTTTATGTGGTAGTCGGAATGCTTAAACCTATCCAAGCGATTCGGAGATTGTTTTCTCGTGAGACATTGGGCTTTATGTTAGTGGTAAAATTTGGTCGATATATTCAGTGTTTATTTGTGAAAAATTGCAAAATTTAGAGAACATTTTTTTAAAAAATAGCATTTTACTGAATTTAAATGCATGTGCTTGTAAAACAGATGGTTATACCACCCAAAATAGTTACTACTTCACATGTCTACTTTAGATTTGCATAGTTTTTTTGAACATTGCTGTTTATGTTCTAAGCCTTGTAACGTCCAAGAAAAATAAAAGAATCTCATATTTTTTACTAAAATGTCAAAAAAGGCTTTTTTTTTTTTTTTTTATGGTACCTGTTCAGTTGTGAAGTGGCTTTGAGTGGCCTATGTATTAGAAACCCCAATAAAAAACACCCCATTTTAAAAACTAGACCCCTGAAAGTATTCAAAACAGAATTTAGAAAGTTTTTTTTTAACCCTTTAGGCATTTCACAGGAATTAAAGCAAAGTGGAGGTGAAATTTGCAAATTTCATTTTTCTTGCTGAATTTCAATTTTATTCTATTTTTTTTCTGTAACACAGAAGGTTTTACCCGAGAAACACTACTAAATATGTATTGTCCAGATTCTGTTTTTAGAAATGTCCCACATGTGGCTCTAGTGTGCTCGTGGACTAAAACACAAGCCTCAGAAGCAAAGAAGCACCTAGTGCATTTTGGGGCCTCTTTTTTATTACAATATATTTTAGGCAGCATGCCAGGTTTAAAGAGGTGTTGGTGACAAAAAAGTAGGAATTCCCCCAAAAGTGACCCCATTTTGTAAACTGCACACCTTAAGGAATGCATTTATGGTTGTTGTTACTATTTTGACCCCACAGTTTTTTCACAGCGCGTATTTGAATTGGGCTGTAAAATTGTAAAAATTAATTTTTTCCAATAAAATGTAATTTTTGATCAAAATTTCCTATTTTCACAGGGAACAAAATGCCCCATTTTGTTGCCCAATTTGCCCTGAGTGCGGCAATAGTCAATTTGTGGTGATAAACTGCCGTTTGGGCGCATGGGAGGGCTCAGAAGGAAAGGAGCGCTATGGGTTTGTTGGAGTCCAGATTTTACTGGATTGGTTTTCGGGTGCCATGTCGCATTTCCAGAGCCCCAGAGGTATTAAAGCAATGGAAACCCACCAGAAGGGATGCCATTTTGGAAACTACACCCCTCAGGGAATTCATTTATGGGTGTTGTGACCATTTAGACCACACAGTTTTTTCACAGAATTTATTTGAATTGGGCTGTGAATTTAAAAAAAATAATTTTTTCCAATAAGATGTAGTTTTGCCTCAAAATTTCTTATTTTCAAAAGGAATAAAATACCCCATTTTGTTGCCCAATTTATCCTGAGTGCGGCAATGCCCCATTTTTGCTGATAAACTGCCGTGTGGGCCCATGGGAGGGCTCAGATGGAAGGACCACCATCTGGCCTACTGGAGCTTTTCTGGTGCGAAGTCATGTATGCAGAAGCCCCTGAGGTAACAGTACAGTTTAAACCCCCAAGAAGTTACCCCGTTTTAAAAACTGCACCCCTTAAGGCATTCATCTAGAGGTGTAGTGAGCATTTTGACCTCACAGGTATTGTGTAAAAGATAATGCGCAGCAGATGGTGCAGAGTGAGATTTGCAATTTTCTATACATATATGCCATTTCAGTGACCGATATATTGTGCCCAGAATGCACCAGACATACACCCCATAAATTTTAATGTGGGTTCTCCCGGGTACGGCAATACCCTACATGTGGCTGTTATCTGCTGCCTGGGCACACAGCAGGGCCCAGAGGGGAAAGATGAGGGGGGATAAGCTGTGCAGAGTGCATCAGGGTAAGTAAAACTGGGGTAGATTGAAAATCAAGGGATGTAGGATACATTTTAAAACACTTTCATACAGAGCCCTCGTTTTTCGGGACACGTGTCGCATTGGTATATTGTGTCCTTCCTTATACCCCTCTTTAGGCAGACTCTGCACCTCTTTTGACTTTTCCCCTTGCCAGTTTGGGGAACTTCTCCTGGAAAGTAGTGCCCTGGTACGACGCATGTGGCCTCGCTTCCAGAAGTACTGGGTGCCCCCCCTTCCTGGTCCCTAAAGATTAGGTTCTTGATAACCACCTCTTGAAATTGCAGGAAAGTTCCCATCTAGCCTGTACATTGACGTAGCACGTACACATTGTACAATGCCATCTGTATGATGTGCACGGCCAGCTTCTTATACCACACCGCATGGCGCTGTAGGGCTTCAGGACTTGATCTGACAAGTCCACCCCTCCCATGTACCTATTGTAGTCCAGGATGCAGTCTGGTTTGGGGGTCTCTGTACTGGTACATGGGTACTGGTGTGGCCATGTATTGTTGTCAATACAAGGACATCTCTCTTGTCCTTGACACACATATGTTGCTGATAGAAGGGGTGAGAGCAGGGCACAGTCTAAGTGTTTGCCCAAGAAGAGTCTTAGGGAGGCCTCTCAGATTTTTTTCGAGCAGTGCCGCAGGACTCCTGGAAGCGAGGCACTTGAAGAGTGGGACGCTGGTATAAAAATTATCCAGGTAGAGGTGGTAACCCTGGTCCAGACGTGGGTGCACCAAATCCCACACAATTTTTGCATTAGCTCCCAGTAGGGGAGGGGGGGCATTCTGGGGCTGAATACTGGTGTCCTTCCCTTCATATATCCTAAATTTGTAGGTATAACGTGATGCACTCTCGCACAGCTTATACATCTTCACGCCATATCTTGCCCTCTTACTCGGCAGGTACTGGCAGAATTGAAGCCTCCCTTTAAAATGTACCAGGGACTCATCAATAGAAATACACTTCTCGGCAGTGTATGCTTTGGAAAACCGGGCACTGAAATGGTCTAATAGGGGTCTCCGTTTATACAAACGGTCAAAACTGGGGTCATCTCGGGGTGGGCACCCCTCATCAGTATAATGTAAGAAGCGAAGTGTTGCCTCATAACGCATCCTGGACACGGCCATGCGGTACATCGGGGTGTGATATAAGAAAAAGCCTCTTTTTTTTAGGTTCCAGTTCTGAAGTGGCTTTGAGGGGCTTATATATTAGAAGCCCCTATCAAACACCCCATTTTAGAAACTAGGACACCTAAAAGTATTCTAAACAGCATTTAGAAAGTTTATTAACCCTATAGGGGTTTCACAGGAATTTAAAGCAAAGTAGAGGTGTCATTTACATATCATTTTTTTGTCAGAAAATCCTTTTTATTCCATTTGTTTCTGTAAAATAGAAGGTTTTACCAGAGAAACACAACTCAATACTTATTGCCCAGATTCTCCAGTTTTGAGAAATATCCCACATGTGGCCCTAGTGCGGTAATGGACTGAAGCATCGGCTTCCGAAGCAAAGGACCACCTAGTGGATTGTGAGGCCTCCTTTTTATTAGGTACCATGTCCGGTTTGAAGAGATCTTGTGGTGCCAAACCAGTGGAAACCCCCCAAAAGTGACCCATATTTTGGAAACTAGAGGAAATCATTGTAGTTTTCATGGGGTGCCTGCGACTTTTTGATCAGATTTTATTCTATTTTTAAGAGGCGTGGTGACTAAAAAAACAGCAATTCTACAATTGTTTTTTATTCAATGTATTATTTTTTTTTACAGCATTCACCGTGCGCTATAAATGATACATTCACTTTATTCTGCGGGGCGGTACGATTACGGCGATACCATAGGTTTAGTTTTTTTTTATGTCTTATGGCGTTTGCACAATAAAATACTTATTAAAAATCATGTACTTTTTGTTTTGCCATATTCTAGGAGCCATAAAGGGTCCCCCCCCCCGCATCAAGAAAGCCGCGCGAGGACTTGTTTATTTTGCGTAACGAACTGTAGTTTCGATCAGCACCATTTTTAGGTACATGCGACTTTGACGGCGTTCACCGTGCGGGATAAATAACTAAATACTTTTGTAGTTCAGGCCGTTACAGACTAAGCGATACCAATTATGTATAGTTTATTTTAATAATAAAAAAAGGACTGATAAGGGAAAAAGGGGGATTTTTACTTTTGTTGCTTTTAAAACTTTAAGTTTCTTATTTTGACACAACTTGTTTTTACTTTGTCCCACTAGGGGACTTGAGGGCAGGAGCCCTGATCGCTATTCTAATACACTGCACTACGTGCATAGTGCAGTGTATTAGAGCTGTCAGCAAGCATAGTGGGTCCTGACTTAGTCAGGACCGACTAGGCTTCCGTAGATGGCATAGCCGGACGCCATTGTTAGGCGTCCGGTTTCCATAGCCTCCATCGCCGGCCGCTATCGTGTAGCCGGCCGACGATGGTAGCTTAACCCCTAAGAAAATAATTTATTAAATGATCTCTTGGTATTTTTCAGTTTATTTAACAGTAATAAGAAAATAGAGATTCAAATCGAAAAATCGTCCATATCGTTGAAAAAAATAAATAAATCTAGGTTTTTTTTTGGCAACATCGCCCAGCCCTTCACTATATGGACACCTTAAAAAAAGTGTTTCCTTCAGTCCCATTGCTACAGGTGTATAAAATCCAGCACCTCGCCGTGCAGTCTGCCTTTATAAACATTTTTGAAAGAATGCGTTGTTCTAAAGAGCTCACTGAATTGCATCGTGGTATAGAATAGGTTGCACCAAGTCCGTTCCGAAGATTTCTTTCCTCCTAGATATTCCATCAACTATAAATGGTATCATTGCAAAGTGGAAGCATCTAGGAATCACAGAAACTCAGCCATAAAGTGGCAGACCACGTAAAGCTAGAGCAGTGTCGCCAAGTGCGGAGGAGCATAGCGCATCCAAGTCACCAACACTTTTAGAACTCCGCAGTTATTGTGAACATCCACATAAAAACTGTGCACCAGCAGCTTCATGGCATGGGTTTCCATGTCCGAGCATCTGCATGAAATCCTTACATCACCAAGCATCGGATGGAGTGGTGTAAAGCACGCTGCCACTAGACTGTGAAACAGTGGAAACGTTAACTGCCTAACTCAACTGTAAAGTTCGGTGGAGGGATTATGCTATGGGGTTGTTTTTTAGGGATTGGTCTAGGTTTTAATGTTCCAGTGACTGGAAATCTTAATGCTTCAGCATACAAAAACATTTTGGACAATCGTATGTTTCTAACTTTGTGGGAACAGTTTGGAGACGGCACTTTTCTTTTCCAACCTGACAGTTCCCCAATGAACAAAGCGAGGTCTATAAAGGCATGGTTGGGTGTGGAAGAAGTTGACTGGCCCGCATAGAGCCCTGACCTTAAACACCTTTGAGAACTAGAACAGAGATTGAGGGTCAGGCCCTCTCATCCAACATCCATATTTGACCGCTCTTCCGGATGAATGGGCACAAATTCCCACAGACACACTCCAAAATCTTGTAGAAAGCCTTCCCAGAATAGTGGAAGATGTTTTAGCTGTAAAGGGGTGACCAACTCCATATTAATGCCTACGGATTTACAATGGGATGTTGTAAGCACCTGTATGTGTAGGCGTCACAATACTTTTGTCCATATAGTGTAAGTTTGCCTAGGCTACAGGGCAGCCTGCTATCTGAGAGACTTGACAGTCTGAACTCCAGTCAGCATTTTACATTATTAAAGGAACAGTGTCACCACAATTTTTTTTTAATGTTAAAGATGTTAGTGCTTTATTAAAAACGTTTATATTTGTGTGTTACTTTTTCTTATTTTTACACTTTTTCTTCCCTATGGGGGCTGCCATTTTTTTTTCCATTTCTGTATGTGTCGATTAACGACACATACAGACATGGAATACGGCAGCTCCAGTCCCATAGGGACTGCGAACGGGGCCCGTTCCATCCACTAACATGTACGCCGCTGTGTGGGAACGGCGCATGCGCCGCTCCCACAGTTCAATTTGAAATGCGCGCCGTCCGGCGCCATTTTCCTGTGGACCGGAAGTCGCGGCCAGACAGTAAGATTACTACTTCCGGTCGCGGCTTCCGGACTTGTGCACATGGAGCAGCGGCAGCAGACGGAGCGGATGGACCGGCGGCGACTGGAGCAGGTAAGGGATTTCTATGTATGTTTGTGTTTCAGTGTGTGTTTACTACTGTATGTAAACCTTCTACACTGTGTGTTAGCTCAAAAAATGGCGACACACAGTGTAGGAGGTTAGACCATTCAAACCCCTCGTTTCTCCCGACACTAGCCAGGATAAAGGAGGGGGGGGATGCTGAGAGCTCACTAGAGCGAGGGCTTTTTACCCAATTTTGCAGCATAAAGCAATGTGGTTGCTTTACCACATGCAATGCTGCAATTTTGGGAATGCCTCCATCTAGTGACCAGCAATGGGAAATATTATAAATTAGAATCCAATTTATAATATTTCCTGACTCGTGAAAAAAAAAAAAAATAAGTTAGAACAATGTTTAATTACCTATACACTAATTGTTTAACTAAAAAAAACAAAAAAAAAAAAAAAAAAAAAAACACGTTTTGCTGGCAACACATTCCCTTTAAAGCTACACTTTTGGGGTTTCATACGCCAGACTTCGCTTTCTGCTCCGCTGGGGTAAGATGCCACAGATCAGAAATAAAAAAAAATATATAAATATTATACTTACCTGACCGCACTTTTACGCTTCTCCCCTCCAAGTCCACTCAGCATGCTGCAGCTTATACAAGGTCCTGACGCCGAGCAGTGCCAGGGCATTAATATGAGACGCAGCACTCAACATCTTGAGTCACGTACAACGTCTTGACGCTACCCGGCATCAGTACATTGTATGAGCAGCAGCATACTGAGGGGAGAAGCAAAGAAGTGCGGTGAGGTAAGTGTAAATTATACATTTATCAAGCTGCGGTGGCCCTTTTGGTAAGCCATACCCTTTCTTTGCAAAAATGGCAAGGGCGGCGTAAAAAATAAAAAAAGGGCCAAAAGGCGCAATTGCAACTTTTCTACGCCACAAAACGTTCTTGATAACTTATTGGGAGGAATTTGTAACAACACAAATACTGCATGTATCTATTATATTCGGTTATCTGCATGTGGTTGGTGTGTGTGTTGAGTAAAAACAGCTTAGACAAGGTACGAATGTTTAGAGACTTTTATATACTTCACAAGAACTCTACACACAAGTTTGTTTAATATTCTACATCACAGTAACATATGAACAGAACTGAAATGATACGCAAAACAATTATATGCTGTCAATCACCATGCAAAAGGAAATACATCACAATAATAAGCAATGGTTATAGACAGTTTTTTTTTTCATGTTATGGGGAGGTTGTGTGCTTCAGGTTGTCAGAAGTCATCAATTATGTTGAAAAATCTCTTTACAATTAAATCACTACCTATTCTCTTAGAAAATGGAAAGAAGGAACAACCCCAACCATGCTTGCAGTCCTAGCAGCGCAGAATGTCTAAAGCTGGCCACGCACATAGAATAGCTGTCGGCTCAAGGCTTCTTCGGCTGACAGCCATCTCCCCAACAAGAATGCACACTAAGTCAAGCACGCATGATTTCAAGGAATAAGTGGAAAGAAACCACTGCCAGAAGCAATGAGATTTTCTCCATCAATATCTGCTGTCGGGGGTACAGTTAGGAGGCCCCCCTTTATACATGATTGTTGCAGGGAACATGTGTGTAATGTGTGTAGGCAGCTTTAGAAATGGAACCACTACTTCCCGTGTTGTAATATTTTAGAAATGGACAAGTAGCTTCTCACAAATATATCTAACTTAAAAAGTTACTGCGCTTTGGGAAAACTTTTGATAGATCAGACCTATTAGAAGTTTTGGTTGGTGGGGGTCCAGGTGCCGAGACCCCCTCACTGTCACTGAACCGAAGGTGCAGAAACATTCAGCACCTTCGGCTGTGATTGGCACTCCTCTTTAGGCTGAAGATGGGCTCAAAGGTGTTCTATGTGAGCCCATCTTCAGCCTAAAGAAAAGCACCATCCATAACCGGAGGGTGCAGAGCACAGTTACGGTTTAATAGCTTAATATTGAAATATTTTCAGAACGTTTACAAACTTTTGCATACAGCTGTAATAAAACAGGGTCCCCAAAAATTAGTAGCCCAAGAGGCATTCATTCCAAACATTTACGTCAATGAACAGTCTCCAAGAGTACACTAAGGCAGGATTAACACGTGACGGAAAGTCTTCAGTGGATTACAGTTCCAGCCACGTGGACTAGATTTGAACAATGCCTCTAAACGTTTTCTGGATGGAAATCCGAGAATGCGGTGGATTTTCAAATCCACAGCATGCTCATTCCGTTCTGGATGTTTACTGCAGAATTCACCCTTTTCAATGTAGCATAAACGCTGCAGAAAACTTGCAGCATTTCCGTTCAGCGTGAACTCAGCCTTGCAGCTCTTAAAGGCTATGTACAACTTTTGGGTCTTTCTTTTTTTCTTATTTGAAATGCATTGTGATTTAGGCTGCGTTCACATCTGCGTCAGGGCTCTGTTCCGACAACATTTTCAGTCGGAACGGAGCCCTGACTGACACAAACCAGAGATTTCCATCACCATTGATTTCAATGGCGACGTATCCAGAGCCAATGGTTTCCGTTTGTCTCCGCTGTGCAGGGGTTCCGTCGTTTTGACGGAATCAATAGCGTAGTCGACTACGCTATTGATTCCGTCAAAATGACGGTACCCCTGCACAGCAGAGACAACGGAAACCATTGGCACTAGATCCATCGCCATTGAAATCTATGGTGATGGAAACAGAAACCTCTGTTTTCCGTTTGTGTCAGTCACGGCTCCGTTCACTAGGAAAGCTCAGACGGAACGGAGCCCTGACGCAGATGTGAACTAAATTACTGAAGAAAAAAAAAAAATACAAAAAAATTTAAATTCTCAGTTTCACTTCACACGTCAGATGAGCCATCAGTGCAGCTCACCGACAGATTCCGGTCAGAACGGCTTTCATTCTGCAGCTTCTATGTATTGTAATACATAGAATTAAAATTGAGAGAGTCAAAAATCACTAAAAAAATGCATTTCAATAAAAAGACCTCTAAGATGTTTAGCCTAAAAAGGGGTTATGTGGGGACCGAAAATTAGAAGGGTACTCACTGCAGTATGTCAGTACACTGCTAATATACATTCCGGTCCACTGTCGCGCTGATATTTTAATAGATTTTTACAGCACTGCCGGGGGACCGGAAGTCTAGTGGCACACTAACTTAATGACGACACGACTCATCGTCATGTGACTGCTGTACCCTATAATCGCCTTAGCATTCATGAAGTTAGACTGTGCCACTACACTTACGGTCCCCCGACAGTGATGTCAAAATCTATTACAATATCATAATCAGCGCGACGGGGAACCGGAATGTATATTCGTGTACTCACATACTGCAGTACACTGCTAATAATTTTCGGTCCCCACATAACCTCTTGAAGTCTTAGGAGAATCTGTATTTTAAAACAAAAAACAACGCAGGGAAACTTGGAAAACACAAACGCCCTGAACTCATGGAAATAGGACGTGCCAAATATTTTGAAGGCAACATCTTGAGAAGGGCACAGGGTTAATTTTTTTTGCTTTGTTAGGCTTCGTTCACACCTGCATCAGGGCTCCCTTCCGATGGAACGGAGCCCTGACTGACACAAACTGAAACCATAGGTTTCCGTTTCCATCACCATGGAATACCAGATTAATACCGTAGTCAAAACGACAGAACCCTTGCACAACGGAGACAAACTGAAACCATTGGCACCGGATCCGTTACATTTGTAATCAATGGTGATGGAAACTGAAACCTACGTGTCAGTCAGGGCTCCGTTCCGACAGAAAGCTCCGTCAGAACGGATCCCTGACGCAGATGTGAACCAAGCCTTAGTAAAGCAGGTTTTTAATGAGGAAAACTTTTGCTTTCCTGCAAAAATTCTCCTTATAAAATATTTTGATCATATACTGTGAACACAAAACATGTATAGGAAATTCTTATTTTAAAAAGCAAAAAATAAAAAAACTAATAGAAACCCAGCTTTATAAAAACTCAACTATTCATGTGTATATATAAATACACATTTCATGCACTATAAGCATTTGTACCTCCCCCACCAGCATAATGCACTACACCGCACCATTATCTTGGCAAAAATGGTGCCAGGGTGCTGGACATTAAAAGGTTTTAGACAAACAGATTAGTGAGGCATGGCTGTTATGCGCATGCTTTGTGAAGCAATAGGATAGGTTACCATTGGTGTAGTGGCATGAGTCATGGTGATGCAAGGAAGGGGCTGAGCCATAGAAACAGCCACCGGAGCAACAGACACTGCTACAGGTGCCATGGAGACAGTAGGAGGCGCCATGCTTTGAGCAATGGTTTGCGCCAGCGCAGCAGAAAGTGGTGTAATATCAGGGTTTAACTGAGAGGCTGCGTTGGCCTGTGCAGAAGTAGGTGCGCCACTGGAAACCACCAGTTCTTGCTGTGTGACTGGTCGTGGTTGCAATGCCTGGCTGCTTAAAGTGGTGTGAGTTTGCGCAATACCATGGTTATAATTAGTCACGGTCCCCACTGTCTGTTCACTGGTTGGCGCTGTGGTGCTCAGGGTGCTAAGTGTAACCACCTTGGCTTGACTACGAAACTGAGCATTTTGGTCAAGCAGAACTTCGTTGGTTGCTGCCAGAACAGAGACTTGCTTTTTCATCTCCTCAATACGTCTCCTAAGCATGACATTTTCCTCTTCCAACATACGGTATTCGACAGGGGATGCACTGTAGTACCCATCGTATCCCAATCGTCTTCTTTTCATTACAGGATCATCAAAACGATCACCATAACGATAGGAGGATGAATAGTTTTCAGTTTCTGAAATCCCATCAAGGCCTCCAAAATGCTCAAAAGAACGTGCCGTTGTAACAGGAAGGCCTCCGGAATTCAATCCTGTACTCAGGACCCCTCCCCGTATATCACATGCGTATTCATATTGATAATCATAGTCCCTTTGCAAATGACGGAACTTGCACCTATCGCCACGCTGGCAATCACCTTTTAGGAAATCTCGACATATGGGAACCTCATCCTTATTAGCCAGGTCAGTGGGTGACAAGCCAAGGCCAACTGCCACCTTGTGTCGCAAGCGAGCAGGCAACTCTCCACTTTTCTTGTAGTGTTCTTCATCCTCCTTTGTGCCATGAATAAAACGGCAATTGATGCGAACGCACTGCTTATTCTGAAAGTCGTGACAGAAGACAAATTCATTCTTTTGCACCCCAAGATCAGAAACATCACTGGTGTCTGGATGCTTAAAGCGGCAGCGCTTCCCACGCCTGCATACATTGCGGAGAAAGTCACGACATATATAATCCACACCTGCAGCCGCTTCCTCACTGCCACTAACACTGCTGCCATTTGCATAATTTTCCCTGTTCGTCATTGTTTTTAGCAGCGCTTATTTGTGCTTTATTAAATCGTCAACAGTTATCGCTGCGCTTTAGTATGTGAGATGCACCCGGCAAAACGCTCTGTGTAAAAGATGTAAGAAAGAATATTACATTCAGCAATATTTCAGGCACAACAGTGATCTTTATAGATATGTAGAATGTAAAATTACCAGAAAAAGAAACAGATCGTTCAGGAGAGTATCCTAGAACGAATAATGCTATTCATACCATCTTCAAACTGAATGGGTTTTTATTGTTCGGGAATTTATGTTGCATGCTTAAATGGGTTGTGCCATGATAGACATTTATCACCTGATCGTTGGAGGTGTCACGATCACTAGAATAGGGCTCCCGTTCCTCCTCACTGCATGACCGAAGTGAGAACTCCGAACAGCGGTCGAGCATACATGGTGCTGCTCCATTCAAGCTCTATTGGACTAGCAGAGACATCGAAGTACAGCACTCTGCTGTTTCCATCAGTCACATGAACTTTGAAGGGAGCGGAAGGCTGATTGCTCTGCTCGATGCATGTTCCATTTAAACACCTCCTCACTGCCGGGGGTTCTAGTGATCGGTGGAGCCCCCAGCGATCAGACGTATATCACCCTTTCTTGTGGATAGGTGATAAATGTGTTTCTTTGGACAACCCCTTTAAAGTGTCCTTCCAGTTGTAATCTCCCGCCCAAACTAACATTGGCTATGGAGAGACACTCCTGCAATTAGAATTGGACCCGTGCACGATACTCTTCGGGCTACGTATGGTTGGCACAGGAATGTACCGCCCAGCATGCAGGAGCGTCTTCCACGGCCAATGTTAGTTCAGGCGGGAGAGTATAACTGGAGGGACACATAAGAATTCTTCAGTTTTGATAGTTAACTTTTGTCAAAATGTAATAGTGTGTAACTGTAAATGGACAAAGATATACCTAAGGCCCCACGCACACGACCGTAGTTTATCTGTAAATACGAATTAAATTGCGGACCCATTAATTTCTAATGGCCATGGACACCTTATCCAAATATACGGATGTGTGTCTATGCCATAGAAATGATCCACAAAATATAAAACAGGTCCTATTCTTGTCCGCAATTGCGGAACAGACTTGCCCATAGAAGTCTACGCACTCTTTTGCAATTGTGGACGGCTATGAATTTGTATCCGTAGCCGTTGGATCTGTGTTTGCGGACAGTAAAAACCTTTACAGTCGTGTGTATGAGGCTTAAGAGTAGGGAATAAAAGTTGTTTTTTTGTGGACTACTAAAATGGTTTTAAAAAAAAATTTAAATTAAAAAAAATATATTGTGTGACAGTAGGTAATTTCTCTGATCCAGAAGACTATCTGTAAAGCCCGCCAATGTCTTAAAGAGGCTCTGTCACCAGATTCTCAAATCCCTATCTGCTATTGCATGTGATCGGCGCTGCAATGTAGATAACAGTAACATTTTTTTTTTTTTAAAACGTTCATTTTTGGCCAAGTTATGAGCTATTTTATATATATGCAAATGAGGTTTGAAATGGACAACTGGGCGTTTTTTTTTCGTTATGTCCAACTGGGCGTGTTTACGTGTATGACGCTGACCAATCAGTGACCAGTCAGCATCATACACTCATCTCCATTGATTTAGGCCTCATGCACACGACCGTAAAAACTCCCGTTATTACGGGTCGTAATTACGACCCCTAATAACGGGCTCATAGACTTCTATTGGCGACGGGTGCCTTCCCGTTTTCTCACGGGAAGGTGCCCGTGCCGTTGAAAAAGATAGAACATGTCCTATTTCAGGCCGTAATAACGGCACGGACAGTCCATAGAAGTCTATGGAGCTCTCGTAATGACGGGTGGCTACATGTGTGCACCCGTCATTACGGCAGCGTTGCTAAGCGACGTCAGTAAATAGTCACTGTCCAGGGAGCTGAAAGAGTTAACTGATCGGCAGTAACTCTTTCAGCACCCTGGACAGTGACTACCGATCAGTATAAACCTGTAAAAAATAAAAGACGTTCATACTTACCGACAACTTCCTGCTTCCTCCAATCCGGTCTCCCGCCCGTTGCCTTGGTGACGCGTCTCTCTCGACATCCGGCCCGACGTCCTGGATGACGTTTCAGGCCATGTGACCGCTGCAGCCAATCACAGGTCAATCACAGGCTGCAGCGGTCACATGGACTGCCGCGTCATCCAGGGATGTCGGGCTGGATGTGAAGCGAGGGACGCGTCACCAAGACAACGGCCGGTTAAGTATGAATTTCTTTAACTTTTATTACAGAAAAGGCTGTCCCTTCTCTCTATCCTGCACTGATAGAGAGAAGAGGCTGCCGATTAGTGCAGTGCTATTTTGCCGCCAAAAACGTGCTCGTAAATACGGGTGGAATACGTGTGACACCGAACCCATATTTACGAGCACGGGTTCGTAAATACTGGTGCAAAACGGGTGGAATACGTGTGACACCGGACCCGTATTTACGGGTGGGAAAAAATACGGTCGTGTGCATGAGGCCTTACACAGCAGCGATGTGCAGCTACATACACAGAGATTAACGTTGATCAAGTGTCCGGATAATGAATACACATGAAATCCAGCCTGGACGCAATGTGTATTCAGAATCCTGACACTTCTGACTCTTTTCTGTGAGATTCCTGCAAGCCACGTGTAATCTCGCGAGATTACGGAGGTAAACGAGATTTCGTTTCCCTTGCTGGAAATCTCAAAGAAAAGATTCAGAAGTGTCAGGATTCTGAATACACATGACGTCCAGGCTGGATTTCATGTGTATTCATTATCAGGACACTTGATTAACGTTAATCTCTGTTTATGTGGCTGCACATCGCTGCTGTGTAAATCAATGGAGAGGAGTGTATGATGCTGACTGGTCACTGATTGGTCAGCGTCATACACGTAAACACGCCCAGTTAAAAACACAATACATGCCCAGTTGTCCATTTCAAACCTCATTTGCATATATATATAAAATAGCTCATAACTTGGCCAAAAATGAACGTTTTTTTTTTAAATAAAAAATAAACGTTACTGTTATCTACATTGCAGCGCCGATCACATGCAATAGGAGATAGGGATTTGAGAATCTGGTGACAGAGCCTCTTTAAGGAGAATTTACAGGATTCTTTTATTATTTTTGAAAGTAAAATGTTCTTAGAACCAAATTTCCTTAAAGAGGCTGTCACCGGATTATAAATGCTCTATCTCCTACATAATGTGACCGGCGCTGTAATGTAGATAACAGCAGTGGTTTTTATTTAGAAAAACGATCATTTTTGAGCAAGTTATGAGCAATTTTAGATTTAGTTTCTTAAAATCCAACTGGCCGTGTTTTTACTTTTGACCAAGTGGGTGTTGTAAAGAAGTGTATGAGGCTGACCAATCAGTGACCAATCAGCGTCATACACTTCTCATTGTTCCAGCCCATTGTTACAGTGTGATTGTGCAGTGAAAGAAGCTGGGCTGGAACAATGAGAAGTGTATGACGCTGATTGGTCACTGATTGGTCAGCCTCATACACACTCCTCTGTACAACCACCAGTTGGTAAAAAGTAAAAACACGCCCAGTTGTCTATTAAGAAACTAATTAGCATAAATCTAAAATTGCTCATAACTTGCTCAAAAATGATCGTTTTTCAAAATAAAAACCACATTACAGCGCCGATCAGATTATATAGGAGATAGGGCACTTATAATCTGGTGACAGAGCATCTTTAAGCAAATGCACTGCAATATAGTAGATAACATTTTTTTATCCAATTGAAGTCAATGGGGAAAAAGAACAAGTTTTATAAACCTCCCAAAGTTACGTTTTTTTCTGCTACATAAAAATCCAAAAGGCCAAGTTCAAACAAAACAGGATTCGCCATAGCCAAATCCGCTATGAATTTCTTATATTCTTTTTAATCTGTAGCTGAAACTCAGATTTCTTCCACGGATTGGCCAGTGGGTCCGCACACAGATTAGCCTCACTGTAATTCAATGGAGCTAATCTGCGACAAAAATAAACATGCTGTGGATTTTAAAACCCGAGGCGCGTTCATTATTCTTTGTACCCTACTCACATGCATTGCCGCCAGAATATTTGCACATTCTGTCAGGATTTAGACATAAATTCAGAGTGTGAACGTAAAGGGGGTTATCCAGGATGTGAAGATCTTTTATTATGGGCTAGAAACAAAATAAAAAGAATAGAATGTGACCAGAGGGCTCGGTAGCACTCACTGGTGACAAATGGTATTTCTGGTAGAATGCAAAAATTATAACATGAAAGCCGAGTCCTGATTGGCTGCTGCAGTTACATGTATGTTAACCACCAGATCGCCAGGGGAAAGAATAGGTAGGTATTGCTTTTTTGGTTTACTTCATTTCCAGCCCCTAATAAAGAATTTTCACACCCCGGATAAGGCTTCGTTCACATCTGCGTTAGGGCTCCGTTCCGTCTGAGGTTTCCGTTTCAATCACCAATGGTGACGGATCCGGGGCCAATGGTTTCCGTTTGTCTCCATTGTGCAAGGCTTCCGTCGTTTTGACCGGATGAATACCGTAATCGCCTACGCTATTGATTCCGTCAAAACGACGTAACCCTTGCACAACGGAGACAAACGGAAACCATTGGCCCAGGATCAGTCACCGTTGAAATCAACGGTGATGGAAACGGAAACCTACGTTTTCTGTTAGTGTCAGTCAGGGCTCCGTTCCGACGGAACAAAGCCCTGACGCAGATGTGAACATAGCCTTACCCCGTTAACATCAAAAGTAGTCAGAAATAGCTACAAATTCATAAATAATCTGACTGTGTATTTTCCATATGTAACAATCCTACAGTTTAATGTCCTATAGGAGAGTGGCTTTGTTTAGTGTTCATACAGTGGCTCGGTGAAGACAAAATTCCTCAAACCAGCCCCATGAGGTAAATTACGTCGTGTACTCTATACTCAGTGTTAAACGTGACGCAGCATGGATTAATAGCGGGGGGGAAACTCCCCACGTCCTATGAGAATTACGACCGGCTGCCCGTGCACGGGAACACTCGCAGAAGTATAAAGGTAGAGCGCTCATTCAGCCCCTAAGCGCCCGCTAGAAGAACGCGGTAACAGGAAAGAAGCCACTACGTCATAGCTGGCGGCCATTCACACATTACGTAGACATAGAACCTGCTGGCTGCGCACGTATCGCTACAGCCAATACAAGACTCCAAGCGTGGCAACGCTGTCCACACAAACAGGCCCATACGTACCAGGTCAAGCCCTCGAGTCAAGGTCTGCTTAGTTAAACAGCGGGCTCGGTGCCTACAACTACTGCAGAAACATCGGTTCGTCGTAGATACAAAGTAACCGGAGACATTAGCTTATAACGACGCCAGAAGGAGCTACTCACAGCAGCACGGCACGAAACCACGCCCTCTTCCGGAGCGGCGTGTACGTAGCGTAAGGAGGCGTGGTTCCGTGCAGGAAGTAGTGGCATTGTAGAAAGGCGCGGCTTGTAACAGAGAACTAGGGGTGTCTTCACACGGTGCTCTCAAATCGTGTTTTTTATGTCGCGATTTCGGCAAACACCGTGATTTGACCGCAGTATGTGAATAGACCCTCGGGCTGGGTTCACATTGGCTGCACAATTTTACCGGTAATGCACTGCAAAATCTTTAGACCATTGGCCACTGTAATCGATCCAGGTTTTGGCCGCATGTAGATACCGTTGACCGTACACTACCGCGTACAATGGCCCATATTTACTACGACTGTTTTTTTTTGCACCAGTCTAAATAAAGGAGATGGTTAGAGTGATTTGCGTCAAATTTATTAAAAGCTACATGCCTCATAATAAATTTGGCACATTTTCACACAGTGTTTTCTGGTGTAAACGCCTCGAAATATAAAGGCGGGACGTTTTTTGTTTAGCCCCTGTTTTAAAACACGGCGCATAAAAAAACGCCAGAGAAGGCTACATGCAAAAGTTGCATATTTTGCTGTGGAAAATATGCAGCAAAACCGCAAGAAATTTGCAGAAAAAAAACGCACCCGAGGGTGCATTTTTCAGTGTAGTTTTGATGTGTAGGCGTTTTGATGCTGTGGGTTTTGCTGCGATTTTCCTCAGCACTAGGCAGAAATCGCAAGCGGAAACATAAGATAAATTGACATGCTGCAGATTTAAAAATCTGTGCCGCAGGTCAATTTACATGCGGGAAAATACTGCAGCGTGTACGTGAGATTTCCTGGAATCTCATGGTCTATGCTGGTGCTGTATTAGGGTATGTTCACATGGCCTTTTTTCAGGCAGTTAACGCCCCTGAAAAACGGCTGAAAATATTGGGGCTGAACGCCTCCAAACATCTGCCCATTGATTTCACTGGGAAAAACAGTGTTCCGTTCCCACAGGGCGGTTTTTACGCGGCAGTTTTAAAAAATTGGCTCAATAGAAAAACAGCTCCAAAAACGGCCGTAAAAAACGCTTGATGCATAAAAAAACAGCTGTAAATCAGAGGCTGTTTTTCCTTGAAAACAGCTCCGTATTTTACAGCCGTTTTTTGTTTAGCGTGTGACAATATCCTTATGCTGCGGTTTTGCCGTATGCAAATATGCACGGCAAAACCACACGTAATACGCATCGTGTGCATTGACCCTAAAAAGGAGCATGTCACTTCTACAGCCGTTGTTGGAGCTGTTTTTCTTAGGGCATGTTCACATGGCTTATTTTCAGCCGGTTTTTGGGCCGTAAACACCCCGAAAAACGGAACCTGAACGCCTCCAAACATCTGCCCATTGATTTCAATTTGGGAAAAATGGCGTTTCGTTCCGACGGGGCGTTTATTTTGCAGACGTTTAAAAAAACGGCGCGTATAAAAGCGCCCAGTAAAAAGAAGTGCATGTCACTTCTTGAGCCGTTTTTGGAGGCGTTTTTCATTGTGTCAATAGAAAAACAGCTACAAAAACGGCTGGAAAAAACGTTTGTGGTTTCAAAAACGGCTGAAAATCAGAGGCTGTTTTCCCTTGAAAACAGCTCCGTATTTTACAGCCGTTTTTACTTTAGCGTGTGAACATAGCCTTAGTGTCAATAGAAAAACAGCTACAAAAAACGTCTAGAAAACACGCCTCAAAAAAAAATTTCAGCTTCAAAAACGGCTGAAAAGCAGAGGCTGTTTTCTATAAAACATGTGTCAACATACCCTAAGGCAGGGGTCTCAAGCACGCGGGACACAGAGCCGCTAGTACAGACTCTGCTCTGGGACTCTGGAGTCCCCTGACATCGCTGTCCACATATGGACAGTGTGTCAGGATCTTCCCCAGAGCGGAGTCCCGGGCAGAGCACTAGTATAGGCTCTGCTCTGGGACTCTGGGGAAGCCTCTGACATCGCTGTCCATACATCGACAGTGATGTCAGGGGCTTCCCCAGAGCAGGACTCCCAGTGATGTCAGGAGCACAGCTGGAGTTCCAGGAAGAGCCTACTATCGCTCTGCCCGGGACTCCAGCTCTGGGGCTGCCCCTGACATCCATGTCCATATATGGACAGTGATGTCAGGAGCAGAGCTGGAATCCCAGGCAGAGTGGCTCTGCTCCGGGACTTCAGCTCTGGGCAAGCCCCTGACATCACTGATCACTGTCCATATATGGACAGTGATGTTAATTGCTTCCCTAAAGTTCCTGCGCAGAGCCTATACTAGTGCTCTGATCCGGGACTCCGGCTCTGAGTTTGCCCCTGATATCACATTCTGGTCCAGGAGGATCCCCTGACGTCACTGTGTATGGACAGTGACGTCAGGGGCTCCAACAGTAGAGGAATCTCCAGCCAAAGCGTCGGCAACACTCTGGCTGGGGATTCCACTACTAGAGGGAGCCCCAATGGAGCTATCTACTTCGGGTGTGTGTGGCATTATCTGCAGAGGGCACTGTGGCAGCATCTGCGGAGGGCACTGTGGCAGCATCTACAGAGGGCACTGTGGCAGCATCTACAGAGGGCACTGTGGCAGCATCTACAGAGGGCACTGTGGCATTATCTACAGAGGACACTGTGGCATTATCTACAGAGGACACTGTGGCATTATCTACAGAGGACACTGTGGCATTATCTACAGAGGGCACTGAGGCATTATCTACAGAGGGCACTGAGGCATTATCTACAGAGGACTCTGTGGCACTATCTAAAAAGGGGCTGGCCAATCTTGACATGTGTGTCTGCCAAACGCTGCTGAGCCGCCGGACTGCATTTAGCGACTTAGAGTATGTTCACACGCAGGAGCAAATTACGTGTTAAATTACAGAGCTGTTTTCAGGCGAAAACAGCTCCTGAATTTTAGACGTTTTTGCAAGTACTCACGTTATTCGCTGCATCTTTTACGGAAGTAATTGAAGCTGTTTTTCAATGGAGTTTCAATGAAAAACGGCTCCAAAAACGTCCCAAGAAGTGACATGCACTTCTTTGACGCGGACGTCTTTTTACGTGCCGTCTTTTGACAGCGACGCGTAAAATTATACCTCGTCTGAACAGAACATCGTAAAACCTATTGCAAGCAATGGGCAGATGTTTGCAGGCGTAAAGGAGCCGTCTCAGGCGTAATTCGAGGTATAAAACGCCCGAATTACGTCTGAAAATAGGCCATGTGAACATACCCTTAAACTGGAAAACTGGATTGTTGAAATAAGCACGTGGAGAATGTCGCTGCAGAATTTAGTATGTCTGTTAACGTTGGACATTATCTGCATTTGTCTATGAGCTCCAAATTAATGAATGCTCTCTCAATGGTGGATCTGAGAGAGGCCGGCCGGAGAGACCATGACACGCAGCTTCAGTGTTCAAATGATCTCTGCCCTAGGGGGCGGATCCATCTTTATTTATAGGAAAATGAGAGTAGGTGGTGACCTCATACTTGCAAACATAAACATTCTATATATGGTAATATCCCAAAACTCCACATATGGTATAATGACAGGAAAGGTGCAGGCTTTGGTTTCAGCCAATCATCTACAATATGATAATGACTCTGATTCAGCCAATAAGAATTATTTTAATGCATTATAATAATACTTCACCCTCCAAGCCCCAGGTGGCCTGAGCCTTGTCCCATGGGAAGACACACATTTCAGATACACAAGTTAAAGAGGCTCTGTCCCCAGATTTTGCAACCCCTATCTGCTATTGCAGCAGATCGGCGCTGCAATGTAGATAAGAGTAACGTTTTTATTTTAAAAAAACGAGCATTTTTGGCCAAGTTATGACCATTTTTGTATTTATGCAAATGAGGCTTGCTAAAGTCCAACTGGGCGTGTTTAACCCCTATCCGCACCAGGACGTAACTGTCCGTCGTTGCGGGAGGTTACTTCCCGCACGAGGACGTACAGTTACTGAGTTAATCCCGGTGCACACTGTCGGCGACAGTGTGCACCGGGAATCGGGAGGTCAGCTGTCGCCGACAGCTGACACTCACCTCTTGCCGGCCAGCGGTCCTTTGCCGCTGATTTCGGCGCATTAACCCCTTAAATTCGGCGATCGGGTGCAATCGCCGAATTTTAGGGGTTTCTAACATATCGGCAGACCCCCGTCCGAAATCGCGGGGTCTGCCGATAGTTAGTATGGCAAACGGAAGCCAAACAATGGCTTCCGGGTCTGCCATGGATGGAAGCCCATCAGGACCAACCTTCGGCTGGTCCTGATAGGCTTCCTGTCAGAGTGACAGAAAGTCACTGTGCCGTTACCGATGCACACTGTCGGCGACAGTGTGCATCGGGAACTTGGAGATCAGCTGTCCCCGACAGCTGACACTCTCCAGTGTTGCCGATCAGCGGCTCATCGCCGCTGATTTCGGCAATTAACCCGTTACATGCGGGGCTCGATTGCGATCTCCGCATGTAGCGGGTTTGTAGCGCATCAGCAGCCCCCATGCAATCGTGGGGGCTTCTGATGCTTGTGATGGCACCCGGGGGCCAGACAACGGCCCCCAAGTCTGCCATGTATGTCAGCCTATGAGGATCAGCTTCTGCTGATCCTCGTAGACCAACTGTCAGAGTGACTGTGACGTCACACTGACAGTTGGAATACATTACACTACCTAGGTAGTGTAATGTATTCTAGCAGCGATCAGAGCTGCAGGTCAAAAAAAGAAAGTGTAAAAAGTAAAAGAAAAGTTAATAAACAAAAATATAAAGTGTAAAAAGTAAAAAAAAAAGTTAATAAAAATGTTTTATAAAAGTGTAAAAATAGAAGGTTTTGTTTTCCTATAATAAGTCATTTATTATAGGGAAAAAATGAAAACGTTAAAAAAAAGTACACATATTTGGTATCGCCGCGTTCGTAACGACCCAATCTATGAAACTATAATGTTAATTTTTCCGCACGGTGAACGCCGCAAACAAAATAAATGGAAAACTGTCAGCGTCGCTATTTTTTGGTCACCACCCCTCCCAAGATAGAGAATAAAAAGTGATCAAAAAGTCGCATTTACCCCAAAATGGTACCAATAAAAACTACAACCCGTCTCGCAAAAAACAAGACCTCCCACAGCTTTTTTGACGAAAAAATAAAAACGTTACGGCTCAAAATAGCGTGTCCCAGAAAATAAATTATTTTATAGAAACTTAATTTTATTGTGCAAACGCTGCAAAACTTAAAAAAATCTATACACATATGGTATCGCCATAATCGTACCGACCGGCAGAATAAATGAAAACGTAATTTATTGCGCACGGTGAACGCTGTAATAAATAAAGAATTTAAAGCGCCAAAATCGCTGTTTTTTGGTCACCTTAGCTCTAAAAAAGATCCTGAGGGGCCAAAATGCTCACTATACCCCTAGAAAAATTCCTTGAGGGGTGTAGATTCCAAAATGGGGTCACTTTTGGCGGGTTTCCACTGTTTTGGTCCCTCCGGGGCGTTGCAAACCCGACATGGCACTGAAAACCAATCCAGCAAAATCTGCGCTCCAAAATCCAAAAGGCGCTCCTTCCCTCCTGAGCCCTGCTGTGGGTCCAAACATCAGTTTACGACCACATATGGGGTATTGCCGTAATCGGGAGAAATTGCTTTACAAATTTTGGGGTGCTTTTTCTCCTTTATTCCTTGTAAAAATGAAAAAATTCTATGTTTCCACAGAAAAATAGGTGATTTTCATCTTCATAGACTAATTCCACTAAATTCTGCAAAAAAACTGTGGGGTCAATATGCTAACTATACCCCTAGAAAAATGCCTTGAGGGGTGTAGTTTCCAAAATGGGGTCACTTTGGGGGGGTTTCGACTGTTTAGGTACCACAAGACCTCCTCAAACCTGACATGGTGCCTAAAATATATTCCTAAAAAAAGGAGGCCCCAAAATCCACTAGGTGCTCCTTTGCTTCTGAGGCCGGTATTTCAGTCCATTACCGCACTAGGGCCACATGTTGGATATTTCTAAAATCTGCAGAATCTGGGCAATAAATATTGAGTTGCGTTTCTCTGGTAATACCTTCTGTGTTACAGATTTTTTTTTTTATTACAAATGAATTTCGGCAAAAAAAATGAAATTCGTAAATTTCACCTCTACTTTGCCTTAATTCCTGTGAAACGCCTAAAGGGTTAAAATATTTTCTGAATGTGGTTTTGAATACCTTGAGGGGTACAGTTTTCAAAATGGGGTGATTTATGGGGACTTTCTAATATATAAGGCCCTCAAAGCCACTTCAGAACTGAACTGGTCCCTGAAAAAATAGCCTTTTGAAATTTTATTGAAAATATGAGAAATTGCTGCTAAAGTTCTAAGCCTCGTAACGTCCTAGAAAAATAAAAGTACGTGAAAAAAAATGATGCAAACATAAAGTAGACATATGGGGGATGTTAACTAGTAACTATTTTATGTGGTATTACTATCTGTTTCACAAGCAAATACATTTAAATTTAGAAAAATGCAAATTTTTGCAAATTTTTGCTAAAATTTGAAGTTTTTCACAAATAAATATTGAATTTATCGACCAAATTTTTTCACTAACGTAAAGTACAATATGTCAGAAGAAAACAATCTCAGAATCGCTTGGATAGGTAAAAGCATTCCGGAGTTATTACCACATAAAGTGACACATGTCAGATTTGAAAAAATCATCTGTGTCCACCAGGCCAAAACAGGCGGTGTCCTAAAGGGGTTAAAGTAAAAGTCCAACTGGGCGTGTATTATGTGCGTACATCGGGGCGTGTTTACTTCTTTTACTAGCTGGGCGTTCTGACGAGAAGTATCATCCACTTCTCTTCGTTAATACCCAGCTTCTGGCAGTGCAGACACAGCGTGTTCTCGAGAGATCACGCTGTGACGTCACTCACTTCCTGCCCCAGGTCCTGCATCGTGTCGGACGAGCGAGGACACATCGGCACCAGAGGCTACATTTGATTCTGCAGCAGCATCGGCGTTTGCAGGTAAGTCGATGTAGCTACTTACCTGCAAACGCTGATGCTGCTGCAGAATCAACTGTAGCCTCTGGTGCCGATATGGCCGACACGATGCAGGACCTGGGGCAGGAAGTGAGTGACGTCACAGCGTGATCTCTCGAGAACACGCTGTGTGTCTGCACTGCCAGAAGCTGGGCGCTGTGAAGAGAAGTGGATGATGCTGATTCGTCAGCATCATACACTCCCATTCCTAACGCCCAGCTAGTAAAAGAAGTAAAAACGCCCCGATGTACGCACATAATACACGCCCAGTTGTACTTTTACTGTAAACACACCCAGTCTTTATATGTATGTAATTGGCTTTATGACCTTGTATTGCATATATATGCGCTCTGTGTGTCACATTATTATGCTTGAGAAAGGCTCATATTGAGCTGAAACGTTGCACCGTGGAATAAAAGGATCTTCACTTTGAAAATTCGGTAGTGCTGTCTCCATTTCTTTTTTGTCTTGCCCGTTGCTTGCAATGGGTCTTACGATGTTCTGTGCAGACGAGCTGTCATTTTACGCGTCGCTGTCAAAAGACGGCGCACAAAATAACGGCCGTGGCAAAGAAGTGCAGGACACTTTTTGGGACGTAATTGGAGCTGTTTTTCATTGACTCCATTGAAAAACAGCTCCAATTACATCCGTAATGGACGCCGCGAAAAACGCGTGCACTTGTAAAAACGTCTGAAATTCAGGAGCTGTTTTCGCCTGAAATCAGCTCCGTAATTTCAGACGTATTTTACGTTTGCGTGTGAACATACCCTTATAGTAATATAGTGTTATAGTAGATCAAATAACTAATTGATTAACAATAATTTTGTATTGTATCAAATTTGAAAGTAATGCGGCCCATCAACTTCCCATTTTTTCTATATGCGGCCCACTTACCCGGCCGAGTTTGAGACCCCTGCCCTAAGACCTCCCACACACGAGCGTTTGGTCCGTGATATAAGCTCCGTACTTCGGCTGCATTTCCCGGACCGAACACACTGCAGGGAGCCGGGCTCCTAGCATCAAAGTTATCTATGACGCCAGGTGTCACTGCTTCGCTGCGGGACAAGTGTCCCGTACTGTAATCATGTTTTCAGTATGGGACAGTAGTTCCGCGGTGAGGCAGTGACACCTGGCGTCATAGATAACTTTGATGCTAGGAGCCGGCCTCCCTGCAGTGTGTTCGGTCCGGGAAATGTGACCTACATTCGGACCATATATCACGGACCGAACACGCCCGGACAGTGAACAAAAATGGCCATTATAAAATGATCAACTGTCAGTTTTTCATGGCCGTTTTGCATCAGTGTCTCTCCAAAATTTCATCCATTTTAATGGCCGTTTGATATCCGTTTTGCATCTGTTTTTCATGGCCGTTAGGGTATGTTCACACGGCCTAAAATGCGGGGACTAAACGCCTCCAAACATGTGCCCATTGATTTCAATGAGAAAAACGGCGTTCCATTCCCACGGGGCATTTTTCAAGTGCATGTCACTTCTAGAGCCGTTTTAGGAGCCGTTTTTAATTGACTCAATAGAAAAACAGCTCCAAAAACGGCCGTCAAAAAACGCAAGTTGCTTAAAAAACTGCTGAAAATCAGGGGCTGTTTTCCCTTGAAAACAGCTACATACTTTCAGCCGTTTTTTGTTAAGCGTGTGAACACAGCCTTAATGAATTTCATTAGTCAGGATTTTGTTGTCCCAACCCCCTGAAAACACCCAAAGGAAGGTCACATGTCCACCTAGACACTATTTACAGCCTCCCTGTATATGATGCCACATAGCCTCGCTGTAGATGATTACACACAACCTCACTGTAGATGATTACACACAGCCCCCTGTAGATGATGCCACATAGCCTCGCTGTAGATGATTACACACAGCCTCACTGTAGATTATAACACACAGCCCCCTGTAGATGATGCAACACAGCTTCCCTGTAGATGCCACACAGCTTCCCTGTAGATGATGCCACACAGCCTCCCTGTAGATGATGCCACACAGCTCCCTGTATATGATGCCACACAGCCCCGATGTATATGATGCCACACAGCCCCGATGTATACGATGCCACAAAGCCTCCCTTGTAGATGATGCCACCCACACATATCTCTCCAGAGAAAGCACCACACCCTCCAGCTCCCTGTAGTAATTTTCCAGGACTGTCTATGTAAATTCTGGACAGCACCAATATTCACGGGCTGTTAAAAAACAGCCATGTGAATACACCCATAGAACATCATTCTTCTGAAAACGGACGTGTGACGGCCGTTCAAAAAACGGCTGTCACACGGCCATTTTGAACTGTCGTGTGAATGTAGCCTAAGGGCTTGTCCACACACAACGGAATTGCTGCAGAAATTTTCTGCAGCAATTCCGTTGAAGAACGCAGACATTCCGCTGCAGCAAAAACGCACCATTTACTGCGGTTTTTACAGCAGAAAATGGAGCGTATTTTGCTGCGTTTTTCACAATGTTAGGAGATGGAGACATCTCCTCTGAAAAGCGCAGCAATTCTGTCCGAAAAATATGCAGTGCTAGTCAATTTCTGGTCAGAATTTTTACGCAGCATGTGGATGAGATTTGTGAAATTTCACCCCTTTGCTGCTATTGTATTCTGCTGTGTTTTTTCCGTCCAAAAAAAACGTGACAATTCCGCAGCGTGTGGACGATCCCTAAGCCCTTATTCACACGACAGGGTTTCCCTGCCGGGTAACGGCCGTTCATAAATCGGCCGTCACCCGGCTGCATTAGGAACAATAGACCCCTAATGGGGCTATTCACACGACCGATTTTTTGACGGCCTGGGAAACCTGGCCGTCAGAAAATGGGACGTGCCCTATTTTCGGCCGTTTACCCGGCCGCCCGGCTCCCATAGAAGTCTATGGGGCCGGGTAATACACGGCCATCACCGGAATGTGTCCCGAGTGCCGGCCATGTATTCCGTCGCTCGCGCGCTCTCTCTCTCTCTCTCTCTCTCTCCTCCTCCTCCTCCTCCTCCTCCTCCTCCTCCTCCTCCTCCTCCTCCTCCTCCTCCTCCTCCTCCTCCTCCTCCTCCCAGTGCAGAGTGCATGTGAGGAGGAGGGTCTTTTTCTGCTCCCTGTAGGAGTCGGAATCCGACCTGTGGCAGGGAATTCCTCTCCAGGAGAAGTCAGTGACTACACGGTCCATATATGGACATTGAAGTCAGTGACTTCTCCTGGAATGTGGTGGTGGGGGGGGGGGGGGGGGTGGGTGCAACCTACAGGGGGCTGTGTGGCATCACCTACAGGGGACTTGGTGGCATCACCTGCAGGGGGCTGGGTGGCATCACCTGCAGGGGGCTGGGTGGCATCACCTGCAGGGGGCTGGGTGGCATCACCTGCAGGGGGATGGGTGGCATCACCTGCAGGGGGCTGGGTGGCATTACCTGCAGGGGGTTGGGTGGCATTACCTGCAGGGTGCTGGCTGGCATTACCTGCGGGGGGCTGGCTGGCATTACCTGCGGGGGGCTGGGTGGCATTACCTGCGGGGTGCTGGGTGGCATTACCTGCGGGGTGCTGGGTGGCATTACCTGCGGGGTGCTGGGTGGCATTACCTGCGGGGTGCTGGGTGGCATTACCTGCAGGGGGTTGGCTGGCATTACCTACGGGGGGCTGGCTGGCATTACCTGCGGGGGGCTGGGTGGCATTACCTGCGGGGTGCTGGGTGGCATTACCTGCGGGGTGCTGGGTGGCATTACCTGCGGCGTGCTGGGTGGCATTACCTGCGGGGTGCTGGGTGGCATTACCTGCGGGGTGCTGGGTGGCATTACCTGCGGGGGGCTGGGTGGCATTACCTGCAGGGGGCTGGGTGGCATTACCTACAGGGGGCTGTGTGGCATTATCTACAAAGGGCTGTGTGTGGGAACAAATTTAAATGAAATTCATCCGATTTTAAAACGGACAGGGAAAAAAACGGGTCAAAATCGACCGTTAAAAACGGCAACACTGCCCGGAACGGATGCAAACCGGCCGGGAAAAACGGCCGATTTTATCGGCCGACACTCGGACCCTGTTGTGTGGATGAGGCGTAAGGCTGGGTTCACACGACCTATTTTCAGGCGTAAACGAGGCGTATTATGCCTCAATTTACGCCTGAAAATACGGCTCCAATACGTCGGCAAGCATCTGCCCATTCATTTGAATGGGTTTGCCGACGTACTGTGCCGACGACCTGTAATTTACGCGCCTCCAACACAGATGTGAACAGAGCCTAAGGCCGGGTTCCCACGTAGAATAAACACTGCAGAATTTCCGCAACGGAATTCTGTGTGGTAATTCCGCAGCATTTACAGTAGCAGCAAAGCGAACAAAATTTAGAAAATCTCATGCCCATAAACCCAGCGATAACGTTCATAAATTGACCTGTGGTGCGGATTGTAAATCCACAGCTTGTAAATTTAAGATGCATTTTCGATGCTTTTCTTTTGCGGGTTTTCCCCACAGAATTCAATGGGGATGTAAAATCCGGCATAAATTGGCAAGTGTTGAGACTGTTGCGGCGGAATCGCAGCGATTCCGCCACAAGTTGCAACTGAGAGAAAAATAAAAAAAGCTTATACTTACCACCCAGGCGGTCATAACGACACTTTCTTCTGTTCTTCTTCCAGGCCGGCCTCCTGGGATGAGTTTTTTTTAAAGTCTATTTAATTCCCTGGCGTTGCAATAGCGAGGCTACATGTTCCCCTGGCTGTTCTCCTGGGATGATGTTTCTTCCCATGAAACCGCTGCAGCCGTCACATGGAATGCAGCATCATCCTGGGAGGCCGGACTGCATGACAACGGAGGGATGTGTTGCCATGACTACAACTGTATGAACTTTTTTTTTTCTAGCACCATTTTCTGCAGTGGAAATCCCACCCTTAATGTGCTACGAGTTCTGGGTCGGATACACTGTATAGTTTTACGCGGCATATCCGACCCGTGGGACGTCCTAAGTCTCGATTCACATGGGACAGGAATGATGCAAATTATACGCTGCGTTTCTGCAACAAAATCCACACGTTACGTGCGGATTTTACCACAGCATTTTCTGATGTCCGTACGGAAAACATTCAGCAGCACGTGGATGACATTTGTTCTAATCTCCTCCACATGCCTGTAAAGTAGAATAAGGCTGGGCTGCTTTACCACACACAACCTGTGAAAACATGTGGCGCTGTTTTTGTAAGAAAGCAACCATATTTTTCTAATCCTGTACAACCCCTTTACCTAAAAGGTAAAGTTTTTATTCACAAGTAATTCAATAATATGGCATGCTGTGGAAGAGGCCCCAATTTTTGTTTTCCTCATGGATTTGATATGTGAACAGAATTCTCCCCTAGAAGCGGAGTACCTTTAGCTCAGTTATATGAAGCCACAGTGCCGTGTGCAGTCTCAGGCGGGTTTCACACAAGCTTGGAAGGGTACTAGTACACATTTTGATTACATTTTTTTAAAATTCTAACCTAGGTGCGGATCATAGAGGTAAAGAATAAAAGGATAGAGACTTAAAACAAACTATCAAAACCTGCACATGTACTAGCACCATTACCACCGCAAAGCCTGGCCTGAAAGCTGTTCTAATGATCCAAACTATCCCCACTATGATACTATTAGTTTTGGACATCAGATTTGTGGCTGGACCGGGATTGGCGCCTGTAACACGCTTGCATAAACCCACACAACCGTAAAAACTCCCGTTATTACGGGTCGTAATTACGACCCGTAATAACGGGCTCATAGACTTCTATTGGCCACGGGTACCTTCCCGTTTTCTCACGGGAAGGTGCCCGTGCCGTTGAAAAAGATAGAACATGTCCTATTTCAGGCCGTAATAACGGCACGGACAGTCCATAGAAGTCTATGGAGCTCCCGTAATGACGGGTGGCTACATGTGTGCACCCGTCATTACGGCAGCGTTGCTAAGCGACGTCAGTAAATAGTCACTGTCCAGGGAGCTGAAAGAGTTAACTGATCAGCAGTAACTCTTTCAGCACCCTCGACAGTGACTACCGATCAGAATAAAGAGCAACCTGTAAAAAATAAAAATAAAAGACGTTCATACTTACCGAGAACTTCCTGCTTCCTCCAGTCCTGTCTCCCGGCCGTTGCCTTGGTGACGCGTCCCTCTCGACATCCGGCCCGACGTCCTGGCCGTCCCTGGATGACGTTTCAGCCCATGTGACCGCTGCAGCCAATCACAGGTCAATCACAGGCTGCAGCGGTCACATGGACTGCCACGTCATCCAGGGATGTCGGGCTGGATTTGAAGAGAGGGACGCGTCACCAAGACAACGGCCGGGTAAGTATGAATTTCTTTAACTTTTATTACAGAAAGGGCTGTCCCTTCTCTCTATCCTGCACTGATAGAGAGAAGGGGCTGCCGATTAGTGCAGTGCTATTTTGCCGCCAAAAACGTGCCCGTAAATACGGGTGGAATACGGGTGACACCGGACCCATATTTACGGGCACGGGTCCGTAAATACTGGTGCAAAACGGGTCAAATACGTGTGACACCGGACCCGTATTTACGGGTGGGAAAAAATACGGTCGTGTGCAATGGCCTCATGCACACGACCGTATTTTTTCCCACCCGTAAATACCGGCGTAAATACGGGTCCGGTGTCACACGTATTCGACCCGTTTTGCACCAGTATTTACGGACCCGTGCCCATAAATATGGGTCCGGTGTCACCCGTATTCCCTGGACAGTGACTATTTACGGACGTCGCTTAGCAACGCTGCCGTAATAACAGGTACACACATGTAGCCACCCGTCATTACAGGAGCTCCATAGACTTCTATGGACTGTCCGTGCCGTTATCACGGCCTGAAATAGGACATGTTCTATCTTTTTCAACGGCACGGGCGCCTTCCCGTAAGAAAACGGGAAGGTACCCGTGGCCAATAGAAGTCTATGAGCCCGTAATAACGGGAGTTTTTACGGTGGTGTGCATGAAGCACACATTTTTAAGGGTGCCCTGATCAGTTTTATTTTGGTTGTAAATTTTCTTTAATGGGGAAAATCTCAATGGCCCATACAGGCAAAACCGATGTATCTTCCTACAGGCTAAGGCCCCACGCACACGACTGTATTTTTATCCGTAATTACGATTACTCAGCGGACACCTTTCTGTATATTTACAGTTGTGTGAGCCATACACATGATCCATAAAAAAAATAAAACTCTCCCTGAGGCTACGGTGAAAACGCATGTAGGGAGCGCGGCGGTTTGTGGGATCAGTCTGGCCTGGGTGTTCTTCTAAGTCTCAGCCTAGTTGCACTACATAGGTATCCTCTACATCAGGAATAATTTCATATTATCTTGTGTCAACGTTAGATGGTTTTCCTTATGATTAACTACGTCAGTTATCCTACGTCTCCACTGTGAGAGTTCCATACTCTGTTGTACTACGTTGGGCTTTCAGGATATGACTGATTGGTTGTTTACTGGCCCCATACAGGACCTTGACAGTCTTTACTCTTGTCATATCCACCGCACTCTGTCCTATTGCATACGGTTTTATTTATACATGCTTGTATATTTTAGCTTGGTTATTTAATAAAATATTTATTTTTAACCCCTTAATGACCAGCCTATTTTAAACCTTTTTCCATTGTCTCATTCCAATAGCTCTAACTTTTTTTATTTTTGCGTCGACATAGCTGTATAAGGACTTTTTTTTTGCGGGAAAAGTTGTATTTTATAAGGAGCGTCATTTTGGGGTACATATAATTTGATTAACTTAACTTTTTTTAGTGGGGTACTGGAATAAAAACCACATTTTTTGCAAATTTTTTTGCTTTTGCGTCGCCATATTTTAAGAGCCATAGCTTTATTTTTTGACCGATGCAGTTGTATGAGGGCTTTTTTTTTGCAGGTAGACTTGTAGTTTGTATTAGTACCATTTTGGAGTAGATGCGACGGTTTCATCACTTTTAATCAAATTCTTTTGAAGGCAGGATGAACAGAAAACCACAATTCTGGCGTTATTTTTTTTTACGCCGTTCACCATGCGTGTTAAAAGTAATCATTTTATAGTTGAGTTCGTTACGGACGTGGTGATACCACATGAGTAACTACTTTTTTTTCATTAAGTATTTTGTAAGGGGAAAGTGGTATTTTTTTACTTGGGACACTGCAAACTTCATTTAACTTTTTTTTCACTTTATTTTTAGTCCCACTCGGGGACTTTACTATGCAGATTTCTGATCGCTATTATAATACACTGCAATACTTTGGTATTGCAGTGTATTATTGACGGTCCGTGTAAGGGTATGTACACACACACACACTAATTACGTCCGTAATTGACGGACGTATTTCGGCCACAAGTACCGGACCGAACATCGTGCAGGGAGCCAGGCTCCTAGCATTGTACTTCTGTACGATGCTAGGAGTCCCTGCCTCGCTGCAGGATAACTGTCCCGTACTGTAATCATGTTTTCAGTACGGGACAGTTGTCCTGCAGCAAGGCAGGGACTCCTAGCATCGTATGTAACTATGATGCTAGGAGCCCGGCTCCCTGCACTGTGTTCGGTCCGGTACTTGCGGCCGAAATACGTCCGTCAATTACGGACGTAATTCGTGTGTGTGCACATACCCTCAAACTGACAGGCACCTGTTACCATGCCAGAGGCACGACCTAACAGGCAATTACTAAAGGCCCCCAGCAATGCATGCATCCATCCCTCTAAAATCACTCAGATGCAGCGCCCGCTATTCAGCACCGCATCTGAGGGGTTAAATATGATCGGAGAGAACTGCTAGTGGTCTGATAGTTGCCCTGAAGCCCGAGGCGGTTACTAACAGCCTGGATTTCAGCAGCACCCCGCACGATTCTGGGTAAAGTTCTTCTGAAGTCCTGACGTGGAAACACATCGCTTCAGAACTACCCTTAACGGCGGACGTAGAAACACTATACGCCTGTCGTTAAGGGGAAAAGTAGGTTTTTCATGTTTTTTCCGTTAACTTTAGTAAAAACGAAGTTTAATAGTCCCACTAGGCAACTTTAATATGCGATTCTCCGATCACTTTTATAATACACTGCAATATTTTTGTATTGCAGTGTATTACTGCCTGTCCGTTTAAGACAGACAGGCATCTGCTAGGCCATGCCTCTGGCATGGCCTAGCAGGCATTCACTACAGGCAGACCTGGGGGCCTTTATTAGGCCCCTGGCTGCCATCAGATACAGACACTGATATTAATGCTGGGTGTTGGTGGGAGCTCCCTCCCTCTCCCCAAAACCACTCAGATGCAGCGCTCGCTATTGAGCGCCGCATCTGTGGGGTTAAACGGATGAGATCGATACGGATATCGATCTCACCCGTTTCAGCAGGGATGCCCCCAGCTACCTCTTGTTAATTTTTTTTTTTAAATCAAAACAGATGATATAAAAGCTGGTCAGACATTGGGGAGTTCTTCCATGCACTAAAATAGAACCAAATGCCTGTTTTATAGTTGGGTTGCCCACTATTCTGTAAGCCTATTGGCCACTATGGACAATAAACCTTCACCCTTAGGACAATATAAAGAATTAGTGTTACAGTTAAACTGGCACTAACTTCACACTTTGCCATGATGTAGATTCTTGAGGGACACCAGGTAAGTAAACTCTATTCCCAAGCAAACATAACATTTTTAGTTAAAACCAGAGGGTTGCTTTAATTTACCTAGAGAATTTTACGGTCCGCAAACAGGAGCCAAGGTTGTAGAATTCAGATGGCCCTGTAATGGTAAGTGGATTGAAATCTCACCAACCTGTATAAAAATGCAATATAGCGGTCACTTGGTTTAACCAAAAATTTGTTTATTACACTTGCTGCACAAGACCACAAACTAACAAGTCCAACTCCTGAAAGCAGGGGGCATGAGTCCAAGACATGGGCTGTTCAGCTTCTACAGCGGTGAAGATTCCAGAAGGGTGGTCACATCCATGCAGACAGCATCTCAAAGACCACACAGGCTGTAGATTCATCCTCATCTGGAGTGCTGTGTGTAGCTTGCAGGCCTTGTGAACAGCAATGGAGGAGACGTTTACTTGGACCTCTGCCTCATCTTTCGCCTTTTACGCTTCAGTCTATGAAAGACAACAACATTAAGTGTAAAGCCATCTAACGTACACAAGGTGGAGACAAGCTTCATAGCCATTATAAGAGAGACTGCCACTGGGAAGGTGAAGGGTTACAAAACTTTCCCTAGAGCATCCACATGCATTTCACTGGGGTTGTGACCTATGGAAAGAAAAGCCCATGAAGGGACTAATGCAATGATTTGCACTTTCCTTTCAATGGGGAGTGACAGGTGTTGCACACAGGAAGTTAAGGCATTAAAGGGGTTTTCTGGCGACTTAATGATGCTCTGTCACCACATTATAAGTGGCCTATATTGTACATGTGATCAGCGCTGTAATGTAGGTAACCAGTGTTTTTTTATTTAGAAAAATAATCATTTTTGACTGAGTTATGACCAATATTAGCTTTATGCTAATGTTTCTTAATGGACAACTGGACACGTTTTACTTTAGACCAAGTGGGCATTGTGGAGAGAAGTGCATGACGCTGACCAATCAATGTCATACACTTCCCTCCATTCATTTACTCTGCAGATAGCGATATAGCTATATCACTATGTGCAGTCACATAAACACTATAACGCTACTCATGTGTCAGGACAATGAATATACATCACTTCCAGCCAGGACATGTGTATTCAGAATCCTGACACTTCTGTAGCGTCTGATATTTACAGCAAGGCAAGCGTAATCTCATTTGAAATGACAGGTTACATCGTTCATATTATGTAGAAGATAGGCCACTTATGTGGTGACAGAGCCTCTTTAATTGATGGGCTATCCTTAAGATACCCCAAGGATATCTGATCAGCAGTATTCAGACTCATAGCAACTGCACCAATCAGCTGTTTAAAGGGGCAGGCTGCTTCTTCATTGCTTGCAGTTCTGTACTGCACAGCACTGTCACATTAGTATCAGCGGTGCTGTATTACAGCTTCATTCCAATCACTTTTGAGTCAGATCCCATACAATCAGATATACCTCAGGAAGGAGGTATCACTAGGCGCAAAACAGCAGCAGCTGGGCATGTGCAATGCAGCTTCACTCAAAGTCTATGGAGCTGTCAAACCACCAAGCACATATCCCAGCCTTTTTAGGCAACCCCATAAGCTTTGAATGGAGCAGCACCTCACATGCCCAGCTGACAGGCCTGTTGAAACCCATCTTGCAGTGGAATGGCGTCCTGTCAGTCAGTGGGGTGCCTGACAGTTGGACCCCCACCGATCTACCATTTATCACCTATCCAGTGGATCTGTGATCAGTGCTGTAGGCTTTAATACCCGATAAAGCAGCTTCCTATAGGTATTAATGTCAGACACCTTGACTGCATGCGCTTAGCAGCCACAATAGGCCATGGTCAGGATACAAGATTCAGAAACTCAAGGGATTGGAGAGGGAAGGTGCCACTAAGGCCTCATGCAGGATTACAGCATGGACAGGCTGCTGAGACTAATTGCAGACTGTACGACGGGTCCTATTTTTTCTTCCAGTCCGGGCTCCCGGCAACAGACCATGGAGACCACGGTTGTGTGCATTGACCCATAGGTTAGAATGGGTTTTATACAAGCCGCAATTGCAGATAGTATATAGCCGCAAGTGCACGTGGACTAAATGTTCCAGAAAGTCAGATAATGAGAACAAAACAAAAACGCTTACAGACCCTCAGAGGTCATCAAATTATAGGATTATCTTTTGTGAATTTGAAAGCTCATTTCAATTGCAAAATCAAAGGCAATGACGCCATTGAGGATTACTACCAGCTGGGTGGTCACTGTGGCACATTACAGACTGGCAGCACAGTCCTACAGACATGATCTGCACCATGCACCGCATGTAAAGAACGCCCCGCCCAGGGGGATGCTCGGCGTGCCATGCAGGCTAGGGTGTCAGCAACAAATGCCAACAAGCAGGGCAGCCTCACATGGCAGGAAACCCAGAGTTATAGACAAGGCACAGATCAGAGCTCGTGTAATACGACACGTACCTGCGCATACGCTTCTTCCTCCACTGAAAGACAGAATAAAAATCGTTAGATATCCAACAAGAGCCGCTGCACGTGATCATACATCATTCAGACACGTGCTCATTGCTGTGCGGCCGGCTACATGTACGCAGCATACAACACTAGCGCTAGACGTACAGGGTTAATGAATGTACACTGGATAGCTCTGCAGTTGCACTGACCGTAAAGCAAGGAACGCAACAGAACGCCACCACCCACCGCACTCACGAAGCCATTACAGAAATCTAATATAACATTACAGCGGCAAAGCTACTCTGCCGCAATTATTGCACGTCCAGAACGGACGAACAACGGTAACAATAGCGAACATGGCGGAAGCCGTCGTATACACAAACAATACAGCGCCCCTTACCTTGGCTCTCATCTTGAGAAGACAAGCCTGTGAACAAAGAACAGATTAAGATCAGTTATCCGAGCGGATGCCACCAGATAGCGAGAAGGCCGTAACCCGGGACCACAGCAACAACACGTACCTTCCTAAGATGGCACCAATGACAAGAGAACGCCACTCCCTCGATCAGCCGTATTTAAGCAAGCAGAAGTCACGTCACATCCGGTTAAGTTCAAAATTCGTGAAGGCTGCTGGGAGATGTAGTTTATTATATACTCGTTCTAAAGGTTAGGTTATTTATATCACGTTCTTATATTTTATTCAAAAAGGATGGAGCCTAACTACTAAATAACGTGTACTAAGAATCAAAATATCTTTGTATAATTCACATTCTGAATCACCCAGATTAAGGACAATAAACAATAGGATGCCATGTTTTGGGGACATACTAAAGGCATCAGGTAATTGTGTTGTTCTGATTTTCCATCTCACATTGTTTGCCTAGATACGGAATATGATGTGAAAATATCCGGTGAATTTAGGTGCATTAATCGACTAATGGAAAAAAATTGGGGAAGATATACAATAACTTCATATCAGTTGTCAGATGTCGGGGAATATGTTGTAGGATACTGAATAACCTGCTGTACTAGCAGTGGGGTACATAAAAGATCAAACTGGGCCCCCGATTAGGGTGCTGGGTTTTGCAATCCAAGACAGAAGGGCCTGGTGTTTGTTTTCCTCCATTCATCTCCTTTCCATGACATTTGGGCTAAAACCCAATCGACTTGTTTACTAACGATGCAGTTCCTCCAGGGACTGAAGTCCTGCATAAGTCCCCCACCTAAGGGCAGATACAGACGGACGTTGCGTTTTTGCGCGCGCAAACAACGCAGCGTTTTGCGCGCGCAAAAACCATTTGACAGCTGCGTGTGTCATCCGTGTATGATGCGCGGCTGCGTGATTTTCGCGCAGCCGCCATCATAGAGATGAGGCTAGTCGACGCCCGTCACTGTCCAAGGTGCTGAAAGAGCTAACTGATCGGCAGTAACTCTTTCAGCACCCTCGACAGTGAATGCCGAACACAATATACAGCAACCTGTTAAAAAAAAGAAAAAGTTCGTACTTACCGAGAACTTCCCGGCCGTTGCCTTGGTGACGCGTCCTTGGTGACGCGCCTCTCTTGACATCGGGCCCCACCTCCCTGGATGACGCGGCAGTCCATGTGACCGCTGCAGCCTGTGATCGGCTGGAGCTGTCACTTGGACTGAATTGTCATCCCAGGAGGTCAGACTGGAGGAAGAAGCCGGGAGTTATCGGTAAGTCAGAACTTCGTTTTTTTTTACAGGTTCATGTTTATTGGGATCGGTAGTCACTGTCCATGGTGCTGAAACAGTTTAACTCTTTCAGCACCCTCGACAGTGAATGCCGAACACAATATCGAAAAACCTGTTGAAAAAAAAGAAAAACTTCGTACTTACCGAGAACTTCCCGGCCGTTGCCTTGGTGACGCGTCCTTGGTGACGCGCCTCTCGACATCGGGCCCCACCTCCCTGGATGACGCGCCAGTCCATGTGACCGCTGCAGCCTGTGCTTGGCCTGTGATTGGCTGGAGCTGTCACTTGGACTGAATTGTCATCCCGGGAGGTCAGACTGGAGGAAGACGCCGGGAGTTATCGGTAAGTCAGAACTTCGTTTTTTTTTTCTACAGGTTCATGTATATTGGGATCGGAAGTCACTGTCCATGGTGCTGAAACAGTTTAACTCTTTCAGCACCATGGACAGTGACTATCTCCTGACGTCGCGTACCGATAATTTTTTTGCCGGGTTCGGCCAAAACGAGTTCGGCCGAACCCGGTGAAGTTCGGTTCGCTTGTCCGGCTTCGCTCATCGCAAAGACACTCCGTTTGGATGTTCGGAAACAGAAAAGCACGTGGTGCTTTTCTATTTACATTCATCCTTTTGACAGCTGGTGCGCTGTTTCAGTCGGTTCGCACGGAAGTGCTTCCGTGCAACCTGCGTGGTTTTCACGCACCCATTGACTTCAATGGGTGCGTGATGCGCGAAATACGCAGAGTTATTGAACCTGTCGCGCTTTTTGCGCAGCAGACAAACGCTGCGCAAAAAGCACGGACTGTCTGTACTGCCCCATAGACTTGTATTGGTCCATGCGTGCCGCGTGAAAACCACGCGGCCCGCACGGACCGAATACACGCTCGTGTGAATCCCCCCTAAGAATGAAGAAACACACCCCAAAATCTATCACCCTGTTTATCCTGTTTTCAAACATGCCCCCATTGTGACCCTAATTCGTTGCCTGGACACACAGCAGGGCCTGAAAGGAATGGAGCACCCGGAGGCTTTCAGGACTCATATTTTGCTTGAAAATGTTTTAGGCCCCACTGTATATTTGGAGAGGTTTTGAACTACCAGAACGATAGAAACTCCCCATAAATGACCTCATTTAGAAAACTAGACCCCTTAAGGTATTTATTAAGGGGTGTTGTAAGTATTTTGACCCCACAGCTTTTTGCTAAATTTAATGCATAGTAGGTGAAATGTAAAAAAAAAATCACTTTTTATATAAGAGTATCACATTGAAGATCGATTTCTTTGTAAAGCGACCATGAGAATGAAGAAACACACCCCAAAATCTATCACCCTGTTTCTCCTGTTTTAAAAAATGCCCCCATTGTGACCCTAATGCGTTGCCTGGACACATAGCAGGGCCTGAATGAAAGGGAGCACCCAGAGCCTTTCAGGACTCATATTTTGCTTGAAAATGTTTTAGGCCCCACTGTATATTTGGAGAGGTTTTGAACTACCAGAACGATAGAAACTCCCCATAAATGACCCCATTTAGAAAACTAGACCCCTTAAGGTATTTATTAAGGGGTGTTGTAAGTATTTTGACCCCACAGTTTTTTGCTAAATTTAATGCATAGCAGGTGAAAAAAACAAAACAAAACACTTTTTCTATAAAAGTATCACTTTGAAGACCGATTTCTTTGTAAAGCGATGATGAGAATGAAGAAACACACCACAAAATCTATCACCCTGTTTCTCCTGTTTTCAAAAATACCCACATTGTGGCCCTAATGCGTTGCCTGGACACACGGCAGGCCCCAAAACGAAGGGAACACCCGGAGACTTTCAGGAATCATATTTTGCTTGAAAATGTTTTAGGCCCCACTGTACATTTGGAGAGGCTTTGAGCTGCCAGAACGATAGAAACTCCCCATAAATGACCCCATTTAGAAAACTAGACACAAGTAATATAGGAAGAATTTCTCCAGCTATCCTAAGCCATGAATAAGGACGGAGACACCGTCTGAAACGCGTAGGCTACCTACCATTACTTTTTCCTTCATTGCAAGATACCATATACGCTATCGAATACCCTATTTTTTAATAAGAACAATTAAAACTTGGAAAAAGATTCCTTTTATCTCCTCCAACGCTGGATCCAACCACCCTTTCTTTCATAGAAAACTAGACCCCTTAAGGTATTTATCTAGGGGTATAGTAAGTATTTTGACCCCACAGTTTTTTGCTAAATTTAATACATAGCAGGTGAAAAAAAAAATAATTAACTTTTTTCATAAAAGTGTCAGTTTGAAGACCGATTTCTTTGTAAAGCGACCATGAGAATGAAGAAACACACCCCAAAATCTATCACCCGGTTTCTCTTGTCTTCAAAAATACTCCCATTGTGGCCTCGATCTGCTTATTAGACGTGTGGCTGGGCCAAAAAGAGAGGGAGCACCCTTTGGCTTTCAGGGCACAATTGAATAAATTCTAGGCCCCATATCATGCATTTAGAGGCATTGAGCTGCCTGAACAAAAAAAAAAACACGCAGAAATGACCCCATTTTAAAAACTAAACCCCTAAAGGTATTCATCTAGTGGTGTAGTGAGCATGCGGACCAAAAAATTTTTAAAGGAGGAAATAATGGGTATTATTTCAGACACTATGGGTATATAATGTTTTCTTCAAGCTTTTATTACGTTTCCACATGAAATAGAGGAGACGTGGTAGAAGGTTATTTTGTTAGAAATACGCCACATTAATAAATTTGTGCGGCACAGAATAGAAGTGAAGCCGTGTATTCATAATGGATACATGTTGCTATAGACGTATTTGCCTGTACTTATGACTATGTCTTGCTGAAGAAGCAGTTGGTGCCATTATGATGTCATTGTGGACAGAATTCTGTCCTAATATAAAATCAGTCAGAGAGGAAAAAATAAACTGTACTGGAGTGACGGGCAATATCTTCAAACAAATGGAGGAAAATGTATCCAACTATGTTGCAAACTCGAGTCTGTTCACTAGATAGAAGAACACCTGCAGGGCTGTCAAGCCAAGTTTTTTATTTTTTCAGTGACTGGTTGTACAACGTCTCTTTAGCTCCATCAATCCTTATGAGGGACGAATGTGCCAAGTGACGCGGTACACCATAACAGGCCCCTGCCCGGCAAGATAGGAACCGCTATGTGCACAAAACAACCAATCACCTACAGAATATATAGAGGGGCAATGTCCAAAACCATCTATAGGAACAGTAAAGGATCACTAATCCCCAAAATGATGTCAGTATTTCCAGAAGAACTGTAACAAAGCCCATGGTGTATTGATAAGGAACAGCTCAATTATTAGAGATCCTCCAAAAAAATAAAATATCATGCCCGTATCACGGTACAGAATTAGGAATGTAACAGCCGTATGTGGCAGGACATAGTCATAAGAAAAAGGAAATACATCCCCAATTTATTCTTGTAACCATTGCTAAAATGCACGACTTCCACTAATTCAGGGGCGGCACGGGCCGCAGGTGTTGGATTTATCTACTAATAAATGCAATGCCCACATTTATTTTTTATTTCAAGAACACTTGTGGGGTCCATGTTCTGAATAGACAGATGTGGGCTCCTGCACAATAAACTGTATTAATTTGTGAGTGATCAAGTCCAGGATTTAATTGTCCAAGATTTATATAATAGAAATGAATTTGTGAGTGATCAAGTCCTGGATTTAATTGTCCAAGAATTGTATAAAAAAAATCATAAAGGGGAAATTTAGTTTTACAGTCCGAAATGAATAAACCTCCCCATGAGAATCCCTCCCTCCCTTGGAAAGCCCAGAAACTAAACAAAAAAATATGCATAAATGAAATGGACTCCCTAAAAAGAATCCCCCCCCACCCCACCCTTTTTGGTTTTCCCTAAATGATAGATAAAATTAATAATTAGAAACTGTGTGGTAGGTCTCAAAACAGGGGTAGTTGCACAGGCCTGGATTTGAAAGGCACATGGGGCAGTAAAACCGGGAATCGCTCCTCCTTCCGTGTTTACTGCACACCCGGCATCTCTTTTGGGGGTATCTTTGGTTCACAGAGGCAGGGACGGGGTGAAGGAAGTGGCGCTCAGTGAGCCTTTTGACATTCTCTGACTGGAAGGATTCTCTAGGTGCGGTGGAGTCAAACAGGAGGTGCTCTATAATTTTCTCCTGATACTGGAAGAAACTGAGCGTTCCCTGGGTCTTGTACAGCACATAGCTGTTGTAAGTGGCCATTTGGATAAGGTAGATCGCTACCTTTTTATACCAGGCCCTAGTTTTGCGCTTGACCAGTTACAGTTGTAGGACCTGGTCAGATAGATCGACTCCCCCCATGAACTTGTTATAGTCCACCACGCAGACCGGTTTCCTCTTATCAGAGGTAGCGCCCCTCTCTCTTACTGCCACTGTGGTGTCCTTGTGCACGGTGGAGAGCATGTACACGTCCTTTTTGTCACTCCATTTGACAGCGAGCAACTGGTCACTTGCAAATGAGAGTGACGCACCCCTTACTAGTCGCCTGGACACCAGTCGTTGAGGGAAGCCGACTCTATTTTTGCGCACCGTCCCCTGTATTCGCAGCATGGAGGGACTTATACAGGGGGACACTGGTGTAGTAATTGTCGGTGTACACATGGTACCCTTTTTGTCGGAATGGCACCATGAGTTCCCAGACAATTTTCCCACTAATGCCAATATCCTCTGGGCATCCTGGGGGATTAAGGTGGCGGTCCCTGCCCTCATAAATGAAAAAGCCACAGGTGTAGCCGGTTGTGCTCTCGCACACCTTATAGAGTTTCACTCCGTATCGGGCTCTTTTGGAGGGGATGTATTGGCGAAACGATAGACGGCCCTTGAAGGACATAAGGGACTCATCTACCGCTAGTTTTTGGCCTGGGGTGTATAAATTGAAAAATGAGTCACTTAGGAGGGAGATAAGGGGTCTCAGTTTGTTGAGGCGCTCATAGGCTGGGTCACTTCTTGGGGGGATTTGTGTATTGTCAGAAAAATGCATGAAACGCATTAGAGTCTCATAGCGCGTTCGGGCCATAACGGCTGCAAATACAGGCGTGCTATGGATAGCGCTGGTAGCCCAATAGGAGCGGATAGAGTTTTTTTTTACTATGCCCATGTTTAGGGTAATTCCCCCCAAAAATTTTATTTCAGAAACTGTTGTGGGGATCCATCCTCTTGCATAGCAAGACCTGGGATTTTGGGTGCCAAATTGCCTGGCGTATAAATTCGTCTGCTGGACGATTAGTTCCAGGACCTGATCGCCTATAAACAAATGAAAAAAATTATAGGGACTAAAATTTGAGACATCTGCGTTGATGCCTAGAGTCGCTGTAAATGGCAAAACTTGGGGGGAGAAAGCAATTGCAGGATCCCAAATTGCGGAAGGGACTGCAGTACTGGGCCCGTCTCCTGACGCTTCACCGGTGACCGCTGCGTCCACCACCATAGGGCTGGGGGGTCCAGTGGCAGAAGCAGAACTTGTGTCGCTTTCTGAGCCAAGTTCTGCTTCTGACGCAGTGTCCATATCACTGCTGGAACCGCTAGAGCACAGCATGGCGTATGCCTGCTCTGCAGAGAACATTCTGCGGCTTTTGCGGTTCATGTTCACTACACTAATAACTTTTTTTTTTTTAGAAGACAAACAAAAAAACGGGGGTGATTACGTGTAATCTGGGGTGATTACTGGTAATCTGGGGTTATTACGGGTAATCTGGGTGATTACGGGTAATCTGGGGTAATTACGGACAATATACGGATAATATCGAAACACTGGCGAGTATGTGGTGTATTTTACAGTATAATACAGCACAAGATTTGTATAGTATTTCTCTCTCTCCTCTCACAGATCAACTACAGTGAGAGGAGGGAGGGAAAGAGCACAAATCATGTGCTGTATTTTGAAAATATGGGACTATGGTCACTGTGATAGGTATATCACAGTGACCATCTGATCAGGGACCAATTATAACGGTCCCTGATCAGATTCTATGTACAGGCAGAATAGCTGCCTTTCACTGACAGCGCATGCGTGCGCCATTTTTTTTAAATTTTCCCGGCAGTTGGGGGGTGGGGGGGCACGATCGGGGGCCTAACGCGTTATTTTTTTATCTCCTCTCACCAAACATTCATGGTGAGAGGAGATAAAAAGTTAGATTTATACTGCTGCACTCATTGTAATGGCGATCGCCGGTATTCGTTGAATAACGGCGATCGCCGGTTTGGGGACTGCAAACAACGGTCCCCAGACTGTGCTCCAAGCCCTCAGCTACCTCTGGTAGCTGAGAGCAGGGAGCTATCCCTCTGCACGGCGCCGCAATCTTACTGAGATTGTGTGCGCATGCGCCATTTTTTTTCTCTTCCCGGCAGCTCGGGGTGGAGAAGGGAAGGGGGGCACGATCGCGGGCATCGGAGGCCCTTCAGGTTAGTTTTTTATCTCCTCTCACCAAACATTCATGGTGAGAGGAGATAAAAATGTTGATTTTCCACCGCTGCACTCATTGTAACGGCGGTCGCAGGTATTCTCCGGTAGCTGAGAGCAGGGTGCTATCTCTCTTCACGGCGCCGCAATTTTATTCTGATGCAGTGCCGTGAAAAGGCGTATGCATCAGAATAAAGCCCGTTAGTGGCCGCCGTGAAAAGGCGTATTGGCGGTCACTAACGGGTTAACCTAGCCTAAAAATTCTAGACTATTCATGTCTTTGACAGTGGGCAAACTTACAAAATCAGCAAGGGATCAAATACTTATTTCCTTCACTGTATATCTTATATAATTACAGCTCCAGAATCAAGCTCTGACATATATACAGTACCACAACCAAGCTCAGTACATAAATACAGTACTAGAACCAAGCTCAGTACATAAATACTGTACTAGAACCAAGCTCTGACATATATACAGCACCACAACAAAGTTCATACATATATATACACAGCACTAGATCCAAGCTCAGTACATATATAAAACACCAGACCCAAGCTCAGTACATAAATGCAGCCCTAGAACAAATACAACTCAATTTAGTGCAACCCCTGCTGTATAGGTTTGTACGGCGTAAAACTACAGCTCCCAGCATGGCCTGAACAATGGTAAGGATATGCTGGGAGATGCTGTTTCACAAAAAAGAAAGTCATACCACCCATCATCTCGCTGCAGATCATAAAGTGACTACATTACTGATTAGAAGCAGAATAAACATTTACATTAAGTGACTCACCGGTGACGTCTCAGATTCTTTTCTTCTCCCTCCGGTCCAGACGTCTATGATGGATTTCTCCCGGCCATGACCCATTTCTGCAGTTTTCCGCTCAGATGTCTTCAGCTTCTCACTTTTAAAACATTTCTGCACCTATAAACAAAGTAAAAATTCTCAAAACCTCTAAATATAATAGCTGTGTTCCTGATTATAATAGTACCATACACTGTGTCTGTAGATAGTACCTCACATATAGCTCCCCCTGTATATAGTGTCACACATATAGCTCCACCTGTATATAGTGCCCCACATATAGCTCCCCCTGTATATAGTGCCCCACACCCCCATATATAGACCCCCCTGTAGATAGTGTCCCACATCCCCACATATAGACCCCCCCTGTAGATAGTGCCCCACATATAGACCCCCCTGTATATAGTGGCCCACATATATACCCCCTGTACATAGTGCCCCACATCCCCATATAGACCCCCCTGTATATAGTGGCCCACATCCCCACATATAGACCCGACCCCCCCCTGTATACAGAGGCCCACATCCCCACATATAGACCCGACCCCCCCCTGTATACAGAGGCCCACATCCCCACATATAGACGACCCCCTCCCCCTCCCTGTAGATAGAGCCCCCACTGTAGATAATGCCACTGACAGTTTTAGTAGAGAAAAAAATAAAACTTTACATACTCACATGATCCCGTCCGGTGGCAATGCAGATCTGCTCTCTTCTGAGCAGGTCTGCTGTAGCTGAACGACGCGTCATTTAAAGGCGCTGATTGGCAGTGCAGAATCACTTGCCCCATCAATCAGCGCCTTTCAAGCACGTAAGCGGCGTTATGACGTCATGGCAACGCTAGCGTCATTGAAAGGCGCTGATTGGCGGGGCAAGTAATTTTGCTCCGCCAATCAGCGTAATTGTAAGGCGTACTTGTACCTGCGTGCTATAGATGCAGGTACAATTACTGCAAGACGGGGTGACTGTAGCTAGCACCGGGACCCCTCCCATGCTAGCGACGCCCCCGGGCATGAGGGGACCTGTGGAGCCCGGCCCATAACTGTTAGAGGCTCGGCGTCGCTGCAACAGTAGCAGCCATAACGGCTGCTAGCGGCGCTTCCAGGCATATGGGGGCGCGTCGGCTAGCGGCACAAACCCCCTCAAGCTTCGGGCCGTGTAACAGCCGCTACGACTGCTACCGCGGTAGTTACGCCACTGAATTGCCGCCCATTTTCGGCCAGGTGGCGCCGTCTGAGGCTGTTGGCTCACCACGCCTCATTGCAGGTGCAGCACTGCCTATATCTAATCCTATCATGTGTGATACTATCTGCTGAGCCACTGTATCTAATCCTATCATGCGAGTTACAGTCTGCTGGGTCCTATATCTAATCCTATCATGTATGATACAGTCTGCTGGGCAACTGTATCTAATCCTATAATGTGTGATACAGTCTGCTGGGCCCTATATCTAATCCTATCATGTGTGATACACTCTGCTGGGCCACTGTATCTAATCCTGTAATGTGTGATACTGTCTGCTGAGCCGCTGTATCTAATCCTATCCATAGCTATAGGGTCGTATTTCTATAGATATGCTCTCATATCACACACACACACACACACACACACACACACATTACACACACACATTTTGTTGGGGAGGGCACATATATATTGGGGCTATTCCCCCTGATGTTTTAAGTCCTTAGTGACGCCCGTAGCTGCTAGTGCTGCATTGTTGGATCATTTAGGAGACCCAGTGATGCAGCTGAAAGCTGCGGACCATCGGCCATGAGAAGTTTGGGTGGAAGCCCAAGAAGAACCTTATCATCGGGGCCCATGAGCCTTTAGCTACACCCCTGATTCAGACCCTTTACTCAGTACTTAGTTAAAGGGAAGGTGTCATGATTTTTATTTATTTTTTATTATATTGCTTTTAATAAAATATAAACAAAAATTTTATTTATTAGTGTTGTCACGTTCTAATTTTTACTGTGTTCAAACTTTTACTTCTCTATGGGGGCTGGCATTTTTTTTGAACAGAGAGACGGAGCTGAGGTGAAGCGTCCCGTCTGGGAAGGAGGCAGCCGCATATAGAGTAAGCCCTGCAGGGAATCCGAGAGCTGTCCCCGTGCCGTGGAGCTGACAGGGGGACGGAGCTGGAGTGGAGCGTTCCGTCACCCAGGGTGCTTAGCCACTTTTTTAAATACTACCTGGGTGCAACAAACTGGCCCTCATGTGTAATCTGCAATTTATATTCACCTACTGCTGAATCTGCCTCCGTACGGAGTTGACAGCCGCCTTGCCAGTACACTGGCGACATCTCGCGAGAGCTGAACTTCAGCTTGCGGTGTCTCGCTCAGACAGCGGGGCGAGACCCAGCGCTCACTCACCGCACGGGTGCCTCCTCCTAGACGGGACGCTCCACTCCAGCTCCGTCCCCCGTCAGCTCCAGGGATTTCCCCTTGGCTGTTCACCCAGCACGGGGACAGCTCTCTGGGATTCCCTGCAGGGCTTACTCTATACGCGGCTGCCTCCTTCCCAGACGGGACGCTTCACCTCAGCTCCGTCTCTCTGTTCACCTTCAGGGATATCCCCGGGGCTGTTCACCCGGTCCGGGAACAGCCCTCTGGGATTCCCTGCAGGGCTGACCCGCTCTCCATTACAAGCTGGGTTAGCTGCTTTGTTGTGCTCACACTCTGCTGATACAGTCAGAGTTTGTAGTCACAACCACATTGCTTCACACATTTACCTAGCACTATCTTTCAGCAATGACATCCCAGTCATCCTGCTGGAGCTTTGCTACGGTTAATACAGGGCTTAACATTTATACCAGCCCAGTTTTAGAGTTAGATATATCAACTCTTTAGCAACACTAAGTGACAGCACATAGGTACATTTACCCCATGTACCTATCCATTACAGGCAGATTACCTATACAGACAGCAGTTCACCTTGCAGCTTCAACAATTGCTATACCATCCAATTGGCCTAGGTATGTGAAGTAGGGGGTCCTTCACACATACCTCTTTGCACCACAGGCATCTTAATCACATTTGTTTATTTTAATATACTAATAAAGGTTATTTATTAATAGACCACACACTCGTCCTCATCCCATCCCCTTTCCCCTGATTTCTGTGTGTGTGTGTGTGTGTGTATATATATATATATATATATATATATATAAATCGTAAGGCAGGTGGGAGCAGCACTAGTGTAAAATACCAAATGAATGGTCGGTGCTAAGCTTAAAATAGTAGGAGTGACTTCTCCCCATATGGTATATAACAAGAGAATAAGAGCACGGAAGCAGCACTCAAAGAGAAAACGTGAAGTTTATTCACCCAACAAATGCGACGTTTCACTTCCTCAATGGAAGCATTTTCAAGCAAACAGTGGTGGTAACACACAGGTATAAATACAGAGAACATAGTTCAGTGAACAAAGGTTATAATTAATGGCAATTTATGCAAAACCTATAAAAATCGCACAATGTAACAGTGTGACCACGTACAAAAAGACATGTGATTTAAGAGTCCAATTAGGACATTCAGTGTTAAAAATGTAAAAGTTTTTACTTCCACCCTGTACATGTAAACACGTGTATTCCGTAAATTGGGTGTAAATAGTGATAAATAATAAAACATAAAAACAGCTGACACTCACCATGCTAAGTTAATGGGAACCTCCTGGACTGAATGACTCATGTACTGATTACTTGAATCTCGGCATTTCATACGCCCATTTGCGCATGCCCACTTCCTGTCTATTGGGTAAGGCCGACCTCGTGTTCTATGGTTGCTATGGCAAAGCACAACATCATGGTGTCTCGTATAAACACAGCAGCTAAAGAGGCTGTTCCAGCCGCGCAATCGCTTACAAGTAAATGCGCTGTGTGTCACCATTTTAATTAAGGGCAGACTGCCACTAAATATCAACTGTGTGAATTCAATCATATAAGGGTTATATACGAATCAGGGATAGTGTATTCCGCTCTGTCATCAGAGCATATGTAAGGATTAAAATCCATACTAGATTCCAAGGTCACAGCTATAATTAACCCCTTAGGGACGCAGCCTAGTTTGGGGCTTAAGGTCTCAGAGCCCATTTTTCAAATGTGACGTATTTCACTTTATGTGGTAATAACGTCGGAATACTTAAACCTATCCAAGCAACTTTGAGATTGTTTTGTCATGACACATTGGACTTTATGTTAGTGGTGAAATTTTGACGATATATTCAGTGTTTATTGGTGAAAAATTGCACAATTTAGAGAAAATTTATAAAAAAATTGCATTTTTCAGAATTTTAATGCATCTGCTTGTAAAACAGACGGTTATACCACCCAAAATAGTTGCTAGTTCACATTTCCCATATGTCTACTTTAGATTGGCATCATTTTTTGAACATTCTTTTATTTTTCTTGGACATTACAAGGCTTAGAACATAAACAGCAATTTCTCATATTTTGAAGAAAATTTCAAAAGCCTTATTTAAGGCACCTGTTCGGTTCCGAAGTGGCTTTGAGGGGGTCTATGTATTAGAAACCCCCATAAAACACCCCATTTTGAAAACTAGACCCCTCAAAGTATTCAAAACAGGATTTAGAACGTTTTTTAACCCTTTAGGAATTAAAGTAAAGTGGAGGTGAAATGTGCAAATTTCATTTTTCTTGCTGAATTTCAATTTTATTCCATATTTTTTCTTTAACACAGAAGGTTTTATAAGAGAAACACTACTAAATATGTATTGTCCAGATTCTGTAGTTTATAGAAATGTCCCACATGTGACTCTACTGTGCTCGTGGACTAAAACACAAGCCGCAGAAGCAAAGAAGCATCTAGTGCATTTTGGGGCATCTTTTTTATTAGAATATATTTTAGGCAGCATGCCAGGTTTGAAGAGGTGTTGAGGTGCCAAAACAGTAGGAATCCCCCAAAAGTGACCCCATTTTGGAAACTACACCCCTCAAGGAATTCATGTATGGTTGTTGTTACCATTTTGACCACACAATTTTTTCACAACACGTATTTGAATTGGTCTGTGAAATTTAAAAAAATGAAATTTTTTCCAATAAGATGTCATTTTTGATAAAATTTCTTATTTTCACAAGAAATAAAATACCCCATTTTGTTGCCCAATTTGTCCTGAGTGCGGCAATACCCCATTTGTGGTGATAAACTGCCGTTTGGGCCCATGGGAGGGCTCAGAAGGAAAGGAGTGCAAAGGAGTCCAGATTTTGCTGGATTGATTTTTGGGTGCCATGTCGCATTTGCAGAGCCCCAGAGGTATCAAAGCAATGGAAACCCACCAGAAGTGACCCCATTTTGGAAACTACACCCCTCAAGGAATTGATTTATGGTTGTTGTTACCATTTTGACCGCACAGTGTTTTCACAGCACGTATTTGAATTGGGCTGTGAAATTAAAAAAAAAATTTTTTTTCCAATAAGATGTCATTTTTGATCAAAATTTCTTATTTTTACAGGGAACAAAACACCCCATTTTGTTGTCCAATTTGTCCTGAGTGCGGCAATACCCCATTTGTGGTGATAAACTGCCGTTTGGGCCCATGGGAGGGCTCAGAAGGAAAGGAGCGCTATGTGTTTGTTGGAGTCCAGATTTTGCTGGATTTTTTTTCGGGTGCCATGTCGCATTTGCAGAGCCCCAGAGATATCAAAGCAATGGAAACCCACAAGAAGTCACCCCATTTTGGAAACTACACCCCTCAAGGAATTGATTTATGGTTGTTGTGACCATTTTGACCACACAGTTTTTTCACAGCACGTATTTGAATTGGGCTGTGAAATTAAAATGTTTTTATTTTTTCCAATAAGATGTCATTTTGATCAAAATTTCATATTTTCACAGGGAACAAAATACCCCATTTTGTTGCCCAATTTGTCCTGAGTTTGGCAATACCCCATTTGTGGTGATAAACTGCCGTTTGGGCCCATGGGAGGGCTCAAAAGGAAAGGACCACCATTTGGCCTACTGGAGCTTTTCTGGTGCTAAGTCATGTATGCAGAAGCCCCTGAGGTACCAGTACAGTTGAAACACCCGAGAAGTGACCCCATTTTAAAAACTACACCCGTTAAGACATTCATCTAGAGGTGTAGTTAGCATTTTTACCCCACAGGCACTGTGTAAAAGATAATGCGCAGCAGATGGTGCAGTGTGAGATTTGCAATTTTCTGTATATACAGTGAAGGAAATAAGTATTTGATCCCTTGCTGATTTTGTAAGTTTGCCCACTGTCAAAGACATGAACAGTCTAGAATTTTTAGGCTAGGTTAATTTTACCAGTGAGAGATAGATTATATTTTTTTTAAAAAACAGAAAATCACATTGTCAAAATTATATATATTTATTTGCATTGTGCACAGAGAAATAAGTATTTGATCCCTTTGGCAAACAAGACTTAATACTTGGTGGCAAAACCCTTGTTGGCAAGCACAGCAGTCAGACGTTTTTTGTAGTTGATGATGAGGTTTGCACACATGTTAGATGGAATTTTGGCCCACTCCTCTTTGCAGATCATCTGTAAATCATTAAGATTTCGAGGCTGTCGCTTGGCAACTCGGATCTTCAGCGCCCTCCATAAGTTTTCAATGGGATTAAGGTCTGGAGACTGGCTAGGCCACTCCATGACCTTAATGTGATTCTTTTTGAATCACTCCTTTGTTGCCTTGGCTGTATGTTTCGGGTCATTGTCGTGCTGGAAGACCCAGCCACGAGCCATTTTTAATGTCCTGGTGGAGGGAAGGAGGTTGTCACTCAGGATTTGACGGTACATGGCTCCATCCATTCTCCCATTTATGCGGTGAAGTAGTCCTGTGCCCTTAGCAGAGAAACACCCCCAAAACATAATGTTTCCACCTCCATGCTTGACAGTGGGGACGGTGTTCTTTGGGTCATAGGCAGCATTTCTCTTCCTCCAAACACGACGAGTTGAGTTAATGCCAAAGAGCTCAATTTTAGTCTCATCTGACCACAGCACCTTCTCCCAATCACTCTCAGAATCATCCAGATGTTCATTTGCAAACTTCAGACGGGCCTGTACATGTCGCTTCTTGAGCAGGGGGACCTTGCGGGCACTGCAGGATTTTAATCCATTACGGCGTAATGTGTTACCAATGGTTTTATTGGTGACTGTGGTCCCAGCTGCCTTGAGATCATTAACAAGTTCCCCCCGTGTAGTTTTCGGCTGAGCTCTCACCTTCCTCAGGATCAAGGATACCCCACGAGGTGAGATTTTGCATGGAGCCCCAGATCGATGTCGATTGACAGTCATTTTGTATGTCTTCAATTTTCTTACTATTGCACCAACAGTTGTCTCCTTCCCACCCAGCGTCTTACTTATGGTTTTGTAGCCCATTCCAGCCTTGTGCAGGTCTATGATCTTGTCCCTGATATCCTTAGAAAGCTCTTTGGTCTTGCCCATGTTGTAAAGGTTAGAGTCAGACTGATTAATTGAGTCTGTGGACAGGAGTCTTTTATACAGGTGACCATTTAAGATAGCGGTCTTTAATGCAGGCACCAAGTTGATTTTTTTTTTCTATAATCTATCTCTTACTGGTAAAATTAACCTAGCCTAAAAATTCTAGACTGTTCATGTCTTTGACAGTGGGCAAATTTACAAAATCAGCAAGGGATCAAATACTTATTTCCTTCACTGTATATGCCATGTCAGTGCCCAATATATTGTGCCCAGCATGTGCCACTGGAGATATACACCCCATAAACTGTAATGTGGGATCTCCCGGGTACGGCAATACCCTACATGTGGCTGTTATTAGCTGCCTGGGCACACGGCAGGCCTCAGAAGGGAAGGACCACCATTTGGCCTACTGGAGCTTTTCTGGTGCTAAGTCATGTATGAAGAAGCCCCTGAGGTACCAGTACAGTTGAAACCCCCGAGAAGTGGCCCCATTTTAAAAACTACACCCCTTAAGACATTCGTCTAGAGGTGTAGTGAGTATTTTGACTCCACAGGTATTGTGTAAAAGGTAATGCGCAGCAGATGGTGCAGTGTGAGATTTGCAATTTTCTATATATATATGCCATTTCAGTGTCCAATACAATGTGCCCAGCATGCGCCACCAGAGATATACACCCCATAAACTGTAATGTGGGTTCTCCTGGGTACGGCAATACCCTACATGTGACTGTTATCAGCTGCCTGGGCACACAGCAGGGCTCAAAACGGAAAGATGAGGGGGATAAGCTGTGCGGAGTGCATCAGGTTAGATGAAAAATCTAAGGGATGTTTGGTAAATTTTAAAACACTTTCATACAGAGCCCTGGTTTTTCGGGACACGTGTCACATTGATATATTGTGTCCTCCCTTATCCCCCTCTTATAGCAGTCTTTGCACCTATTATGACTTTTTCCCTTCTTGCCAATTTGGGGAACTTCTTCTGAAAAGTGTTGCCCTGGTACGATGCATGTGGCCTCGCTTGCAGAAGTACTGGGTGCCCCCTTCTTGGTCCCTAAAGATTAGGTTCTTGATAATGAGGTGCACACCGCATTGGGCTGTAGGGATTCAGGACTTGATCTGACAAGTCCACCCCTCCCATGTACCTATTGTAGTCCAGGATGCAGTCTGATTTGGGGGTCTCTGTACCGGTACCTCGTACAGGTACATGGGTACTGGTGTGGCCATGTATTGTTGTCAATACAAGGACATCTCTCTTGCCTTGTACTTGATACACAATATGTTGCTGCTAGAATGTGCCCTGCTCTCACCCCTTCTGAGTGTTTGCCCAAGCAGAGTCTTAGGGAGGCCTCTCAGATTTCATCTAGCAGTGCCGCATGCCACAGTACTTCTGGAAGCGAGGCACTTGAAGAGTGGGACGCTGGTATAAAAATTATCTAGGTAGAGGTGGTAACCCTGGTCCAGCAGTGGGTGCACCAAATCCCACACAATTTTTGCATTAATTCCCAGTAAGGGGGAGGCATTCTGGGGGCTGAATACTGGTGTCCTTCCCTTCATACATCCTAAATTTGTAGGTATACCCTGATGCACTCTCGCACAGCTTATACATCTTCACACCATACCTTGCCCTCTTACTCGGCAGGTACTGGCGGAATTGAAGCCTCCCTTTAAAATCTACCAATGACTCCTCAAGAGAAGTACACTTCTCGGGGGTGTATGCTTAGGAATACCGGGCACTGAAACGGTCTAATAGGGGTCTCCGTTTATACAAACGGTCAAAACTGGGGCCATCTCAAGGTGGGCACTGCTCATTATCAGTATAGTGTAAGAAGCAAAGTGTTGCCTAATTTATTCTTTTTAGGTTCCAGTTCAGTTCTGAAGTTGCTTTGAGGGGCCTATATATTAGACACCCCCATCACACACCCCATTTTAGAAACTAGACCCCTCAAAGTATTCATAACAGCATTTAGAAAGTTTTTGAACTCTTTAGGTGTGGCACGGGAATTTAGAGCAAAGTAGAGGTAAAATTTACATATATATTTTTTTTGGTCAGAAAATCCTTTTTATACAATTTTTTCCTATAACACAAAAGATTTTACCAGAGAAACGCAACTCAATATTTTTTGCCCAGATTCTTCAGTTTTGAGAAATATCTCACATGTGGCCCTAGTGCGGTAATGGACTGAAGCACCGGCCTCCGAAGCAAAGGAGCACCTAAGGGATTATGAGGCATCCTTTTTATTAGGCACCATGTCCGTTTTGAAGAGGTCTTGTGGTGCCAAAACAGTGTAAACCCCCCAAAAGTGACCCCATTTTGGAAACTAGACCACTTGAGGAATTCATTGTAGTTTTCATGGGGTGCATGCGGCTTTTTGATCGGTTTTTATTCTATTTTTAAGTGGCGTGGTGACTAAAAAACAGCAATTCTACTATTGTTTTTTTATTCTATTTTTTTTACAGCGTTCACCGTGCGCTATAAATTACATATTCACTTTATTCTGCGGGGCGATACGATTACAGCGATACCATATGTTTATGTTTTTTTATGTCTTATGGCGTTTGCACAATAAAATAAGTTTTGTAAAAAATCATTTACTTTTTGTGTTGCCATTGTTTTTTTGCGTAACGAACTGCAGTTTCGATCGTTACCATTTTTAGGTACATGCGACTTTTTGATCTCTATTTATTCCATCTTTTGGGAGGTGAAGTGACCAAATAATTGTGATTCTGGTACGGTTTACTATTATTTTCTTTTACAGCGTTCACAGCGCGGGATAAATAACAATATAATTTTGTAGTTCAGGCCGTTACGGACGTGGCGATACCAATTACGTATAGTTTATTTGTTTATATATTTGTATTAATAATAAAGGACTGAAAGGAAAAAGGGGGATTTTTACTTTTAAAACTTTTATTTTCTTATTTTTACAGATCTTTTTTTTAACTTTATTACTTTGTCCCACTAGGGGACTTGAGTGCAGGAGGCCCTGATCGCTATTCTAATACACTGCACTACATGCGTAGTGCAGTGTATTAGAGCTGTCAGCTACTCACGGACAGCAAGCATAGTGGGTCCTGACTTTGTCAGAACCCACTAGGCTTCCGTCGATGGCATAGCCGGACGCCATTGTTAGGCATCCGGTTGCCAGACAGCAGTTCACCTTGCAGCTTCAACAATTGCTATACCATCCAATTGGCCTAGGTATGTGAAGTAGGGGGTCCTTCACACATACCTCTTTGCACCACAGGCATCTTAATCACATTTGTTTATTTTAATATACTAATAAAGGTTATTTATTAATAGACCACACACTCGTCCTCATCCCATCCCCTTTCCCCTGATTTCTGTGTGTGTGTGTGTGTGTGTATATATATATATATATATATATATATATAAAAATCGTAAGGCAGGTGGGAGCAGCACTAGTGTAAAATACCAAATGAATGGTCGGTGCTAAGCTTAAAATAGTAGGAGTGACTTCTCCCCATATGGTATATAACAAGAGAATAAGAGCACGGAAGCAGCACTCAAAGAGAAAACGTGAAGTTTATTCACCCAACAAATGCGACGTTTCACTTCCTCAATGGAAGCATTTTCAAGCAAACAGTGGTGGTAACACACAGGTATAAATACAGAGAACATAGTTCAGTGAACAAAGGTTATAATTAATGGCAATTTATGCAAAACCTATAAAAATCGCACAATGTAACAGTGTGACCACGTACAAAAAGACATGTGATTTAAGAGTCCAATTAGGACATTCAGTGTTAAAAATGTAAAAGTTTTTACTTCCACCCTGTACATGTAAACACGTGTATTCCGTAAATTGGGTGTAAATAGTGATAAATAATAAAACATAAAAACAGCTGACACTCACCACGCTAAGTTAATGGGAACCTCCTGGACTGAATGACTCATGTACTGATTACTTGAATCTCGGCATTTCATACGCCCATTTGCGCATGCCCACTTCCTGTCTATTGGGTAAGGCCGACCTCGTGTTCTATGGTTGCTATGGCAAAGCACAACATCATGGTGTCTCGTATAAACACAGCAGCTAAAGAGGCTGTTCCAACCGCGCAATCGCTTACAAGTAAATGCACTGTGTGTCACCATTTTAATTAAGGGCAGACTGCCACTAAATATCAACTGTGTGAATTCAATCATATAAGGGTTATATACGAATCAGGGATAGTGTATTCCGCTCTGTCATCAGAGCATATGTAAGCATTAAAATCCATACTAGATTCCAAGGTCACAGCTATAATTAACCCCTTAGGGACGCAGCCTAGTTTGGGGCTTAAGGTCTCAGAGCCCATTTTTCAAATGTGACGTATTTCACTTTATATGGTAATAACGTCGGAATACTTAAACCTATCCAAGCAACTTTGAGATTGTTTTGTCATGACACATTGGACTTTATGTTAGTGGTGAAATTTTGACGATATATTCAGTGTTTATTGGTGAAAAATTGCACAATTTAGAGAAAATGTATAAAAAAATTGCATTTTTCAGAATTTTAATGCATCTGCTTGTAAAACAGACGGTTATACCACCCAAAATAGTTGCTAGTTCACATTTCCCATATGTCTACTTTAGATTGGCATCATTTTTTGAACATTCTTTTATTTTTCTTGGACATTACAAGGCTTAGAACATAAACAGCAATTTCTCATATTTTGAAGAAAATTTCAAAAGCCTTATTTAAAGGCACCTGTTCGGTTCCGAAGTGGCTTTGAGGGGGTCTATGTATTAGAAACCCCCATAAAACACCCCATTTTGAAAACTAGACCCCTCAAAGTATTCAAAACAGGATTTAGAACGTTTTTTAACCCTTTAGGAATTAAAGTAAAGTGGAGGTGAAATGTGCAAATTTCATTTTTCTTGCTGAATTTCAATTTTATTCCATATTTTTTCTTTAACACAGAAGGTTTTATAAGAGAAACACTACTAAATATGTATTGTCCAGATTCTGTAGTTTATAGAAATGTCCCACATGTGACTCTACTGTGCTCGTGGACTAAAACACAAGCCGCAGAAGCAAAGAAGCATCTAGTGCATTTTGGGGCATCTTTTTTATTAGAATATATTTTAGGCAGCATGCCAGGTTTGAAGAGGTGTTGAGGTGCCAAAACAGTAGGAATCCCCCAAAAGTGACCCCATTTTGGAAACTACACCCCTCAAGGAATTCATGTATGGTTGTTGTTACCATTTTGACCACACAATTTTTTCACAACACGTATTTGAATTGGTCTGTGAAATTTAAAAAAATGAAATTTTTTCCAATAAGATGTCATTTTTGATAAAATTTCTTATTTTCACAAGAAATAAAATACCCCATTTTGTTGCCCAATTTGTCCTGAGTGCGGCAATACCCCATTTGTGGTGATAAACTGCCGTTTGGGCCCATGGGAGGGCTCAGAAGGAAAGGAGCGCTATGTCTTTGTTGGAGTCCAGATTTTGCTGGATTTTTTTTCGGGTGCCATGTCGCATTTGCAGAGCCCCAGAGATATCAAAGCAATGGAAACCCACAAGAAGTCACCCCATTTTGGAAACTACACCCCTCAAGGAATTGATTTATGGTTGTTGTGACCATTTTGACCACACAGTTTTTTCACAGCACGTATTTGAATTGGGCTGTGAAATTAAAATGTTTTTATTTTTTCCAATAAGATGTCATTTTGATCAAAATTTCATATTTTCACAGGGAACAAAATACCCCATTTTGTTGCCCAATTTGTCCTGAGTTTGGCAATACCCCATTTGTGGTGATAAACTGCCGTTTGGGCCCATGGGAGGGCTCAAAAGGAAAGGACCACCATTTGGCCTACTGGAGCTTTTCTGGTGCTAAGTCATGTATGCAGAAGCCCCTGAGGTACCAGTACAGTTGAAACACCCGAGAAGTGACCCCATTTTAAAAACTACACCCGTTAAGACATTCATCTAGAGGTGTAGTTAGCATTTTTACCCCACAGGCACTGTGTAAAAGATAATGCGCAGCAGATGGTGCAGTGTGAGATTTGCAATTTTCTGTATATACAGTGAAGGAAATAAGTATTTGATCCCTTGCTGATTTTGTAAGTTTGCCCACTGTCAAAGACATGAACAGTCTAGAATTTTTAGGCTAGGTTAATTTTACCAGTGAGAGATAGATTATATTTTTTAAAAAAAATAGAAAATCACATTGTCAAAATTATATATATTTATTTGCATTGTGCACAGAGAAATAAGTATTTGATCCCTTTGGCAAACAAGACTTAATACTTGGTGGCAAAACCCTTGTTGGCAAGCACAGCAGTCAGACGTTTTTTGTAGTTGATGATGAGGTTTGCACACATGTTAGATGGAATTTTGGCCCACTCCTCTTTGCAGATCATCTGTAAATCATTAAGATTTCGAGGCTGTCGCTTGGCAACTCGGATCTTCAGCTCCCTCCATAAGTTTTCAATGGGATTAAGGTCTGGAGACTGGCTAGGCCACTCCATGACCTTAATGTGATTCTTTTTGAATCACTCCTTTGTTGCCTTGGCTGTATGTTTCGGGTCATTGTCGTGCTGGAAGACCCAGCCACGAGCCATTTTTAATGTCCTGGTGGAGGGAAGGAGGTTGTCACTCAGGATTTGACGGTACATGGCTCCATCCATTCTCCCATTTATGCGGTGAAGTAGTCCTGTGCCCTTAGCAGAGAAACACCCCCAAAACATAATGTTTCCACCTCCATGCTTGACAGTGGGGACGGTGTTCTTTGGGTCATAGGCAGCATTTCTCTTCCTCCAAACACGACGAGTTGAGTTAATGCCAAAGAGCTCAATTTTAGTCTCATCTGACCACAGCACCTTCTCCCAATCACTCTCAGAATCATCCAGATGTTCATTTGCAAACTTCAGACGGGCCTGTACATGTCGCTTCTTGAGCAGGGGGACCTTGCGGGCACTGCAGGATTTTAATCCATTACGGCGTAATGTGTTACCAATGGTTTTCTTGGTGACTGTGGTCCCAGCTGCCTTGAGATCATTAACAAGTTCCCCCCGTGTAGTTTTCGGCTGAGCTCTCACCTTCCTCAGGATCAAGGATACCCCACGAGGTGAGATTTTGCATGGAGCCCCAGATCGATGTCGATTGACAGTCATTTTGTATGTCTTCAATTTTCTTACTATTGCACCAACAGTTGTCTCCTTCTCACCCAGCGTCTTACTTATGGTTTTGTAGCCCATTCCAGCCTTGTGCAGGTCTATGATCTTGTCCCTGACATCCTTAGAAAGCTCTTTGGTCTTGCCCATGTTGTAAAGGTTAGAGTCAGACTGATTAATTGAGTCTGTGGACAGGAGTCTTTTATACAGGTGACCATTTAAGATAGCGGTCTTTAATGCAGGCACCAAGTTGATTTTTTTTTTCTATAATCTATCTCTCACTGGTAAAATTAACCTAGCCTAAAAATTCTAGACTGTTCATGTCTTTGACAGTGGGCAAATTTACAAAATCAGCAAGGGATCAAATACTTATTTCCTTCACTGTATATGCCATGTCAGTGCCCAATATATTGTGCCCAGCATGTGCCACTGGAGATATACACCCCATAAACTGTAATGTGGGATCTCCCGGGTACGGCAATACCCTACATGTGGCTGTTATTAGCTGCCTGGGAACACGGCAGGCCTCAGAAGGGAAGGACCACCATTTGGCCTACTGGAGCTTTTCTGGTGCTAAGTCATGTATGCAGAAGCCCCTGAGGTACCAGTACAGTTGAAACCCCCGAGAAGTGGCCCCATTTTAAAAACTACACCCCTTAAGACATTCGTCTAGAGGTGTAGTGAGTATTTTGACTCCACAGGTATTGTGTAAAAGGTAATGCGCAGCAGATGGTGCAGTGTGAGATTTGCAATTTTCTATATATATATATGCCATTTCAGTGTCCAATACAATGTGCCCAGCATGCGCCACCAGAGATATACACCCCATAAACTGTAATGTGGGTTCTCCTGGGTACGGCAATACCCTACATGTGACTGTTATCAGCTGCCTGGGCACACAGCAGGGCTCAAAACGGAAAGATGAGGGGGATAAGCTGTGCGGAGTGCATCAGGGTAGATGAAAAATCTAAGGGATGTTTGGTAAATTTTAAAACACTTTCATACAGAGCCCTGGTTTTTCGGGACACGTGTCACATTGATATATTGTGTCCTCCCTTATCCCCCTCTTATAGCAGTCTTTGCACCTATTATGACTTTTTCCCTTCTTGCCAATTTGGGGAACTTCTTCTGAAAAGTGTTGCCCTGGTACGATGCATGTGGCCTCGCTTCCAGAAGTACTGGGTGCCCCCTTCTTGGTCCCTAAAGATTAGGTTCTTGATAATGAGGTGCACACCGCATTGGGCTGTAGGGATTCAGGACTTGATCTGACAAGTCCACCCCTCCCATGTACCTATTGTAGTCCAGGATGCAGTCTGATTTGGGGGTCTCTGTACCGGTACCTCGTACAGGTACATGGGTACTGGTGTGGCCATGTATTGTTGTCAATACAAGGACATCTCTCTTGCCTTGTACTTGATACACAATATGTTGCTGCTAGAATGTGCCCTGCTCTCACCCCTTCTGAGTGTTTGCCCAAGCAGAGTCTTAGGGAGGCCTCTCAGATTTCATCTAGCAGTGCCGCATGCCACAGTACTTCTGGAAGCGAGGCACTTGAAGAGTGGGACGCTGGTATAAAAATTATCTAGGTAGAGGTGGTAACCCTGGTCCAGCAGTGGGTGCACCAAATCCCACACAATTTTTGCATTAATTCCCAGTAAGGGGGAGGCATTCTGGGGGCTGAATACTGGTGTCCTTCCCTTCATACATCCTAAATTTGTAGGTATACCCTGATGCACTCTCGCACAGCTTATACATCTTCACACCATACCTTGCCCTCTTACTCGGCAGGTACTGGCGGAATTGAAGCCTCCATTTAAAATCTACCAATGACTCCTCAAGAGAAGTACACTTCTCGGGGGTGTATGCTTAGGAATACCGGGCACTGAAACGGTCTAATAGGGGTCTCCGTTTATACAAACGGTCAAAACTGGGGCCATCTCAAGGTGGGCACTGCTCATTATCAGTATAGTGTAAGAAGCAAAGTGTTGCCTAATTTATTCTTTTTAGGTTCCAGTTCAGTTCTGAAGTTGCTTTGAGGGGCCTATATATTAGACACCCCCATCACACACCCCATTTTAGAAACTAGACCCCTCAAAGTATTCATAACAGCATTTAGAAAGTTTTTGAACTCTTTAGGTGTGGCACGGGAATTTAGAGCAAAGTAGAGGTAAAATGTACATATATATTTTTTTTGGTCAGAAAATCCTTTTTATACAATTATTTCCTATAACACAAAAGATTTTACCAGAGAAACGCAACTCAATATTTTTTGCCCAGATTCTTCAGTTTTGAGAAATATCTCACATGTGGCCCTAGTGCGGTAATGGACTGAAGCACCGGCCTCCGAAGCAAAGGAGCACCTAAGGGATTATGAGGCATCCTTTTTATTAGGCACCATGTCCGTTTTGAAGAGGTCTTGTGGTGCCAAAACAGTGTAAACCCCCCAAAAGTGACCCCATTTTGGAAACTAGACCACTTGAGGAATTCATTGTAGTTTTCATGGGGTGCATGCGGCTTTTTGATCGGTTTTTATTCTATTTTTAAGTGGCGTGGTGACTAAAAAACAGCAATTCTACTATTGTTTTTTTATTCTATTTTTTTTACAGCGTTCACCGTGCGCTATAAATTACATATTCACTTTATTCTGCGGGGCGATACGATTACAGCGATACCATATGTTTATGTTTTTTTTATGTCTTATGGCGTTTGCACAATAAAATAAGTTTTGTAAAAAATCATTTACTTTTTGTGTTGCCATTGTTTTTTTGCGTAACGAACTGCAGTTTCGATCATTACCATTTTTAGGTACATGCGACTTTTTGATCTCTATTTATTCCATCTTTTGGGAGGTGAAGTGACCAAATAATTGTGATTCTGGTACGGTTTACTATTATTTTCTTTTACAGCGTTCACCGCGCGGGATAAATAACAATATAATTTTGTAGTTCAGGCCGTTACGGACGTGGCGATACCAATTACGTATAGTTTATTTGTTTATATATTTGTATTAATAATAAAGGATTGATAAAGGAAAAAGGGGGATTTTTACTTTTAAAACTTTTATTTTCTTATTTTTACAGATCTTTTTTTTTACTTTATTACTTTGTCCCACTAGGGGACTTGAGTGCAGGAGGCCCTGATCGCTATTCTAATACACTGCACTACATGCGTAGTGCAGTGTATTAGAGCTGTCAGCTACTCACGGACAGCAAGCATAGTGGGTCCTGACTTTGTCAGAACCCACTAGGCTTCCGTCGATGGCATAGCCGGACGCCATTGTTAGGCATCCGGTTGCCATAGTCACCATCGCTGGCCGCTATCGTGTAGCAGGCCGGTGATGGTAGTTTAACCCCTAAAAAAACGCGAACGCTATTTAACGCGGCTTTTAAGGGGTTAATCAGCGGGGACACAGCGATCGGTGCCCGCTGTAGGAGCTGCGGCAGCTGCTGTACGAGACAGCAGCCTTCACAGCTCCTGTACGTGTCCGGAAGACGGCCGAAATGGCCGTTACTCCCACGACGTACTATTCCGTCATGGAGCGCGAACAGGATGGTTTCCATGACGGAATAGTACGTCACTGAGCGTTAAGGGGTTAAAGCATTGTGTCCCTAGAGACAAAAAGATCCCCCACATATAGAAATGCGGGGAAGCTCAAGTCTCAATCCCCACACAACCGATGTGCTGATCTATAATCAACAAACTGGTCTAAGGTGGAGATCAATCCGGGACCCCAATTGTAAGGGTATGTTCACACGATGAGAGGCATTTACGTGTGAAAAGACAGACTGTTAACAGCTGCCTCGTTTCACACGTAAATGCTCCTCCTCGCATTTTGCGAGCCGTCTGAGACGCTCGTAAATCTTGAGCTGTGCTTCATTGAGCTAAAAAAAAAAAAAAAAAAAAAAAAAAAAAAGTCCATGGGGGCGTGGCCTAGCAGCGCATGTGAGAAGAAGCAGGATCCGGAGCTCCCGCTGCCATTATCCTTAAACTATATCCTGCAGTTGTTAATTTGCACGGTGAACCACTTAAAACGAGAGGAGAAGTGGTGGAGAACCCGGGGACGATATTTCGGAACAAAACCGACACTCATAATGACCCGATCTCGGAAGTCAAAGGCAGCAGAGGACGAGGAGCTGAAGAAGCAAGATGGCGCCGACGCGGGCTCCTTCACGGAGCGCAGAGATGTGAAAGGGGCGGCAGCATCGAGGTTAGAGCGCTTTGCCCGGCACACACCTACGAAGCCTGCTGTAATCAGAGGGCAGATGAGCAGTAGGGAGAGGATGGCGGAGGGTTCAGGCTCCGGGTCCCGGTTTGAGCCACTGAGGACGCAGATGGAGTCGGATGAGGAGGAAAATGGAGAAGGGGTGTCGGATAACCATGCAGACGGATCGGAAGGAGGCATACATGACAAGGCAGTGCCTGGACCCACCTTGGCAGACGTTTTTTTGGCGGTAAGCCAGTGCAATTCTACTCTAGCCAAGCTTACCTGCCAGGTGGGGGGGATCAAAGAGGACATTTCTATTATACGACATGACCTGCAGAAAGTGTCTGAACGTACAACGGCGGTGGAGGGTCGGGTCAGTGAGCTGGAAGACAGAATGCTGCCCATGCGGAGAGATGTGAATGCAACGGCTGTGGATGTAAATTACCTTTTGTCCAAAACGGACGACTTGGAGAATCGTTTGCGCCGAAATAATGTGAGGATGGTGGGGATCCCGGAGAAAGTGGAAGGGGCCCATCCAGATTCTTATTTTGAAAAATGGCTGCTAGAAGTGTTTGGCAAAGAATCCTTGACGCCATTGTTTGCAGTGGAAAGAGCACATAGAGTTCCCACTCGACCTGGCCCACCTGGAAGACCGCCCAGGCCAGTTTTGGTGAAATTGCTTCATTACAAAGACCGAGATCTGATTCTTAGGAAAGCCCGGGAACGCCAAGATATTAGTGTGAACGGGGCGAAAATCTCCTTTTATCCAGATTTCTCAGCTGAGATACAGAAGCGACGACTGCAGTTCCTAGATATAAAAAAATGGCTGAGGAATCTTCGAGTCCAATACTCCATGTTATATCCAGCGAAGCTGCGGGTGGTGGCACTGGGGACTGCCCAATTTTTTGAAAACCCAAAGGATGTGCTCAGATGGCTGGACAGCCATGAGGATCGTCTTCGTCAGGAGAGGGAAGAAGTTGCTGTGCGCACCTGAAGTTTCCTGATGGGACTGTTGCTGATGGGGGGAGAGGAGAAAGAAATGCGGGTGTACGTTGAAACGCTGAATTGTTGGAGAGGAGTTGAAATCCTTTTTATTTTAGAAATAGGGAAGGAAGGGGGGGGGGGAATACTGGAAGGTTGACCGTGATATGATTACTTGAAATGTGAAGATAATATGTATATGCTGTATTCTGGTGGCGGGAGGATCGGAGCTTCTGAAGTACAGTGCATAGAATATTTTACATGTATTTATACACTGTGAATAAGGTGCTGAAATGTCTCGATAAGGGCGAATTGTTCGCCTGCCCTGGCCCTCTTAGGAGGGTAAGTTTATGGCAAGGTGGGGAGTTGAGGGATATAACAGGGGGGAAGGGGATGTGTTGCGGGGGGGGGGGGGTGGGGGGTGGGAGGTTAAAGCGTGCCGTATTCAGAAGTGTGTTGTATTATATGGTATATCTCAATGTCAAATCCAAGTCTTGATTAGATGGGGGGAAGGGTAAATTTTATGTCCTGGAATGTCAGGGGTATGGGGGAGGCTACAAAACGCAGGGCTATTTTTGATTCATTGAAAAGACAGTCTGCTGGGGTGATGGGATTGCAAGAGACTCACCTGACCAAAGACACGGCCCATCAGGCGCATAGAACCTGGATTAGGCACAGTTTCCACTCCTTTCATTCCACGTACTCAAGAGGGGTTAGTCTCTTGGTACATCGGAGCCTACCGTTTAGTTGCCTGGACTCATTCAGTGATCGGGAAGGTAGATATGTAGGGGTACATTGTAAACTTTTTAACTGGGAATGTATTATAGTGATACTGTATGTGCCTCCCCCATACTCTGTGGTCCCCATACGGGAAGTGTTCGAGAAATTGGCTGGCTGGCCGATGGTCCCCACTATACTAATGGGGGACTTTAACAATATAATGGATAAGGCGCGTGATAAATTCCTGGGGAATGGAGGGGGAATGGAAGCCGGGATGACATCGTTTGGAAAATATATGACGGAGGTGGGGTTTACGGATGTGTGGCGAGCTAAATGGCCATCTACTGTGCAATATTCCTGTGTCTCTTCTACATATGGATCACTGTCCAGGTTGGATTTGGTATTTAGTAATAGTCTGGGAGTTGTGTGTGTTGAAGAGGTGGAATACTTGCCGCGATCGCTGTCATATCACTCTCCAATGCTAATGAAAGTCAACACCGGTCCTCAGGAGGGAGGACTTAGAATGCATTGGCGGTTAAATCCGTTCTGGATTCAATTGGTAGGGGGGGAAAAAATAGCCTCGAGTCTACAGGAGTATTTTGAATTTAATTCTGGCACGGTGCCTGTCGACGTCTTGTGGGATGCGATGAAGGCATATATTAGAGGGGTATATATACGAGAGATTACGGCTATTAAGAATAGGACTAAACAAATGGGTGTGGAATTGTCAAATAGGGTAACACTAACAGAAGAGAGTCATGTTACACACTGCACGGCAGATACGCTTGCTCAGTGGAAGAATGCCCAGAAACTATTGAGGGACCATGTGATGGAACAGGCGGCTAATAAACGACTTTTTATGCAACAGAAATATTATGAGGAGGGGGAAATGACAGGTAGATTGTTGGCCACTATAGCTAGGCCTGCACAAGATAGTGCGTTTGTTCATTGCTTACAGGATGGGAAAGGGGGGGTGGCCAAAGACACAGGAACTGTGCTGAAGGTGTTGAAATCTTACTATACTGAACTATATAGCTCTAAAGTTGACTATACGGGAGCGCTATTGGCAGACTATTTAGAGGGTATGACATGGGCCACGCTGAAGGCAGAAGATAGGGAGGGGCTGGAGGCACCACTAACTCTGGAGGAAATACAACAAGCGGTGAGTTCAATGGCAAATGAAAAGGCACCAGGGCTAGATGGCATACCAGTGGAGCTGTATAAAACCTGCGGTGATGTGCTTCTGCCAGAGTTATTGACAGTGTTTCAGGATGGTTTTGAGAGGGGCTGTCTGCCCCGGTCAATGTCTGAGGATGCCATAGTAGTTATTCCTAAGGAGGGGAAAGACAAGACTATGCCTGAATCTTATCGGCCAATCTCACTGTTGACCTCAGATGTTAAAATTCTTGCAAAAATTCTTGCCAATAGGCTAACGAAAGTAGTGACCACCATTGTTGGCCCAGACCAGTCAGGGTTTATGCCATCAAAATCTACGGCAGTTAATCTGAGAAGGCTGTTCCTGAATATTCAGGCAGATACTGAAGATGCTCGGTCTAGAGCAGTGTTATCCCTAGATGCCGCTAAAGCTTTTGATAGTGTAGAGTGGGGATATATGTGGGCGGTGATGAAACGCATGGGGTTTGGGAACAACTTTATTACCTGGGTACGACTGTTATACAAACAGCCAATGGCAAGAATTCGAGCTAATGGAAGGATGTCTGAGATCTTTGCTCTGGAAAGGGGGACGCGTCAGGGATGCCCGTTATCCCCGTTGTTATTTGCTTTAGCAATTGAGCCCTTAGCGAATGTTGTGAGACAGCATCAGGATATTGAAGGATTTAGATATGGGGACTTAGAGGAGCGTATAGCCTTATATGCGGATGATGTTTTGTTATTTTTAAGGGGACTAGATCGGTCGTTGCCGGCAGTTATGAATGTGCTGGAAAGCTTTGGTAAATTTTCGGGGTTGAGAATCAACTGGAGTAAGTCAGTGCTACTGCCGCTTACCCCTTTGAGTCTGCCGGTGGTGGTGAGAGGGGTGAATATACCCTGTGTGAAGGAATTTATGTACCTGGGGATTACAGTTTCGGCAAAGGTGCAGGACTTTGTTGCCCTAAATGTGAAACCCCTATTGGAAAAAATCCAAGATAGATCAAAAATTTGGTTGAAGTTACTGCTCTCAGCACTGGGACGGGCGAACTTAATTAAAATGATTTTAATGCCCCAAATTCTTTATGTGATACACAACGCTCCAATGTGGTTACCTAAGTATTGGTTCAGGAGGATTCATAACCTGTTCAGGGACTTGGTGTGGAAAAGGGGGATTCCTCGAATTAAAATGGAAAAATTGTAGTTACCAAAGGAGCAAGGTGGGTTGGCTATCCCAAATGCGTGGGTATATTACTTGGCGGCGCAGTTGCAGCACTTTGCAGGATGGAAAGATAGAGAGGATTGGGATTCCAGGTGGAAGCTGCTATTCTACCTGGGGCAACGCATGAGTATGCTAGAGGCCTTGGAATCCCATAAATTGAAGAGGGAGGCGAGAGGAAAACCTACCTTGTTATTGCTTCATAAGGTTTGGTGGGAATGTAAGGCCTTACTGGGAGTTACGGGGTGCTCTAATTACATGCCCATCTGGAACAATCCATACCTTGGGGAGGTTAGCACACTGGAGGGATTTCAGGAGTGGGAGCAAAATGGAGTTCGAATGGTGAGTCAGCTATATGATGAGGGAATTTTTAAACCTTTCTCACAGCTTCAGGAAGAGTTTGGCCTCCCCCATAGGTTATTTTATCAATACCTTCAACTGCGGCATGCGGCACAAGCACAGGCAAGGGTGCTGGATATGGGTTGTTCCAGTATGGGAGTGGTGGAACAGATACTGGGGGCAAAAGACACAAAAGGGCTTATATCTCTAGTATATGGCACGCTGCTTCTCAAATTTCTAGGAGATCCGATGGCAGAAGTTAAAACAAAATGGGAAAGAGATGTGGGAACATTGACAGAGGACGAGTGGGGGGGAGTCACCGAAAGTCCTCTCCCTTAGTGTGGCGCATAGGAGGTCGCAGCTTTTTCTCCTACACAGAGTGTATAGAACACCTAAGGTGCTCTGGCAAATGCGGCTTAGATCTACAATGGAATGTCAAAGATGTTTATTGGATGGGGCAGATCTGAAACACATGTTCTGGAGTTGTCCAAGGTTGCACGGATACTGGGGAGAGATTAAAGAAATGGTGTCTCGGATATATGGCAGGGAATTCCCACTGGATCCTAAGATATACCTGTTGGGCTGCATGGGAGGGGTGGAAGAAGATAGGGCTGAATTGCTATCCATTAAAAAAGTACTATATCACGCAAGAAAATTGATTGCTAAATACTGGCTGCAGGGGGATCCCCCGGAGGTTTCTGAACTAGTGAGTTATGTTACTTATACGGTGGCTTTGGAGCGAAGAATATATATGAAACGTGGAGCGATTCATAAATATGATAAGCAATGGGGTAAATGGGCACAATACTATGGATTGGGAGGTCAATAAAAGTGGAGTGAGATATATCAAGGGATAGAGACATGGACGCGCAGGGGGGGAAGGGGTGTGGAAGGGAGTTAAGGTTGGGGGGTGGGGATGTTATTAAAGAACCATATGGGAAATATGTAATGTATACACAGAATTTATACGAAAAGATGATATGTGTAATGTAAATTTTATTTCTCTGCTGAAAGTGGATTTATAGCAGATGACAGATGTATATTGTGTATTTTCAATAAACAGTTGTTTGATTTAAAAAAAAAGTCCATTTACGCGTCGTCGTTTGACAGCTGTCAAACGACGACGCGTAAATGACAGGTCGTCTGCACAATACGTCGGCAAACCCATTCAAATGAATGGGCAGATGTTTGCCGACGTATTGTAGCCCTATTTTCAGGAGTAAAACGAGGCATAATACGCCTCGTTTACGCCTGAAAATAGGTCGTGTGAACCCAGCCTTAGAGCAAAACCCATGTCATAGAAAACAAGGAATCCTACATTCAGAACATACATCCCTGATTGAAAGGGCCAGGGGACAAAAACGAAGAAAACATATATTTATTTAATAGCAATCATAAAGACAGAAAGAATTATTTTCTTAGTTTTTGTTTTTTTCGTGTATTCTATAGGGTTGTTCTGACTGAGCACAACTTCAATACGTTTCTAATGTCTAAAATGTTTATATACATTCTGAACAAGTTTAAATGGTAGTTGGGATAATTTTGGATCAGGGATGTATGTTCTGAATGTAGGATTCCTTGTTTTCTATGACATGGATTTTGCTCTTACAATTGGGGTCCCGGAATGATCTTCACCGTAGACCAGTTTGTTGACTATAGATCAGCACATCGGTTGTGTGGGGATTGAGACTTGAGCTTCCCCGCATTTCTATATGTGGTAGATCTTTTTGTCTCTAGGGACACCATGCTTTAATTATAGCTATGACCTTGGAATCTAATAATCGATTTTAATCCTTACATATGCTCTGATGACAGAGCGGAATACACTATCCCCGATTCGTATATAACCCTTATATGATTGAATTCACACAGTTGATATTTAGTGGCCGTCTGCCCTTAATTAAAATGGTGACACAGCGCATTTACCTGTAAGCCATTGCGCGGCTGGAACGGCCTCTTTAGCCGCTGTGTTCATACGAGACACCATGATGTTGTGCTTTGCCATAGCAACCATAGAACACGAGGTCGGCCTTACCCAATAGACAGTTAGGAAGTGGGCATGCGCAAATGGGCGTATGAAATGCTGAGATTCAAGTAATCAGTACAGGAGTCATTCAGTCCAGGAGGTTCCAATTAACTTAGCGTGGTGAGTGTCAGCTGTTTTTTGCGGGACGAGTTGTATTTTGTAATTGTACCATTTTTAGATGCTTATAATATATTGATTAACTTTTATTAACTTTATTTTAGGAGAGAATTGAAAATAAGCAGCTATTCCAGCATTGATTTTCACGTTATAAATTTACGCCGTTTACTATGCAGCGTAAATAACATGTTAACTTTATTCTATGGGTCGGCACGATTACGAGGATACCAAATATGTAAAGGTTTTATATGTTTTTTCTACGTTTGCACAATAAAAACCCTTTTAGAAAAAAATTACTTGTTTTTCCATCGCCGCATTCCAAGAGCCGTCATTTTTTTATTTTTCCGTCAATGTGGACGTATGTGGGCTTGATTTTTGCGGGCCAATGTGTAGTTTTCATTAGTACTATTTTGGGGTACATAGGACTTATAGATTAACTTTTATCTTATTTTTTATGGGGGGAATTGGAGAAAAGAGAGAATTTTGCCGTTCTTTTTTGCGTTTTTTTTGGACGCCGTTCATCCGGCGGTTTATTTAATGTGTCCATTTTATTGGTCAAGTTGTTTTATTGGTCATGTGCCGATCGCATATATAATGCTTTGGTATACTTCGTATACCAAAGCATTATTGCCTGTCAGTGTAAAACTGACAGGCAACCTGTTAGGTCATGCCTCCGGCATCGCCTAACAGGCATTTGCTGAAGACAGACCCTGGGGGTCTTTGTTAGACCCCCGGCTGTCATGGAAACCCGACGGCGACCCGCGATTTGTTTTCGGGGGCGCCGATCGGGTGACAGAGGGAGCTCCCTCCCGCTGTCAAACACATTAGATGCCGCTGTCACTATTGACAGCGGCATTTAATGGGTTAAACTGCCGGAATCGGAGCGCGCTTCAATTCCGGCAGTTGCAGCAGGAGCCAGGCTGAGTATAACAGCCGTGCTCCTGCCGCTGATCGCGTGGGTACACTGGCAGTACCCACGCCATCACAGGACGGATATATACGTCCTCCTGCGCGAACTAGCAGCTGCTGAGGACGGATATATCCGTCCTTCGGCGTTAAGGAGTTAAATCACGTCTTTTTGTACGTGGTCACACTGTTACATTGTGCGATTTTTATAGGTTTTGCATAAATTGCCATTAATTATAACCTTTGTTCACTGAACTATGTTCTCTGTATTTATACCTGTGTTACCACCACTGTTTGCTTGAAAATGCTTCCATTGAGGAAGTGAAACGTCGCATGTGTTGGGTGAATTAACTTCACGTTTTCTCTTTGAGTGCTGCTTCTGTGCTCTTATTAGTGTGCGTGCACATATATATATATATATATATATATATTTATTTTAGAGGGTGGAAGTCAGAGGAGGAGCAGTTGGTGACATGTGCCACATGGTGTGCTAGAAGGGCCTGCTGCTCGTGATTCCCGATAGAGTAGTTCCCCCAGAGAAGAAGTGTATCCAAGAGACACCATTGAGAGCTGCTGCATGTGGATCGCAGGCCGATGACACCGTCAGTCTGTGCATCTGATTACACCAGGAAAGTTTAGTACAGTAATGACCTAATTACAGTTGGAGGCAGTTAATTGACTTTTGCATTATCATACTGTGTATATGTTCATCTCAGTGGAGTAAAAAAAAAAAAAAAAAAAAAAAAGATAGTACTTACCCAGAACTTTGCCAGGGCAGATAGCGGGACTGTGTTCAGACTAGTATAAGAAATACTTAGGCCCCAAGCACACGACCATGCCCGTAATCATGTTCCGCGATTACGCGCACTGACGGCCGTGGACAGCCACCCGCATTTGCAGCTCGTACTCCCATATAAAGTGTGGTAGCACGGTCTGTAAAAAGCAAAACATAGAACATGTCCTATTCTTTACGGAGCCCTTCTACGCCCTGGACATCTTCCCGGAAATATACGGGAAGGTGTCAGTCGGCCATAGAAATTAATTGTAGTCGACATCCCATGAAATTCTGAGGGCAATAAGGGGAAACCACGTGCGCAATCCCCTGTAAAAGGGATCAGAATTAAGACTTTGAGGCTTACAGGCGACTGAAAAAGATGAAGAGTGCCGACAGCTGGCCGCGAAGGGCTAAACCCTGATCCAGGGCGCTCTGGAGGAAGGACAAAACTCTGGAAAAGAAAAATCAGAAGTTAGGGAGATTACAAACCCCACACCAACGAAAGTTTGTCTTCCCGGTGCAATGATAAATGTGGGCTGAGGAAGGCTTCCCAGTCTTGAGCATGGTGGGAACAACCCCCTACGACAAACCCGTATGCCCTCAGAATGGTGGCCTCAACAGTCATGCCATTAAACGTAGCGACTCTTAAAGAGGCTCTGTCACCAGATTTTGCCACCCCTATCTGCTATTGCAGCAGATAGGCGCTGCAATGTAGATAACAGTAACGTTTTTATTTTTAAAAAACGAGCATTTTTGGCCAAGTTATGACCATTTTCGTATTTATGCAAATGAGGCTTGCAAAAGTACAACTGGGCGTGTTGAAAAGTAAAAGTACAACTGGGCGTGTATTATGTGCGTACATCGGGGCGTGTTTACTACTTTTCCTAGCTGGGCTTTCTGATGAGAAGTATCATCCACTTCTCTTCAGAACGCCCAGCTTCTGGCAGTGCAGATCTGTGACGTCACTCACAGGTCCTGCATCGCGTCGGCACCAGAGGCTACAGATGATTCTGCAGCAGCATCGGCGTTTGCAGGTAAGTCGATGTAGCTACTTACCTGCAAACGCTGATGCTGCTGCAGAATCAACTGTAGCCTCTGGTGCCGACACGATGCAGGACCTGTGAGTGACGTCACAGATCTGCACTGCCAGAAGCTGGGCGTTCTGAAGAGAAGTGGATGATACTTCTCTTCAGAACGCCCAGCTATTAAAAGTAGTAAACACGCCCCGATGTATGCACATAATACACGCCCAGTTGTACTTTTACTTTTCAACACGTCCAGTTGTACTTTTGCAAGCCTCATTTGCATAAATACGAAAATGGTCATAACTTGGCCAAAAATGCTCGTTTTTTTTTCTTATTCAAAGTTTTATTAAGTTTCAGTACACAGAGTTACAAGACATAGTAGAGGGAAGGCCTCCACACAGTAAATTAACAAACAAAGTCAAAGACCAAAGCAAAAACCCACTAAAACAAAATCAGAAATGTGCATCACAACCCCATTCAAGGACATTATTCAGTATATGTCAGCATCATGAATGAGTTCATAAGCAAAGCATCAGAGCATACATTGAGGCCACTTAATTGAAGCGGAGAAGGAGAGGCACATTACCCTAGACAGGGGAAAAGAACAAATAGAAAAGGCCCCAAGAGAGGGAGGGAAGGGCGAGGGCATGAGGATCCTGGACTCCTATTCCGGGGTATTATGAATGCAGCCAGCAGAAAATAAGCACCACCGTACACTTCACAGGGGCATAGGCCAACTCAGGTTACGGCCGTGAGGTATGAAGAAGAAGAAAGGAACACTATCCATGGCGACCATGTAGACGTATATTTTACCACAGCTGCCGGGGAGTGAGCTACCAGGTGTTCCATGCGCTGTATCACGGCAACCTCCCGAAACCACTCATCTAATGTTGGAGGCATTGCCGTTTTCCACCTGCGCGGGATCACTGACTTTGCCGCCTGAAGGAGATGTCTAGTTAAGGAACTTTTATAAACGTGTATTGGCATCGGGAACATAAATAAAAGAGCAGCTTCTGGGGAATCGGGAACAGAAACTCCGGTAACCTCCAGTATTAATTTAAGTACTGTATCCCAAAAACTCCTCAACAAGGGGCAACTCCACCAAACATGTGACATGGAGCCTCCCGCAGCACCACAACGCCAACAACTGTCAGGCACAGATGGAAACCATTTATGCAGAGCCGCCGGGACCCGGTACCATCTAGAGACAATTTTGTAACTAAAATGCTCGTTTTTTAAAAATAAAAACGTTACTGTAATCTACATTGCAGCGCCTATCTGCTGCAATAGCAGATAGGGGTTGCAAAATCTGGTGACAGAGCCTCTTTAAGTCTGGTGGAAGAGAGGTCCCTGACAGAAAAAGTCAAAACGAAGCTAGCTGCTATAAAGTGTGAATTTGTATGTTGGGCAGCAGGACCACCACGTTTGTGTACCAACGACGCGGCCAGTCTGGCACCACCAGATCCAATCGGCCTTGAACATGAGGATCCTAGGCAAAAGAAGCAGGGGGGGCATACAGGGAACTGCAGCAAGTCTGTGGAGCCACAAGAGTGCCCACTGTGTAGGCTTTGAGATCCCAGGCTTGGGAGATGCGGCAGGAAACCTTGTGATTGTCCTGATGGAGAAACCACTCCACGGGATCCACTCATTCAACTGAGAAAATCTGCGTCCTTGTTGTCGACCCCATAGAATGTGCACAGCCGACAGAGAGGGACGTTTTGCCCAGGTGATAATCTTCCCGACTTCTGCCATTACCGCTGCTCTTCAAGTCCGGCCCTAGGGATTGAGATAAGCCATGGCCGTGCTATTGTCCTGTTGGACTCGCAAAGGATGGAAGCGATGTCCAGTGCAACAGACAAAGGAAGATGGCCCTCAACTCTGGCAGGTTAATGGGGAGAGATGATTCCTAAGGGAACCATAGCCCCTAAGCCGTGAGGTTTCAGAACATTCCTCTACACCAGGGGTCAGGAACCTTTTTGGCTAAGAGAGCCGTAAACGCCACATATTTTGAAATATAATTCCGCGAGAGCCGTACAATATGTTTAAAGGGCCATTGACAGATCTTTGCCCTGATAGTGGTCCTTTAAATCAGTTTCTTATGCCCACAAGAGATTAATTTAAAGCCCCCAAGAGTGTAATATGGGTGGCAGATGTTTTTTAAGGCCATATTTTTTTTTTTTTTTTGGGGGGGGGCTATATAATGGATTATGTGGGATTATTTTCAGGGGTGAAGTGGGAAGGGGGGGTTGGTGGGACACACTGTATTACACAGCCCCTTTATTGATGCAGCTCACTGCTGCTGACCATGAGGCTGTGTAACAATTTCCATGTTATAATGTTCCTGTGGATAGGGGATGCATGTCTTTTGTAGGAACAACCCGTTCAGTGGCGTCGCGCTGTAGCAGCCATAGCGGCTGCTAGCGGAGCCTGCGGCCATGGGAGGGGCCGTGCCGGCGGGTGGCACAGGCCCCCTCATGCTGCAGGCCCCGTAGATGTCGCTACGGCTGCTATAGCGGTATTTACGCCACTGCGCATAGGTTTGTACGGCGTAAAACTACAGCTCCCAGCATGGCCGAAACAATGATAAGGATATGCTGGGAGATGCGGTTTCACAAAAAAAAACATACCACCATCATCTCGCTGCAGATCATACAGTGACTACATTACTGATTAGAGGCAGAATAAACATTTACATTAAGTGACTCACCGGTGACGTCTCAGATTCTAGTTCTTTTCTTCTCCCTCCGGTTCAGACATCTATGATGGATTTCTCCCGGCCATGACCCACTTCTGCAGTTTTCCGTTTAGATGTCTTCAGCTTCTCACTTTTAAAACATTTCTGCACCTGTAAACAAAGTTACAATTCTCAACACATCTAAATATAACTGTCTCACACACACACACACACACACACACACCGTGCCCCCTGTAGATAGTGCCCCCTGTAGATAGTGCCCCCTGTAGATAGTGACCTACATAGAAGCCCCTGTAGATAGTGCCCACATATGGACTCCAGAGCTGCAAGGCAATAGTGCTAACCACTGAGCCACCGTGCTGCCCTACATATAGCTTCCCCTATAGTTAGTGCTCCACGTATAGCCCACCTCTGTAGATATTGTCCCACATATAGCCCACCCCTGTAGACTGTGCACTACATATAGCCACCCTGTTGCTAGTGCCCCACAGGTAACCCACCCCTGTATATAGTGTCCCACACATAGCCCACCCCTATAAAAAGTACCCTAAAAAATAGCTCCCCTATAGATAGTGCTCTACATATAGCCCACCCCTGTATAGTGTCTCACATATACTGCCCCACATATAGACCCCCCTGTAGATAGTGGCCCACACCCCCACATATAGACCCCCCTGTAGCTACTGCCCCACATATAGACCCCCCTGTAGCTACTGCCCCACATATAGACCCCCCTATATATAATAGCCCACATAAAGACGACCCCCCCCTGTAGATAGACCCCCCCCCACTATAGATAATGCCATTCACATTTTTCTGAGGAAAAAAATATATAAAGTTGACATACTCACATTCTCCGGTTCCCACGCTGTTCACTGGCGATGCAGACATGCTCTCTTCTGAGCATGTCTGCAGGAGCTGAATGAGCGTCCTTCAATGACGCTGATTGGCGGGGCAGAATGACTTGCCCCGCCAATCAGCACCTTCCAAGCATGGAAGCGGCGCGATGATGTCATCGCGCCGCTAGCCAATCAGTGTCATTGTAAGGCACTGGATGGTCAGGCACGGAACATGCCCGGCCATTCAGCGCTAATACATGTATTTGGTGCCGCTAGTACCGGGGCCCCCTCCGGTGCTAGCGACACCTACAGGCATGAGAGTGCCTGTGTAAGGCTCGGCGGCGCGGGCCCCACAGTAGCGGTGCTACCCCTGTAGCAGCCATAACGGCTGCTAGCGGCGCCACCGTGCATTTGGGAGGGCGTGTCGGCTGGCGGCACGGGCCCCCTCAAGCCCCGGGCCCCGTAGCAGCCGCTACTGCTGCTACCGCGGTAGTTACGCCACTGGGTAGGAGCCCTGTCTGCGAGCCAGATACGGCCATCAAAAGAGCCATATCTGGCTCGCGAGCCATAGGTTCCCGACCCCTGCTCTACACCCTTTGTGACTTGCATCTGTGGAAAGGATATGCCAGTTCAGCGGAACGAAGGAGCGACAGCGGGGGATGGTTGGGAAGGAGGTCCACCACTGGAGGGTCCAACGGACAGCAAGAGGAAGACAGATCCATTGCTCCAAGGAGCCCGGAGAACTGGAGCCGTCCGCACGGACCAAACACTGTATTGAAGAACAGAATCTTTCCTGCGGAAGGAAAACTCTCGCCAACTAAGTGTCGAAGACCCAGTCCAGGAAGACAATCATCTGGGAAAGGGGATAGACAAGACTTGGATCGGTTGACAATCGAACCAAATCGGCATGGGGTATCCAAAGTGATCTGGAGGGCAGCCACGTTGTCCTCCCTGGTAGTGGACTTGATCAGGATGTCGTCCAGGTATGGGGTGACCTACAGCCCTCCTGGTCCGAAGGAGCGCTATCACCACAGACAGGATTATGGTGAAAACTACAAACTGGTAATGAGGCACCAGCGCTGGTGGGACTGGTAAATAGTAGTGTTTAAATACGCATCCTTGATATCCACTGTGGAAAGAAATTCCCTTGTTCCATGTAAGCGATGACCGAGCGGAGGGAATCTATGCAGAAATGGCGAACCTTGACTGACTCGATGAGTCTCTTGAAGTCCAGAATGGAGGGAATCCAGCGGTCTTTTTTTGGCACAACACAAAGGTTGGAGTAGAACCCCTGACAGCTTTCATATGGGAGGAACGGGAATAATGACTCCCTGAAGAATCAAATAGAGTTGTTTGCTTGAAAAAAGGCGGCCACCCTGGAGGGTGACGGCGTAACAGCAGACTGGAAGAAGCACTCTGGAGAGCTGGTAAATTCGATTCTGAATCCCAAGTATACTACTTCCTAAACCCAAGTGTCCTAAATTTGAAAAAGCCAGACATCCTTGAAGCACAGAAGTCTGCCGCCTACTCGAATAGAATCAGAAAGAGGCGCACCTTCAGGCAGAGCTGGGCTTGCCAGCTCCAGCCTTGACTGTCCGAGGCCAGCGACGCCAGGAGAGACAGGCTTTGAAGGAAGGCTTGGTCTAAGGGTCCTGGTGGGTCAGCTGTCTGGAAGACAAAAGTGCTGGCGAACCACCAAAAGGACCGAAAATGAGGACCTATCTTCTTGGCAGGGGAAACCTGTTTGACTTTGTTCTGGGGATGTGAGTACTCTTTACACCAGTGACTTCAGAGATGATTTTATTTAGTCGGGTCCGGAAAAGACTGGAAACTGAAAAAGGAAGTGCAGTCAGAGTGCTTGGAAGCCATATCCGTGGACCTTATTTCCAGATCAGATTGGTCATCCAGATCAGAGTTAGAGTCAGAAAGTTCCCCTTCTGACAATGCTCCCTTGGGGAGCAGAGGAAGTGAGGCAGAAGACACAGGGAAAAAATGAAGTTAGTCAAGTAGACCTGGCCAGCTTTTGGAGTCTGCCAGATGAGGAAGACATGGACTGAGAGTCCAGAGGTGGCTGATCAGAAAGGAGAAACAAGATGCCCACCATGGACTGGGTGACATTAGGGAGGTCACCAGCAGTCCTAGAAAGGAGAGTAGGCCCAATTCAGTTCAGTCGCCACAGTACCAGGCGTGGGTAACACTGGGGTTTGGGCAGCCACAGATGGTTGACAAGGAGGCCAGCATACATCACATAAGGAAGTAGGTTGACCACATGAAAATTTAGAGCTGCAATTAGAGCAGACATAAATTTGCTATGATGGTTGTCTGGCGGGAAGGCTCTCGGTTAGGGTCAGACATTGCAGTAGAGGGGGTCAGCACACTATCTGAAAAGATGGGTGGTTAGATGATCAGCGAATTCACTCAGGTACTGCACAGCAGGACAATACCTCAAGTAAAAAGATTGCCTAGGTCTTTTAGGTAAAGCACCCCTACTGTATAGAAAATTTTCAGAGCCTAAAGTCTAGGGCATCTGTAATAAAAAAAACAAAAGTAAAAAAAACAAACCTAGGGCTGGTTCTGCCCAGCTCCTTGAGTATTCGTGCTGTCCTAGAGGTAAAGGCAGCAAGACTATCAGGAGGTCTTGTGTCCCGTGCAGCAGGACTGATAGGCCACGACCCTGAAACAATGCAATTGGCGGTCTTGTGTACACAATCGGACAATCCAGTGCTGGAAGCCTTTTTGCCCTTGAGACAGCTGGAGCGATTGGATGTGCCAAGGAATCACCCCTCTCCCCGTCTGACAAGTGGACTCCAGCACTTCCTGCAAGAGGATACTGTTGCCCGCTACAGCACACCTGAAAATGGCACCCACGAAAGGGGCATAAAGGCCCAAAAACTAGCGGGCAAGTTGGTGGAGTTTAACGCTTAGTAATGGAACAAGCGGAGGCCCGGGGGGGGTTGTTTCCGACTTACCCTCCATGCATCTTCTATTACCCACATAGGGGACCAGCATGAGCACCCCCTCATTGAGTTGCCCTTAGTGAGGAGAGACACTGGTGGGAGCAAAGTATGAGGGGTGCACCTTAGGCTGGTGGATGACAGAGGAGCTGATGCTTTTGTCCCACTTGTCTTTATAAACCGTGCAGCCGGCTTGAAGGGGACAACAGGGAGACTATGTCAACCCTGTTTCCGAGCTAAAGTGGAAGAAAAAATAAAATAAAACTTACACCAAAAAAATGGTAAGCACTCTGTAGGAGGCAGACAGTCCTTCTACTGCAGCAGACACGAAGCCTTGACTGAATTAGCTCTGTAGGCGGGAGTCTATGCTGTAATAGGGGCTGCAATTTCTAATTCTTCATGTGAGGCCTCCTAGGTTGCAACAGCATATACCCACGGTCTGTGTCCCCCAAATGTATTGAACGAGAAATAAGGTTCTGAACAGCCCAGAGTGTGAAGCTCTTTAGCCCTTTCTGTAGAGGTTTAGCGAAGGTGAAGGGCTCAAAAGAAGAACCACAAAGTTTTTAGAGACGTTCGTCTGCTCATCCACCTATACTACCACAGGTAGGAACGAAAAAAAAAAAAGCCCACAATGGGCATTCAATTTGGGGAACCTTATATAGTATTCAAGTGTCAATTAAAATTTCCATCTGCAGGGCAGAGAATTCCCCCATATGTTGTTGTGCTATTTGGAAAAATGTTTTTACAGAAAGTACAAAATATAAAAAATTATTACTGAAGTGCATTGGCTGTCTAGTAGCATCTGAAGTACTTCGCTACATGTATTGTATTGCTATCTCCCTGTACTGTAATCTACCTGTGGAAGGCCAAGGCGCTTATTTGGATCCCTGGTGTAAGTGGCTCCATTACTGTACGCTGTATGTACTATTTAGGACCCTGACGAAGCTTCTGCCAACATTGAAAGGGATTCACCAGCTTCCAGCAGCTCTTTCAGGCTTTTATATGAAAAAACTTGCTTTAATCAAAATTTGCTACATTTTCTTTATTTTTGGTAGACATTTTGCCGGCTTTAGAACGAATGTATAAGTTTGCATAGAGAAACTGTGTAAATGAAAATATTTTCATGTTGTAAATGGTTGCCCGGAACTAATCTAGCAATCGCAGGGAATGTATCAGACTGCTAAAGCTACACCTAACAATATATGAATATATGAAAATGAACAGGGACAATACAAATGCTTTGATAACCATGTACCAGTCAGTCAATATCAATTTTATTTGGGAAAATATACAGATTGCAAGGGAAACGTGTAACATTACTTGCAGGAATTTTTTTCTCCAAGAAATACATATATAGTAGTAAAAGTGAGTAAAAAATTTTTTTTCTTGCAATCACAGTGATTTAACCCATCTTAGACCAGAATTAACCCCACAGGAAAAACAAGCCATAAACCCTTCATCAGAAAAACACAATAGCCATGCAAGAAGTTCAACTTATGTCCCTTTCTCATGAAAGTTTTATCCCATCTCTTCGGATGTATGGACTAGGTGTATAACACCAACATCCAGGTGTATAAATCTTGAATAAATCAGATGGAGAAAAAAAAAATGAAAATAAAAAAAAAAACCAAAACACATTGCAGCCTCTGTAGCACATCTATCCAGGCAGGAAAAAGATACATGTGATACGTGAAAGTTTTTTGTTACAGGATATAAAAATATACGTTTTCTCCACAATGTGGAAGTTGGATGGATGTCTGCTTCAGCATAACTGTCAAAAAGAACAGGCCCACCATCACTATTCTACTACAGATAGTAACACATTTTCCAAACGCTTCACAGGACTATACTAAAATTAGATTCTGAGACCTTAAATGAGGGACCTCACAGAGACAGACCTCTAAATTGGGGCATCTAATAGATCACCTAACAAGCTTCACGATACCTTTACAAAAAAAGGCGCTAGAGCCAGTCAGATGATCCCTCTGGACCAATCAGGAGAGAAGAATGTGCTATTTCACATACAGTGCGCAACTAGTGGATACTACTGTAATCATTAGGGTTAGTGTTATTATTAGGACATCAAAAAATGTCATTGAGATAAACCCTTTTAGAAAAGAGCGTCACCAAGTTTAATCATATTCCTCATTAGCATACGACACGAGTAAAAACTAATTTTCCTAGTGTGGATTGCAGCCTTATCGCCGACCTAGGTAGAATTATACTTTATTCTTCTACAGCGGTCTAGTGGTGTGGCGGCCAGACTCCCACACCTAAACCTGCCGATTGATTACGAGAATGTTACCAGCTTCTGTAAGGCTGGATTCACACAGCGTTTTGCGGCGTTTTTTAGTGTGGCCAGATGTTACATCAAAGTCTATTTCTTTTCAACTGCATTAGATATTTGGAAGCACACTGGCTCTCCCAACAACAGAATGCACTTCATGCATCGCCTTATCTATGCTATTAAATTTAGTCATTATGTGCATGAGATGCGACAGATATTTTATAGGCAAGAAAAATAAAAAAGAATGAATTTATAAACCTAGCATTGGTGGTAGTAAACGGTTTGTATTTGTCTAGACCACAAAACGGCTGAATGAATAGCAGTCACAAAAAAAGAAAAAGAAAAAAAGTTCTAAGACTCGGATACAAAATCAAATGTAACCACAAAACCTGCTGTGTTAGAAGTACAACAAAAACAGTAACTGCAGCTCAGCCGCTATTCATTGACCAGAGCCATCTGCATCTAAATCCCGGAGGCAGCCACAGCAGCTGATCGGTGCGGGGTTCGGGTGTCGGACCCACACCAATCATATACCGATGGCCTATCCAGGGATAGGTCATTATCACTAGTCAGAACATGGAAAACCCTTTAAAAGAAAAAAATAGTGGGAATTTAATTAATTTCAGAGTAAGGGTACATAGTAAGTGCCTGTTGTGGTGCTAATTGCTGTCTGCTTCCCTTGAAGATACATGAGAAAACAGATAATGCAAAGAACCAAAGCAGTAAAGTGCTTCCCTATAGTAAGAAAAGCTTGTGTAATAAACTGGAGGAAGGTGCACGCCTTTGCTGCTATAAGCAGGCACTGAATCAGTTGAGGTTTGGGTGACGGAATAAATGCAACGTGTTATAAGCTTCTATAAATAGCTTTGGGACCACTTTCAATTAATGGTAAGGAGAAAGTAATGGGACATAACATTGAAAACCATTGCTCTGCCATATTAATACAAAACATAGTTCTAAAGTTCTTAAGAACTGTGCGCAGCTTGCCTCATCGTAACCTACTTACTGGTGATTTGTATGTGGAACCGAACAGTCCTGTTTGAGCAGTGCCTGTCCGGAAATAGCATGAGGTTCACACAAGTGGAAAAGGCAGAATATGGACGGTTCTGTAGTCAGTAACAGTCCCGCCTTGAGAGGACAGCGTGACCGCAGTGGTATAAATCTTAAAAAGAGGACCAATCTTACAAAACATCAACTTTTATTTAGAAAGAGGGGCTAAAGACTGGTTTTATGCCTGATTTTATTTTGTTTCTATATATTTTTGGTTAAGTAGTCTGGTGTAAATACCAAAAAGACTTTCCCTCAATGTCCAGGTTTTGTATCCAAAGAGGGTTTGGGGAGGCCTGAATCAATTCGCACTCTGCAAGATCACCCATCAGAGGCTTTGGTTTGAAAAATCATTTTTTTGGGGTGGGGGTGGAGCAAAAATAACGCAGACACTATAAAATAAACCGGCAGGTCGAAATCAAACACCTTCATAAGGTGTTTTCCTCACTCTGTGCCTTCATTATCCTCAGCAGTGGCCTGTTCAGCATTCTTTGAAGCCTGTAATGAATAATGGACAACATTTTAGCATAAAGGAACGTCAGAAAGACAAAAACAACAGCAGTAGTTTTCTTACCACAGTAAAAAAAAATGGAACATTAAGACTCCGCTCTCTTATTAGGGCTCAGACTTTTACCCTGTTCGATTATAAGCGATCCTTGATGTTCGGTAATTAGCACTCCAGGCACTGCATTGGAGCTAGCTTCACACATTCGTTCCGCTTTCCCTTGTTCTGCTCCGTCAAAGAAGCGAACGGAAATACCAAAAGCACTGGTTCCGTTGCACGACGAACGCCACCGGCGGCCGACAGGACTTTAATTGATTCCGTCTGAGTGCCCGTGCTGCGCTATCGTTTGAGATTCTCAACCCAATCTGCGACAGAGGCCCCTATCGGATCCCCGAACACAGATGTGAACGTGGCATAAGCTAATCAGTTTCCACAACTCTGCTCTAATGGAAATAAAATAAAAAGCAGCCAAGCGGCTAAATAAATAGCAGTAAGGGTGTATTCAAACACAGCGTTAAAAAAAACTACAAAAAATGCCATCCATTGCTCTGATCGGGTGGATACTGCCAGTGTACCTACGTGATCAGCAGAAGGAGTACAGCTGTTATACACAGCCTGGCTCCTGTCGTAACTGCTGGAATCGAAGCGCGCTCCGATTCCGGAAGTTAACCCATTAGATGCCACTGTCCATAGCGATAGCGGCATCTAATGTATTTGACAGAGGGAGCTCCTCTGTCACCCCATCGGCGCCCCCGCAAAAGAAATCGCGGGGCGCTGTCTGGTCTCCATGGCAGCTAGGGGCCTAACAAAGTTTCTGACCTGGCTGTGTCCATTTGTAAGTATGGCCTCTTTCGGTGTTTTTTGTATATGTCCCCGTGTTTTTATCTGTTTGGTCTGTGCATCAGGAACATTCAGTTCCAGTTAGGGACTCGCAAGTCTGGGGATCCTTGTCGTGGATTGCGAGCTTGCGTCCTTTTGGCCAAAATGATCACTAATACCCCAGGTATTTTTCATTACTACGTATATTCGCTTCTCTTGGACACAGCCGGGTCTTTGATGCTGGGAGAGCATGGTGTGTTGTTGTTTGGCATAGCAAGCAGGGTAGCCCGCTCTATGAACTATCAAGGCGTCACAAATAGGCTTCTACCTGGCTATACACGTTGTGCCTCATGACGTACACACTATCCCTCCACGTTTCACACACTTGCACCCCATTATCCATTTATTTCTATTGAGGCACTTCTCATTACTGCCCCCTATATTTCACTTATAGTATTACACTTGCACACACACTATTCATTTATCATTTCTTAATACACATCCCATGCACCACACACACCACTCCCCTCAAGACTAGTGGGAGTGGCTATTATTTAAAGCACCTGCTCACACTCCTTCATCAGCGTTTCTGACCTGGCTGTGTCCATTTGTAAGTATGGCCTCTTTCGGTGTTGTTTTGTATATGTCCCCTTGTTTTTATCTGTTTTGCCTAACAAAGGCTGCTAGGTCTGCCTTCAGCAACTGCCTATTAGGCCATGCCAGAGGTGTGGAACACACACAGCATAAACACTGCGGATTTTCCGCAACGGATTAACTGCAGAAAATTTGCAGCGTATTACAGTAGCAGCAGTGTGGGTGAGATTTCAACAAATATCATCCCCAAACTGCGCTAAATATCCGCAGAAGAAACCACACAAATTGACCTGCGGTGCGGTTACTTCAACCGCAGCATGTCAATTAATTCTGCGGATACGCAACTCTTCTGTTGCGGGTTTACCCATTGAATTCAATGGGATGCTTAAAACCGCAACAAAGCAGTGTGTGTTGCGATAATTGCGGCAGAATCACAGCGATACAAAAATCGAAAGTAAGAAAAAAAATTAAAAGTTACTTACCCAGAGTTCCCTCCTTCTCCAGTCCGGCCTCCTGAGATGACGTTGCAGGCCATGTAACCGCTGCAGCCAATCACAGCCGGCAGTGTCACATGGCCTGCAACGTCATACCAGGAGGCCAGACTACACGCCGAGAAGAAGGAGAGGGTAAGTATGAATGTTTTTTGTTTTGTTTTTTCCGGCACCGCTTCGCAGCGTAATTTCCCCTGGAAAAACGAATCACAATGTGGTGCCATTTTCCGGACAGCATTCTCTGCGGTGTTCAGGGCGGATACGCTGCGCAGCTTAACGCAGTGTACCCGCAATTAATATGTTGCGTGTATTCCTACCCTTAAAGTACCATATAATGTACTGGGAAACTTAGAAAAAATTATTTGCGGGCTGAAATTGATCGTTAATTTTTTTTTTAAACTTCTAAAAAAAAAAAAAAAAAAAAAAAAAGTGGATTTTGTAGTTTTACATTTTTTACGGTGTTCGCCGTGCGCATTAAATAACGCTATATTGTAATAGTTCAAACTTTTACAGACGCAGCGATACCAATTTTTTACTTCTTACATTACATTACTGGGAAAAGTGTTTTTATTACACATTCTATTAGTCCCCCTAGGGGACTTGAACCAGTGATCATTAGATCGCTGGTACAATAAACTGCAATACTAATGTATTGCAGTGTATAGTCATTTTTACAGGCTTCTGTTAAACCCTGCCACAGGCACAGCTTAAAGGAACAGTGTCATCACAAATTATTTTTTTATATGTTAAAGATGTTAGTGCTTTATTAAAAACGTTTATATTTATTTGTGTGTTTGTGTTTTACTTTTTCTTATTTTTACACTTTTTCTTCCCTATGGGGGCTGACATTTTTTGTTCCATTTCTGTATGTGTCGATTAACGACACATACAGACATGGAATACGGCAGCCACAGTCCCATAGGGACTGCGAACGGCTCCCGTCCCATTCACTTGTGTGTACGGCGTCTGTGTGGGAACTGCGCATGCGCCGCTCCCACACAGTCCAATTTGAAATTGGCGCCGTCCGGCGCCATTTTCCTGTGGACCGGAAGTCGCGGCCGGACAGTAATATTACTACTTCCGGTCGCGGCTTCCGGACTTGTGCACTTGGACCAGCGGCAGCAGACGGAGCGGACGGGCCGGAGGGAGCCGCGGCGGCAGGAGCAGGTAAGAGATTTCAATGTATGTTCCGTGTTTGTGTGTGTTTACTACTGTATGTAAACCTACTACACTGTGTGTTAGCTCAAAAAATGGCGACACACAGTGTAGGAGGTTAGACCGTTCAAACCCCTCGTTTATCCCGGCACTAGCCAGGATAAAGAAGGGGGGGGGGGATGCTGAGAGCTCACTAGAGCGAGGGCTTTTCACCCAATTTTGCAATGCTGCAATTTTGGGAATAGCTCCATCTAGTGACCAGAAATGGGAAATATTATAAATTAGAATTAATTTATAATATTACCTGACTCGTGAAAAAAATAAATGTTTAATCACCCACACACACTAAATGTTTAATTAAAAAAAAAACAAACATGTTTTTCTGGCAACACATTCCCTTTAAGAGAGACCACCATCTGCACCCCACAAACGCGTTGTGGGGGCGCCTATGAGTGGTCAGGGGTGGCCGCCCCTCTTTTTAATGTCTCAGATGCTGCGGTCACGATCGACTGCAGCATTTGAGGGGTTAAACTGCCAGGAACAGCGCGATAACTGTTCCTGGCCGCTAGTTCCAGGGTTTAGCTATAAAACACAGCCCGCAAGCGCAGCGTTTGTGGCACGCACCATACATCACCCCCTCCCCCGCACCTGGCGGCACGTCGTGGTGCACGAAGGGGTTAAGCACTGAAGTATCAATAAAATTAAACATTTTAAGTACTGCTAACTTCAGTCCCAATTTTTACAACTTGGACTAAAATTTTAACTTCCCCTCTTTTCAGTTAATAGTTTTGTATCTGCCTAATCATAGCGTTTCTCATTCTAAAGTAGCACCAACAGGTCATGTGTTCAGGAAATCCTCAGTATTGCATAGGTTACAGAATTAGGCCACGTTCACATATTAGAAAATCGGTGCCAGAAATCTACAGCTGACACTTTGATTTCTGTTATGGATTGGCCAACAGATCCACCTGCGAATTAGTCCAATTGTAACCTAGTGGAGCTAAGCTGCGGCTAAGGGCGGAATCCGTTGTAATAATGAACATACAGATTTTAGAATATGCATCGCATTCATTATTCCCCATGGATGTTTACATTCGCGTGGGACTGGGGTATAGAAACCCCATTCACAAGCATTGCCAGCATAATGTTAGAAGATTGTCATGATTTAAGCAGGGAATTGTTTCCTAAATCCTTGACGTCTAAACATGGTCCTAATGTTAGTGCATAAAAAAGTGCCACGGGTGTTATATGGGATTTCACAGCTAGATCTGTACAGTCCTAAATCCTCCAGAATGTTATGCAGTAAAGTGTGCTACATTATGCAATCTCAGCTAAGGCTTCGTTCACATCTGCGCCGGGGTCCCGTTCCGTCTGAGCTTTCCGTCGGAACGAGACCCTGACTGTTTCCATCACCATTGCTTTCAATGGTGACTGATCCGTTCGTCTCAGTTGGGACGGGACCCTGGCGCAGACGTGAACGAAGCCTAACCTGGTGGCAAACAGAAAAATTCTGGACACAGCTGTGGAATAAATGAAGATTACAAGATAAATTAAGATAAGTATTTAGCAATTACTTATATGTTGATTAAATCTATATGTAAATGTGGTCAAAACTACACATTGAGTTATGAGTGGAATACGGGCGCTTAACTAGCAAGCAAAAACAGAAAGGGTAAGGCTTTGTTCACATTTGCGTCGGAGCCTCCGTTGCAGATCCGGCAGGGATAACTGGAGATTACCGGTGACAATAGCGCAGAATGCCACGCTATTGTGTCCGGTAAAATCATGCACACGCCGACGGAACCTATCAAAGTCAATGAGTTCAGTCGGCAGTGTCCGTTGTGCAACAGAACCGTTGCTTCAGTTATTCCCTTGCTTTGAGGGAGCAGAACGGAATGTCAACACAGGTGTGAACATGTGTCAGGATCAGAAACCAAAGAGCCACCATGAAGAAAAACAGACATTCAATATTAACAACTTACTAGTAAATGCACAGTAATGGATCCCTTTTTCTTATACATGTTAACCGCTTCCCGACCGCCCACAGTAAATTCACGTCGGCACTTGCTTGGCTCTGTGCAGTGCCGACGTGAATTCACGGTGGATGTTAAAAGCGAGATCTGGGTGTCTCAGAATAGCGCTGACACCCGGATCTCGCTGCTGTCATCTGCCTCTGGTCCCAGAGACATGATCGGGACCTGATTTATTCAGGTCCCGAACATGTGATGGTCATGATAATCAATCATGACCATCGCAGGGAAAGTTTGTTGTATCAACAAACTTTCCGTCGTAACCTACACTGTCTCCCCTCTGCTGTTCTATCAGAGAGCAAACAGAGGAGACAGTGCCTCTAGTCCCGGAGACATGATCGGGACCTGATTGGTTCAGGTCCCGTTCATGTGATGGTCATGATAACCAATCATGGCCATCGCAGGGAACGTTTGTTGTAGCAACAAACTTTCCCACGTAACTTACACTGTCTCCCCTCTGCTGTTCTATCAGAGAGCAAACAGAGGAGAGACAGTGCCTCTGCTCCTGTAAACATGATCGGGACCTGATAGGTTCAGGTCCTGGTCATGGTAACAAATCATGGCCATCGCAGGGAAAGTTTGTTGTAGCAACAAACTTTCCCTGTAACCTACACTGTCTCCCCTCTGCTGTTCCGACAGAGGAGAGACAGTGCCTCTGGTCCTGGAGACATGATCGGGACCTGATTGGTTCAGGTCCTGGTCATGGTAACAAATCATGGCCATCGCAGGGAAAGTTTGTTGCAGCAACAAACTTTCCCTGGGACCAAGTATATATAAACACTGTCTCTCCCCTGCTGCTCTGTCAGAGAGCAAACAGAGGAGAGACAGTGTCAGATCTGTGAATATCACAGTATAAGGGTATGTGCACACACACTAATTACGTCCGTAATTTACGGACGTATTTCGGCTGCAAGTTCCGGACCGAACTCAGTGCAGGGAGCCGGGCTCCTAGCATCATAGTTATGTACGACGCTAGGAGTCCCTGCCTCGCTGCCGGACAACTGTCCCGTACTGTAATCATGTTTTCAGTACGTGACAGTTGTCCTGCAGCGAGGCAGGGACTCCTAGCATCGTACATAAGTATGATGCTTGGAGCCCGGCTCCCTGCACTGTGTTCGGTCCGGTACTTGCGGCCGAAATACGTCCGTAAATTCCGGAAGTAATTAGTGTGTGTGCACATACCCTAAGACACAGTGAAAAAACACACCACATAACAATTTCCCCCAATCCCATTAATCTGCCTTGTCAGGTAGGATATAGGGTTAGGGTATAGTGCTAGGTTTTAGTATTAGGGTAGTTAGTAATAATAATTATTACGGTATAGTTAGTAATAATTTAGGGTGACGGTTAGGGTAGTATAAGTTATATTCGTAATCAATTTGATAGGAAGTGCTGTGCCAGTCAATTAATTTGTTCTAATTAAATTAACGAACTTCATACCATTTACGTTTATATACCTTTATGTATAAAAATATAAACGTAATAAAATGGCCCGTCAATTTTATTCTGCAGAGGAGGCGTATGCCCTTTTATGCTCTGACAGTGAAGATAGTGTCTTGTCAGATGGCGAAGACTATTTTGAGGGTTTTGCTGTTAGCGAAAGTGACAGCTCTGAGTCTAGCAGTCATTCAGGTTCATCGGCAAAAAATACAAGGACCAGTACAGGACAGGTAGAGAGGGCTGTTGGAGAAACATCTCCAAATCAGGGCACGATGCCCAGTACAAGTGACATGCCTCATTTTAGCGAAGAAGCGCATGCCAACCTACAAGAGAGTTTGCCACTAGATGTAGCATTTACTAGATGGGAGGCTTCAAATTCTTGTGCGCCATTCATCCCTGACTTTAATGCCACCCCAGGTACAAATGTGGAGGTGGAAGGTTTTGCTCCAATTAATTTTTTTTACTTATTTCTAACAAATGATTTGCTGGAACATATTGTTTTCCAAACTAATTTATATGCTTCCCAATTCATCTCTCAGAATCCCCGTTCATATTATGCCAGGCAAAATTCATGGAGGCCAACAGATATTGATGAAATGAAGAAATTTATAGGCCTCACATTTGCGATGGGGCTTGTTAAAAAACCGAGCATTCGATCTTACTGGTCCAGCCGTCCCGTTCTAACCACCCCTGCCTTTTCTGCCATTCTTCCTAGAGCCCGTTATGAAATGCTCATGAGATTTTGGCATTTCAACGATAACAGTCAGTGCCTCCCTAGAAGTGCCCCAGATTATGACCGACTCTACAAAATCAGGCCCATCATCAAAGCGTTGTCAGACACATTTTTATTAATTTACACCCCCACGCAAAACATTTCCATTGATGAGTCCCTAGTAAAATTCAAAGGGAGACTGCACTTCAAACAATTCATTCCATCTAAAAGAGCAAGATTTGGAATAAAGCTCTATAAAATGTGCAAGAGTTCAACAGGGTATACATCAGCTTTTCGCATTTATGAGGGAAAAGATAGCCAACTAAACCCACCAGGATGCCCCCCCTATATAGGGACAAGTGGAAAAATTGTTTGGGAACTTATTACCCCATTTCTAGAAAAGGGCCATAACCTGTATGTGGACAACTACTACACAAGCATACCCCTTTTTAAAAGTTTGGTCGAACAGAACACAGGGGCTTGTGGGACCATTCGTAAAAACCGCCAGGGGTTTCCACAATCATTGGTGAATGAAAAGTACAAAAAGGGGCAGTCAGGCGGTGTTCGCAGCGGAGAGCTGCTTGCCCTAAAATACAAAGACAAAAAGGATATTTTTATCCTCAGCTCGATCCACACTGATGCAACAATGGATGTTGTAGAACGAGGTTCTACTACCCAAAAGCAAAAGCCTGTGTCAATCATTGATTACAACAAATACATGGGGGGAGTAGACCTTGCTGATCAGGTTCTACAGCCATACCAGGTATCAAGAAAGTCCTATACCTGGTACAAAAAATTAGTTATTTACCTATTTTAATCTGAGGTAAAACTTAATTTTACTTGAAAAAAAACGTAGATTTTCATTTCCATGACCTAATTACACTAAATTCAGCAAAAATCTGTGGGGTCAAAATGCTCACTATACCACTCAATATATTCCTTGAGGGGTGTAGTTTCCAAAATGGGGTCACGTTTGGGGGGTTTCTACTGTTTTGTTCCCTCCAGTTCGTTACAAACGCGACACGGCACTGAAAACCATTCCAGCAAAATCTGCGCTCCAAAATCCAAATGGTGCTCCTACCCTTCTGAGACCTGCCGTGGGTCTATACAGCAGTTTATTACCACATATGGGGTATTGCCATAATCAGGGGAAATTGCTTTATAAATATTGGGGTGTTTTTTCTCCTTTATTCCTTGTAAAAATTAGAAAATTCTATGTTTTTTCAGGAAAAAAAATAATTTTAATTTTTACAGACTAATTCAAATAAATTTAGCAAAAAAAAAACTGTGGGGTCAAAATGCTAACTATAGCCCTAGATACATTCCTTGAGGGGTGTAGTTTCCAAAATGGGGTCACTTTTGGGGGGTTTCAACTGTTTTGGTCCCTCCAGTCCGTTACAAACGCGACATGGCGCTGAAAGCCATTCCAGCAAAAATCTGTGCTCCAAAATCCAAATGGTGCTCCTACCCCTCTGAGACCTGCCGTGGGTCTATACAGCAGTTTATTACCACATATGGGGTATTACCGTAATCAGGGGAAATTGCTTTATAAATGTTGTGGTGCTTTTTCTCATTTCTTCCTTGTAAAAAAATTGAAAATTCTATGGTTTTTCAGGAAAAAAAATAATTTTCATTTTTACAGGCTAATTCAAATAAATTTAGCAAAAAAACTGTGGGGTCAAAATGCTAACTATAGCTCTAGATACATTCCTTGAGGTGTGTAGTTTCCAAAATGGGGTCACTTTTGGGGGATTTCCACTGTTTTGGCACCACAAGACCTCTTTACACCTGATATGGTACCTAAAATATATTCTAATAAAAAGGAGGCCCCAAAATCCTCTAGCTGCTCCTTTGCTTCTGAGGCCGGTGCTTCAGTCCATTACCGGACTAGGACCACATGTGGGATATTTCTAAAAACTGCAGAACCTGGGCAATAAATATTGGGTTGCGTTTCTCTGGTAAAACTTTGTGTTACAGAAAAAATTTTATTACAAATGAATTTCAGCAAAAAAAATAAAATTTTTACATTTCACCTTTACATTGCTTTAATTCCTGTGAAACGCCTGAAAGGTTAAAACACTTTCTGAATGCTGTTTTAAATACTTCGAGGGGTGAAGTTTTTAAAATAAAGTGTTTTTTAAGGTTTTCAAATATATGGGCCCCTCAAAACCACTTCAGAATTGAACTGGTCCCTGAAAAAAAAGCCTTTTGACATTTTCTTGAAAATGTGAGAAATTGCTGCTAAAATTCTAAGCCTTGTAACGTCCTCGAAAAAAAAAAGGACGTTCAAAAAACAATGCAAACATAAAGTAGACATATGGGAAACGTTAAATAGTAACTATTTTGGGTGGTATTACTATGTGTTTTACAAGCAGATACATTTACATTTAGAAAAATCATATTTATTGCAAATTTTCGCCAAATTTTGGCGTTTTTCACAAATAAATATTAAATTTATCGACCAATTTTTTTCACTAACATAAAGTACAATATGTCACGAGAAAACAATCTCGGAATCGCTTGGATAGGTATAAGCATTCCAGAGTTATTACCACATAAAGTGACACGTCAGATTTGATAAAATAGGGCTGGTCCTGAAGGCCAAAATGAGCTTGGTCCTGAAAGGGTTAAAGCTTCCAATAACTCTCAAAGCTAATGGTTCTGCTCGCATGGTGCAACCACTTCAAAAGCAGGTGGTGCAGCGTGCTGGAATAGTTACCTTCTTTTTCTTTTTTTTCTGGGTCTTCCGACTGGCTGAACTCTGCAGAAGTGCCTAAAGAAAATCGTAAAAATATTAAAACTTATGTTTACAAGACCAGATCCCTAGTCCATAGCAAAACGACATATACAAGTTTTACTATACAGGTATGTTTTGTGGAAACGACAAAATTGTGGCTCCACATCCACTTACTGGAAAATCCACACTTTGAATAGATCACAACATAAAATTATGGAATAAGCAACAAAAAGATGAACTTCAAATATTGCAAAATAAAACTCCCACCAGATTACTTTCCTTTAGTAGTGCAATATGCCTGGAAGATTAATACATTTTAAACAACTCTTGAGCAAACCAAAAAAAAAAAAAAAAAAGAGCCAGTAGAAGTGTCAGGCTGGCCACAGACAAAGACGTGGCCATGATACGGGCAGCTAATTCACGGCACAATTTTTTTTTTTGTAACTGTTGCAAGGTTGTTTGCAGCTATTTTTCAAATGGGGAAACACTGAATTGCGCTAGTCTTATGAACAGGAAACCTCGTGCACACGAACGTATTATGCCTCTGTATAACCTTCAAGTTATACTGTGCCATAATAGGACACCATAGACTTGCATGGGGCTCTACTGCTATACTATAGAGCTATTCTTCCCTAGAAGCATTGGATTTTTTCTTTCAATGTATAGCTCTCCATGCACGGAGAAGTATACGGCGGTTCTGTACAGCCTCCTGCACATGTATCTGCCATCTGTATAAGGCTTAGGCCATGATCATATATGGGGAATGTATCCATAGGGCCTCGTGTCGTTCGTCAGCCTTTCGTCTTCTTTTATTACAGCAGAGAATAGCCTAGTCCACTACACTTTAACATTCAATACAGAGGCATTCAGTAAGAAGCACTGTTGGCAGGCAAAATATTTACAGATTCCATCACCAAAAAAAAAAAAAAGAAAAAAAAAAAAGGACTCACCTTCAGCTCTGTATCTTGCACCTCAAGTTCAGATTTATACATATCTGGATCAAAGGGGCCACTAGTTATCCTCATGGGGCCATTAGCCATCAGGAGAACTGTGAACTTGAATTGTGCAACATACTCTCCTGAAAATACACAACACACAACTCAGTTCAATGCATTACATCAGGCAAAAAGGTCAGTGTCAGTTTTGCTTATTTTTTTATGTCACCACTCCATCTTTTTATCCTGGGGCTAGACCAAGACTTTTGTAGTGAGCGATTTAATCGCTGTCCATAGGAACGCATTAGACTAGAGATACATACAAAGCGTTTTATCCCACTACAAAAGAAAAAATAAAATAAAAATTGTGGTCTATAGGAAAGCAGTGAGTAGCTTGAAAAGCTCTTCAAAATCGCTCCAGGCAATCGGCAATCGATTTTGATGAAATTTTTAAGCTACTCAATGCATTCCTATGGCCAGCAATTTATCAAAGCAATGTTTTGTTGTGAGGTAAATATTCCTAGCCTAATGCATTCCTATAGACAGCGATTAATCGGCTCACTACAAAAAAATAATCTAGGTCTAGCCCGTGCATAAAGAGAGGATTTCAGGTAGAGGTCACCGCACTCCAGGCAGGTAGAAATCAATTATTTACTCTACATTTACAAGTGTTTCCATGCACACACGTAACATACAAGATTAACACTCACCTTCCTTTTCATATAGTACGTTGAAAGGCTGGAGAAGTTCATGTTTGGCGCATTCCACTACACCCATTCGAGCCTTTTTCTCATCTTCAAAGGCCCTACACAAAATGAACAGAATAAAATAAATTGTGCCCATTAATTTCACTCTGAGCAATATTGGCGAGTCCAACGCCGCAACTAATTGCCATCCATTTTATTTTATAGCTGTATGCAAATATCACATGTAGAGGCAGCGATATTATAGGACCACTGCACCTGAATTTATCCTGTCAGGCAAATTAGATGCAAATACAAGGAGATTAAATGAAAGTCCACCTCAGAGTCTCTTTCCATCTCAAGTGCATGGAAAATATAAGCAGAGATCACGTCAGCTTCATACCTCAGAGTGAACGGCATGGCACCAAAACGTCTCTCCACTTCACTGAAAAAGGCACGGGAGGTTTTCATTTTCAGACCATACTGTTTTGTTGGGTCCCTTTTGTAAATGGTTGTCCTCTGGCCTGCATCCTTTGCCTAATTTCAACATCCCACAACAAAGCAAGTTAAATAAGTAGCCAACTGAAGAGAAGTCCCAACTCCGCAGCGCGCTCCCTTGTACTCACCTTTCCTTCTCCAGTGCTGATAAGAACATCAACAGCATAAACTTCATGGACCTCAAACTCTGCCTTTTCATGGTCCTTCCTACAATAAAAAAAATAAATAATAAAAAAATAAAAAAAAAGTTTCCATTAGGCCTCCTTCACACACTTTTTTTTTTTTGCTTTTTTAAGCGCTTGGAAAACACCAGATATTCCAAGTGATTTTAATGCGTTTTTGGTGGCAGTTTTATTTGAACATGCGTTTTTGCCTGGTGTTTTTGAAGTCCTAAGGCTATGTTCACACCGAGTATTTAGCAGAGTTTTTTGACGCGGAAACCGCGTCACAAAACTCGTCAAAAACGGCCCGAAAATGCCTCCCATTGATTTCAATGGGAGGCGTCGGCGTCTTTTTCCCGCGAGCAGTAAAACTGCCTCGCGGGAAAAAGAAGCGACATGTCCTATCTTTGGGCGTTTCCGCCTCTGACCTCCCATTGACTTCAATGGGAGGCAGAGAAAGCGTATTTCACTGTGTTTTATGCCTGCAGCGCTCAATGGCCGCGGGCGAAAAACTCAGCGAAAATCAGCGTGCAGGGAGAGGAATTTTGAGGCAGATATTCCTCCTGCAAAATACTCCATGTGAACATAGCCTAAGGGGGGAAAAACACAAAAAAAAAATTTGAATTAAAAAAAACAAAACACGGTCACCAAAACACTTTATATGTATTGTTTATATATATTTCACTCCTCCCATTTGCCAAAAGCAGTTTTGTAATTAATGCAGAATAAGGATCTGTTCAGTTTTTTGGCGTCGATTTTGACGTGGAAACCACGTTGGAATCGGCGCCAAAAAAACATCCGAAATCACCCCTTATTGATATCAGTGGGAGGCAGAGGTGTTTTTTCCCACTGGCGGCTTTTAGCCACACTCCGAAAAAAAAAAAAAGCAGCACGTCTCCACCTCCGACCTCCCATTGCAGCAATAGGAGGCAGTAAAAACCCACGGAACTCGTTTGAGCGTTTTACACCCACTGTTCTTGCATTAGCTTCAATTGCCGCAGGCGAAAAATACGTGCAGGCAGTTCAAGATCCGCCTCAGAATTTCTTCAGACATTTTGAGGCAGATTTTTTTCTGCCTGCAAAAATCTCAGTGTGAACAGGGCCTAAAGCTGGTTCCTACCTATATGGACATTTTGTAGGCCTAAGCCCAAGACACAGGTAAGTCTATAATGCTTAGTGTAAGGACCAATCTGAATGAGGTTTCCTTGTTGTTTTCAATTCGCCAATTTATTTTGTTTTCGAGGTGCTGGCTAACTTTGTATTTTACATTGTGCAGAGGAAATGTGCACAGGGAATTCAATGATAATTCTCAGTGGCTCCACTTCTTGTGCATGTGAAGACCAAATCTCAATGTTCATTCATTAGACAAGAATTTGTACCCTGTATTAATGAGAAATACATGGTTGGTACAAGTATGTCTAAGAGACAGTCATTTCACTAGGAATAAAATGTGTGATCACCAATAAAAAAAAATTATAATAACTTGCTTCTTTCTTCTATTCGGTGACTGGTTGCCTTTAAAAAAAGAAAAACTGAAGAATCATACTTTTGCTGGTCAGTTGGGTTCTGGATAATGGTCTTCTCTCCATCAATGACATGCTGCTTCAACTGATGAGAAAGCATCCCTGGGTGGAGAAGAGATAGCCAGGTTTTAGAGTCGGTAGTGATACTAATACAGTAGTTAAAGTGCACCTAAACTTTCAAAAAACGTTTGACCTGTTATAGTGACGTGTGAAGTTTTGATCAGAAAGCTGAGCAAGCGGTGTACAATAGAAAGTGTATGAGTCCATACACCGCTTGCTCGGCTTTCCGAGCACAGACGAAGCGGCACAGCGATCACTTGATCGCTTTGTTTTATCAATTGGTGGGGGTCTCAGTGCTCAGACCCTCCACCAATCAAAACTTCTGACATGTCAAAAGTTTTTGGAAAGTTTAGATAACCAACAATTAAAGGGGTTTATGAAAATTTCATTGAAATGGTTTAACGTACAAACTGAAATGAATGCGGATATTTAGTGCCAGGAAATACCTTATTGTGGCCTAGTTTTCCTAGTGCTCTCTTATCTTATTTTCTGCAGATTTGCAGTGGTTGCACGGCTTATACTGACAAATATCACGATGCCGATTGGTATGTGAACTAGCTTTTTATGATCGGACTTTGTATTTTTTGTACTTCTATGACAGCGTTATTTGGAAATATTTATCAAGTAGCTCCTACCTTCAATGGGTACACAATTAAAAGATGGAGAAATCTTGTTCCATGCTTCAGTCACCTGCGTGTTCTGAAAGGTAAAAGCCATGATATCATGAGACTCTATTGAAGCTAAATATTGTGACATTATACATTCATACACATAATTCTGGTATCCTATTATCTATTCTATAGGCATGTTAGAGAAACAGATCCCAGTAACACGAAAACCTGTGCGATTTAAAAGCTAAAAATAAAAGGATACAGACTAATTTACTTAACATTAAATTCCTGCTCTGGTCACAAGCAGCCAGGCCTGTGTATACAGCAGGTCCCAATGATTTAAAGGGAACCTGTCACCAGCATTTCACCTATTGAACTCTACTCACACCTCACTGGCCGCTGCGGTCAAAAGTTCATTGCCGTTATCCCCTCTCCTAAACGCCTTCTCCTACCGTAAATAACGGTCTGCAAACATTTTACGCCTTTTATGTTAATTATCCGGCAGTCTCGTTTGTTCCTCTTCTTATGCCCTCCCACCGCCGAAAACCGGCCCACCCTGAATGCGGTCAATCAAAAGTATGCTGTCACTCAAAAGTAAGGAGACGGGGTTAACTCGGAAAGGCTTGAGGAAGGAAGATGACTTCTCGAACCAAGGTATGACTTATGCTCGCTAGCATACAGCACGGGAACACTAAAAAACGGGATACTAAAAGGGTACAGAGCCGACTTAGAAGGTAATTCTAGGTTACATAAAAATGATTTTTCACCCCCTACCACCAGGTATTGCTGGTTTAATAGGTGAAATGCAGGTGACCGGTTCCCTTTAACCCCTTAATACTGAAGGTGTTTTAAACCTTAATGACCCAGCAATTAAGTTTTTCCATTGTTGCATTCAAAGAGCTATCATTTTTTTCTCCCCCGTTGACATAGCTGTATAAGGACTTATTTCTTCTGGGACAAGTATTATTTAATAGCACCACATTTAGTTTATTGATTAACTTTTATAATAAAATTTGGGCGGTAATTGAGACAAACTGAAATGTCCCCATTCTTTTGTGTTTCTTAATATTTACGCCGTTTACCGTGTGGTATAAATAACTTTATTCAGTGAGTGATTACGATTGCGGTAAAACCAATTTTTTTTTATTTTTATGTTTTACTAATTTTACACAGTAAGGCCTTATTCACACGAACGTGTGCGTTTTGCACGCACAAAAAAACGCAGCGTTTTGCGCGCGTTGCACTTCCGTGTGTCATCAGTGTTGGCTGCGTGATTTTCACGCATACGCCATGCTTATGACACGCGGTTTTGAAGTTTAGAAAAATAAATGAAGGAAGTGCTTTTATTTTTACCTTCATTTCTTTATCTACTGTTGCGCGAATCACGCGTGACACACAGAAGTGCTTCCGTGTGCGATTATCACGCACCCATTGACTTCAATGGGTGCGTGATGCGTGAAAAACAGCCAAGTATAGGACATGTTGTGAGTTTTACGCAGTGTGAAAATCACAGACTGTCTGAACAGCCCCATTCACTAACATAGGTCTGTGCGATCCCCGTGATTTTCACGCACGTATCACAGACGTAAAACATGTTCGTGTGAATAAGGCTTAAAGGCTTTTTCCAAAATTATTTGTTTTTGCCTCACCATATTTTAAGTCATAACTATTTTTCAGCTGTACGAGGGCTTTCTTTTTTGCGGGACGACTTCGTTTTTATTGGTTCCATTTTGGAGTACATAGGACTTTGATTGCTTTTTATCAAATTTTTTTGAAGGCAGGATGAACAGAAAACAGCAATTCTGGCATGTATTTTTTTCTTCTTCTTACAGGGTTCACTGTGCAGGTTAAATAATTTAACAGTTCTATAGTTGGGTTCGTTACGGATGCAGCGATACGAAAAATGTGTAACAAATTTTATTTTATTTTTTTCATAATAAGCATTTTGTAAGGGGAAAAGGTGGGTATTTAATTTTGTTTTTACTTGAGATTTATAAAAAAAAATATTTTACTTTTATTTTTAATCCCACTAGGGAACTTTACTATGTGATCATTTGATCTCTTTTATAATACACTGCAATACTTCTGTACTACAGTGTATTATTGCTTGTCAGTGTAAATCAGGCATTCACTAAAGGCAGACCTGGGGGCCTTTGGTGGGCCCCCGGCTGCCATAAAAGTCATCAGCACCCCCGAGATCGCATCGCGAATGCGCCGATGGGGAAAGAGAGGGAGCCACCTCCCTCTAAACCCACTTAGATGCAGTGGTCGCCATCGGCCGCCGTATCTATGGTGTTAAACAGGCCGGACCAATGCGGATTTCGGATCATCCCGCGAGAGCATGTCTGCTCCAACCCCTCAACTACCTCCGATAGCTGAGGGCAAGGAGCTGTTACTCTTCCCGGCGGCGCTGCTTTATTCCGATGCAGTGCCGTAAAAAGGCTTCTGCATAAGAATAAAGCCTGTTAGTGACCGCTGTAAAAACACCTATTGGCGGTTTAATTAACTTCCCAAGGCCACTTCATCCAATCACAAAAGCAAAACATTACTATGGAAGAAAGGTACTGCAGCCTTCAGCAATTGTATGATGTAGGCACAAGACGTTACGTCATTGTGATATCCTGGATAACTGTCGGACAAGTGGCCAACATTAAAAAAGGTACTCTCTCTATAACAGGGGTCTCAAAACTTGTGTAGATTATGAGCTACTTCCAAAAAAGAAAGATGGTGCTGAGATTCAGAGATAAATCTTATAAAGAAAAAAAGTCTCGCTGACAATTAAGGCTTAGTTCGGTTATAGCTTCATGCAAGTGCCGTATATTTTGTGCCAATAAGTGGACCGGATCCGGTTTGGTGAGATCAGCCTTTGGGATCCAACCCCATCCATGGCTCTAAACAGGAGACCCACACATGGAGCCCTGATACAGCTGCATCCATAAGCACAAATACCCATGTTCTCATCGAGATTCTACAAGTTTACTTGTTTCAAAGACCATGCATAAAATCCTGAAGACAAACACGGAGCACATTCTGTACATAGATCGGTTAAAATGTTTTGAAACCTCTTTGAAGGACTGTCCGGTGGTCAGAGCGGTGGAGAATTTGAAATGATTTTACTTTATATAAGATTATAGTTTTGTTTTTTTTTCTGTTTGAGGGTGCTTCAGAAGGTTTTCTTAAGAAAATAATTACAGCTTGCTACCAGAAAACAATGAATGTCTTTATTTTGTAAGTATCTTGAACTGTATCAGAGCTGAGCGCTGTCTAGTTAGTGCTATATAATAGATGGTACTATTGATCTTACCTGACCCCCAGGCTTTACAAGACGGAGAGCTGCCTCGGCACACAGGTGTGCAGCCTTAATGACATCTGCTTTACGACCGGTGACCGGCACAGCCTAAGAGAAATGAAAAGGTAATTCAGCCCAAAAAAGATCTAAAAGCAATCAATCATACTGTACCAAGATATTCGGCACTCAGATTTGTAAATAGGCTTGTAAGTTTACTTCAGTATATTGTCCTTAAGAGTCTGGACAAAAAAAAACAACTTTTAACCGTGTTGTGTTAGTGCATGTTCACGTGACTTTATTTTATGGTAGAAAAATTATTAGGTCAATTTAGGTTGAGCGCACACAAGTGGGATACACAGCGGCAAAGGACGCAGCATATCTGACCCAGAACTTGCAGGGAAATTCCGTCCAAAAGACCACACCAAATTGCGGTGCAGATTTTTGGCTGGAATCGCCGCTGTGAAAAGCAAAGCAGAAAAAAAAAAAAAGGGAATACTTACCCCTACTGGCATTGCCATAGCGATGCACCCCAGCCTCTTGCGAGGCTACTACAACTCATGTAACCGCTACAGCATGTGATTGGCTGCTGCAGTCATATGGAAAGAAATGTCATCCTAGGAGACCAGCAGCATGGAGAACAGTCAAGGGAACAAGGAGCCTCGCTATTGCAACGCCAGGGAATTAAAGACTTTACATTTAACAAAAAAAAGTGATTTTCAGATTTGCACATTTTGCGGTGGACTCTAGCAAATGTTGCCGTTTTTGCAGCAAAAAGCGGATTCCTTGTGGCTCTTACTGCCGTATTAGACTAAAAAAAAAACACGCACAAAAGTGCAATGGTTCTGCCGCATAAAAGGGAGATGCTGCGGATTAAAAATCTATGAAAACGTTTTCCAGCAGATTTTTCCTGCAGAATGCGGATGAGATTTGTTGAAAACTCATCCACTTTGCTACTATAGTAATACGCTGCGGATTTACAAGCAATTAAATCTGCTGCGGAAAATCTGCAGCCAATCCGTCCAAAAAATCTGCAGCAAAAAAAAAAAAGCCAGGCCACAATTTCTGTTTAGATCATTTTCGCTCCCAAAAAAATAAAAAAAGGATTAAAAACAGAAAGTAAGTCGTCGAAAAGTCGCATGCACCCCAAAATGGTACCAATAAAAACTACAGCTCGCAGCGCAAGACTTAAACTCTCATATCGCTCAATCGACGAAAATATAAAGAAAAAAAAAACAAAGTTACGGCTCTCAGAGTGTGATGCCAATTTTTTTTTATTCCTAAATAGTTTTCTTTGTAAAAGTGGTAAAACCTAGATAAAATTTGTCATCACCGTCATCGTATCGACCAGTAGAATAAAGTTAACATGTCGTTTTTACCGCATAATAAAAACAAAGACCCAAAAAACAAAAGCAGGAATCAATGTTTTTGCTCATTTTGCCCCACAGTGCTATTTTCTTCAGTGTCCCAGTACATTAACCCTTTCATGACCAGGGGTCATTGATACTCGTGTCCAGGTCAAATTTTCCATTTATGATGTGCACTTCTTTAAACGATAATATCTTTGCAACCGCTTTGAATATCACAACTATTTTTACAAGACTTATGAGGCTTTCACTTTCTAGATTAGTTTAATTAATTCAATGTCTTTCATTTTTATTATGAGCAGACAAATCACTAAAAATGTGAAAAAAAAACACACTTCCGTTATATACACACACACACACACACACACACACTATCGCTGTGAGTGGATAAGAGGGCTATAAGGCTAAATTCACACGACATGAGAAAAAGTGCAGTTGACAACGGATCAATGGTCAGTTTTTCATGGCTGTTTTGCATCAATGGGTCTCAAAATTTGAATCCATTTCCAGGCCGTCTGACCGTTTTTCACCGACATTTGCCATTCATTTTTCATGGACAGTTTAAAAAATAAATAAATTAAAAATGGAAGAATTTTCTTCATTAGGTTTTGTTTTTTTGTCACAGCCACCTGAAAAACACCAGTGCCAATGTAGATAGTAACGAAATACCACTGTAAATCGTGCCAGTGCCAACTGTAAATAGTGCCATAGTGCCCACATAGTGCCACAGTTCTCACTGTAGATAGTGCCCACAGTGCCACACACAGTGCCCACATAGATAGCGAGAGTGTACCCTGTAGGTAGTGCCGATATATTGCCACAGTGTCCATGTAAATAGCACCACCCCCCCCTGCAGATAAGGTCGGGTGCTCCCTCTAGGAGAATTCCCGGCCAGAGAGCTGGTCGGGGATTCTGCTCCTAGAGGGAGCTTAGGTAGTGCTATCTGCAAGGGGTTGTGGGTGGCACTATCTACATTAGGGGGTGTAGTCCGGGGCTCTTAAAGCCCTGGCAGACATGAGTGCAGCGCTGCTCACACTGAAGCAGCACTGCACTCATTAAACCTTGTTCAAGGCGGTCAACGTTTATACACGTGGCAACTGCACGGGGCATCGGCAGTTGGAACGTATACAGCCGCTTGGCAGTCGTAAAGGGGTTAGAGTCGTGAAGAAACTACAACTCGTCCCACAATAAACAGTTATGTCAATAGAAATTTTTTTTAAAATAATCATGGCTTTTGTTTTTTTTAAAAAAACATTGGCTGGGTCTCCTAGGGGTTTAAGGCCAGGTTCCCTCGCGTCGGATACGCTGTGTTTTTTGGTGCGGTTTTTCTAACAAAATATCCGCTGCGGAAGAAAGCCGTTCATACTTACCCCCACCCTCTTCTGACGTCTGCTCCGGCCTCCCTGGACGACGTTGCAGCCTGTGATTGGCTGCAGCGGTTCCATGGGATGCAACATCATCCCAGAGGCCGGACTGCAGAAAGATGGAGGTCGTTCTGGGAAAGTATTGTTTTTTTCTTCCTGTAGTTGTGTTTTTTGCGAATACGCTGCAAAAGTCGCAGCACTTGGCTTTCTGTTGCTGGTTTTGCATCCCCATTGAATCCAATGGGGAAAACCCGCAACGGAAAAACAGCACCGCAGGTCAATTAACGTTTACGCTGCGGTTTTTTTCCGCAGTGTGGGCATGAGATTTTCTCATACACTTTGCTGCTACTGTAAATGCTGCGGAATTTCCGTACAGAATTCAGTTTCGGAAATTCCGCCGCGTTTACGCTACTTGGGAACCCGGCCTAAGAGACATTAGCCCCTGAAGAACAGGCGTTTTTGGAGCAGAATTTCAAAGCGTTTTTTTGTCATTGTCAATGGGAAATGTTAAAATTCAAAATCTGTACAATATCTGAAGATTTGCATTACAGAAGTCTAAAAACCTTCAGGTTCATTTAAAAAAAAATTACACTGGTTATGAACTTTGTCTACAGCGAAGTTAACAAATTCTACAAATAAAGATTTATTATTACTCAAAATTCCTGCGTACCGAAAGATGAAAATGTAAATGCAAAAGGAAAAACATTTACAACAAGCTGTACATCTAGAAATAAACTTTTACGTGAGTCAAGTTTGAAAATGAAGGGGTAGATGTCTATATAACAAACCAAAAAACTTGAAAGGGAATTATGATTTCAGAAAATGAAAGGGGATTTCCCATGAGAGACGTGACATATCCACAGAATAGATATGTCAAATGTCAGATGCGGGTCCCACCTCTGGGACCCACACCTATCTCCAGAATGGGGCCCCCTAATCCCAGTGTGTTGCGGCTGAATGAGGCGAATTCCGACCATGAAATATGGTCGTGAATTACGTAAACAGCATAGCTCGCTGAGCTACACTGTTTCCGTAAGTCCCATAGAACTGATTGGTAGTTACGGAAACAGCGTAGCTCGCATGCTACGCGGCTTCCGTAACTGCCATTCACTACTATGGGAGTTACGGAAACCGCGCAGCTCAGCGAGCTTTGCCGTTTTCGTAACTACCAGAAAGTGGCCGAGAATCAGCGAGATCAGACAAAGCTACAAAAGGGTTTAGGGGGCCCCATTCTAGAGATGGGTGCGGGTCCCAGAGGCGGGACCTGCATCTATCTGACATATCCTGTGGATATGTCATAAATGTCTCATGGGAAAACCCCATTAATGTTATTTTTGTATAATAAAAGGTTATACAATTTTCTAATATACTTTCTGCATTAATTCCTTTTCCAGATCTCTGCTTATGGTTATTCAGTAGGAACATTTATGGTTTACTTCAGTGAATAAAATTCAGTGCATGGCCATGTGATGGCCACCGGTGCATGGCTCGTTACTGTATGCATATCAGAGCGCTGTCTACTAACGATCCCAGCACCTGTGTGTCCATCACATGACCATGGACAGAATTGTAAATAATGAATGCTCCTACTGAACAACAAGTGGAGATTGTAAAAACTGTGAGGAATGCAGAAAGTACATTGGAAAATTGTATAACTTAACACAAAAAACAACATTTGCTAAATCCAGACAACCCCTTTAAACAAAAACAGTTGTGCACAGGAGACGAGGAAGGATTGGTCTTACCTTCGAAGCACCAACAACAAAGCTGTGCGCAACATTCGCAATGAAACCATCTACATGGACTCCTAGGTCTCTGCAACACAGAATCAAACAGTATTAAACAAAATATTCTAAAGCGAAGACTGCACTAGCTCGTTGCCTGTAGGAGGGGCCAAGATTTTGAATTCTAAGGCCCCATGCACACGACCGTGAAAAATCTCCATAATTGCGGACAGCAATACAGTCTGCATTTACGGACCCGCCGGATTCTATTGGCCACGGACAACTTTCCGTATCGCTACGGAAGGGTGTCCGTGCCATAGAACTGTGCTGGGAATTATGTCCTACTTTTAGTTTTTTTATGAGCCGTGCTCCCATACTTTGTATGGCAGGGAAATGCAGCCCGTGGCAGTCAGCCGTGCCCACAATCGAAGGCCGTGATTACGGGCATGGCCGTGTGCATAAGGCCTTAGTGTCAAGCCTCCTAGTAGAAACAGCATATACCCATGATCCTGGTCCCCCAATGTAACGAACGAGAAAGGTAATTTTCTCATGACATATTCCATTTAACTTTCTTGGTAATGATAAGCACAAGAATACAGCATGGCATATTGCCCAGCAAATTACTTTACCACTGCTTTACTACTTGAAGCAGTAAAAAAAAGCAAAATACGGTTAGAGTTTTATTATAGAATTTGAAAAAAAACAAACAAAAACACGAGTACTTACACCTTAACTATGTCACCATTTTTCAGACGGTAATCTTGGTCGCTCTTCAGAGGGGAGAAGTGACACACAGTGTTATTAACGGATATACTTGTTGGAAAGGCAATACCTGCAATAAAGAAAAGAGCCCAAGTAAGAGAGCGATGAAGCATAGTGTGATCAGTCATAATTTAGGGCCTGCAAGTTCTCCTAGACTACAGCTTAAATGGAGTCTTTCAGCACATTTTCGGCTAACAAATGGCTGGCACTGCTAGTTAGCGATAGGGTAGAGGAACATACCAGTGGGGTGGATCATAGGGCTTGCATCAGGGTAAGAAAATAATAATATTGCTGCACCATATACTAATTAGGTTGGAGAGCCCGCTGAAGTGGCCGACGTCTAGCGCTCCAACCACTGCGCTCCCCAGTTGAACGACGGCTCTGTTTGTATGACTATCAAGACAAGCAGAGCCGTTCATCTACTGCAGAGGGGAGTGGTTGGAACACACTCCAACCTAATTCGCATACAACACTCGGCGGAATAAAAATTATTTTTTACCCTGATGCAAGCCCTATGATCCACCTCACTGATATGTACATCTTACTTCACCTCCTATCGCTAACTAGTGGTCCCGGCCCTTTGTTAGCATAAAAAGTGCCAGACTCCCTTTTAAACGGGGTTGCTTCAGTTTCAGCAAATTAAAGGGGTATTCCAGGTACAAAAAGTTATTCCCCCCATCAGTAGGATAGGGGGTAACTTGCTGATCAGCAGGTGTCTGACAGCTGGGACCCCCACAGTTTATGGGAACGGGGGCCCCGTACCCCCCCATTTGAACGGAGCGGCAGGTTGCTCATGCAGACCGCCGCTCCATTCATTCTCTATGAGTGCGCCTGAAATAGCCGAACCCTGTACTTCGCAGTTTCCAGCACCGCCATAGAGAATGGATCAGCAGTGTGTGTGTGAGCAACCTGACGCTCAGTTTAAACGGGAGAGGGGGGGGGGGGGTGTCACGGGGCCCCCGTTCTCGCAAACTGTGAGGGGCTCCCACCGATCAGTTAAGAATAGGGAGTGACTTCTTGTAGCCGGAATGCCCCTTTTAAGGTGTTATTCCCATCTCAGATTCCTGGCGGGTACAATCCAGTCACTTCAGCCATGACTATGGACGCTGCGGTCGTCTGAAACGCATAGGCAGCGTGCACCATTCATATCCACCTTTTGCCATGGGACATTGTCTCCTTTTTATACAATAAAATTGGAACTATGTTTCCATTTTAAACAATCTATTTCTCAAGAATTACTTTGCGCTGGAACCTGCCTTGTACCCTTGTTCGCGTCTACAGATCGTGTGCCTACACGAGGACCCGGGCGCAGCTGGCAGCGGGACTCTGCCGAAGGTGAGCTGGAGGTTGCTCTCCATATATACTTGGTCTCCAATATCTGTATCATTTTCTCTTAAAGATAAGTGTGTGGTGTAGGGCAGTTTGTGAATAAACAGATTATCAAGAGCCAGTGGGGTTATTGGCCTGCATGTTCGCGTCTTAAAGAGTCAAGTGTTCTTCTTCAGCAACCACTGTCTTACGTGACTGCTAGATCAAACGGCAATGTGGAGAAGCAAATTCAATCTGAGCTAATTAGAAGTGTTAGTCATAGGGCGTATTCACACGAAAATTGAATACGTCCATATGACGACTGTTAAAAGAACAGTCGTCACACGGACGCATGTATTATAATGGGGCCGTTCACACGGCCGTTGTCTCAATGGACCGTATGAAGGGTCCGTTGAAAAATAGAACATGTCCTATTTTCTTCTGTTTTCACGGATCCCTCAGACTCAAGGAAAACTGGTCCCACACGGGTGAAAATCAGACAAGAAAGACACCCGTTTTTCACGTCAGAGTTTGCCCACGTTCGTGTGAATAAGCCCATACTGAAGTATGCACCAAGACCTTATTACACCACAACATAGTGCAGTAACTACACGATTACACCCAATGGCACACACTGCATAATGTAAACCACGTTTGTAACCAAATAAATCCCACTGACCTTTCTTCATCTCTTTTTCTTTTTTGAAAATCTTGCCAGTTTCCTCCATGATCATAGCATCTCCCTTTTCACACAGGTTGAGTATAGAAGATTCTGCAGTGGCTGCCTCCACAAGTGTGCGCAGGACCCCTACAACACACAAAAGGGATCAAATGAATCCGCCTGAAAGGCCCCATTTATCACTGCGTTCTGAGTGGGCGAAGTTGCATTTGGTGTATATTCCAGTTTTCATGTGGGAGATTAAAAACCAAGCCGAATTCTCTCTCTACAAGAGGCGTCATTTCACGGAGTGAAGAGGATTTATTCATGGAACGATTATCTCCTTGGAAGTCATATTCAGAGATTTTTTTTTTTTTAAAGCAAGTAAAGGAACGAAGAGATTGGCAATAGTGGTAATATAAAAAACAAACACTACACAACGGGGCCCTATGTCCTTCTGTTTCATTGTCCGATGTTGCAACCAGTACACAGACACGTTTGCATGTATACCAATACCTCAGAAAACCAGGCAAATTAGGTGGATAAATTGTGGAACACATTTCAAATAAAAAACTACATTAACCTCTTAACGACGGACGGACATGTCCGGCCAGTGAAGGAGCTAGTATATCCATCCTCTGATCGCGCGGGTACTGCCAGTGTACCCCTCCGATCAGTGGCAGGAGCACGGCTGTTATACACAGTCAGGCTCCTGCCGCAACCGAAGCGCGCTCAGATTCCGGCAGTTTAACCCATTAGATGTGTTTGACAGAGGGAGGCGCCCCCGCAAAGAAATCAAACCAGAGGAATGGCTTAATAGATTGACCGTTTTACACTGACAGGCAATAATGCTTTGGTATATCAAGTATACCAAAGCATTACATAAGCAATCAGCAGATCGCATGGTGAAGTCCACTGGTGGGACTAAAAAAAAACAATGAAAAAAAAACAAAAATAGTCAATAAAAATTTTGCCCCCAAAAAAAAGTGGTTTCATTTAGTAAAAGTGTCAAAACAAACATACACATATATGGTATCCCCGCGATCGTAACAACTCATACAATAAAACACATTAATTGAACCACCATATAAACGGCGTCCAAAAACAAAAACACAAAAATCTCTTTTCTCACATTCCCCCCATAAAAAAATACATAAAAAAGGTAATCTACAAGTCCTGTGTACCCCAAAATAGTACTAATGAAAACTACAGTGGCCCGCAAAAATCAAGCAAACATACGGCCACATTGACAGAAAAATAAAAAAAGTTACGGTTCTTGGAATGCGGCGGTACAAAAACAAGTAATTGTTTTTTAAAAGGGTTTTTATTGTGCAAACGTAGGAAAACAAAAAATCTTTACATATTTGGTATCCCCGTAATCGTGCCAACCCATAGAATAAAAAGGTAACATGTTATTTACGCTGCAGAGTAAACAGCGTACATTTATAAACGTGAAAATCAATGTTGGAATAGCTGCATATTTTCAATTCTCTCCTAAAATAAAGTTAATCGATATATTATATGCATCCAAAAATGGTATAATTACAAAATACAACTCGTCCCGCAAAAAACAAGCCCTTATACAGCTATGTCGACGGAAAAAAAGTTACGACTTCTGGAAAGCGACCGTGAGAAAACAAAAAATAATCCTTGGTCATTAACGCGCAAAATGGCCTGGTCATTAAGGATAAAATTAAAAACAATTTTGCTAAACTTCATCTAGAGGCACTAGTGATGTTATCACTGACTACTAGATACTATATAGGAATAAAAATGCTACGTGCATGCCGGCTACAGCCACCCCCACCATCTATTTACTAAAATTATATAAGAAATCCGTAATATAAGGTGTCTAGAGATATGGGGCACATATAGAAGGCCCATAAATTTATGTAAATAATCCAAAAAATGCTTGCAATGTATGCTATACCAATGAATATGTGACATTCTCCAGGATACCCAGTGACGGATTAGACTTGTAAATTTCATGCAGTATCGTGAATAGGACTCTGGTGACACTAGTATCACGGCTATTATTTATAATTGGCACTGACGGCCTTCTTTTAGGCCCCATGCACACAACCGTGCCCATAATCACAGTCCGTGAAAGTATAGGAGCACGGTCCGAAAAAAAGCAAATAGGACATGTCCTATCTTTTGCGGAGCCTTTCTACGGCCACCTTCCCGTAAATATTGGGAAGGGGTCAATCTTCCTTAGAAATGAATGGGTCCATAATTACAGACCGTAATTATGGACAAAAACTACAGATGTGTGCATGAGGCCCTTACTAATGAAAACCAACAGGGTTTCAGTACTTTCAGCTCTCATTCTTGGGCTTTCAAGATCAGTCTTCTGCCGAACTGGCAAGGGGGCGTGTTACTATGGCTGTGGAACTGTCCAATCAGATATGGACAGTGTTACAGCAAGAGCGAGGAGAGAGTGTGCGCGAGCGCACGCTCTCATTCTTGAGCTTTCGAGATCAGTCTTCTGAAGTACTGGCGAGGGGGCGTGTCACTGCTATGGACAGTGTAAGAGCTGTGGAGAGGAGAGCGCGCATGAGAAAAGGCTGCAGCGACCGGGAGTCAGAACCCCACCAATCTGATATATTAATGACCTATCCTAAGTATAGGCCATCAATTAAAAAATGCCAGACAACCTCTAAGTGGCTGCATATAAGGGGAGACAAAGTGGAGAGCTGAAACTAGAATTAAAACATTTGCAATTTACAAATTTTTGCAATGACTAGATCCTTCCCTTTGGTGTAGAAAATGATACTGCCCAAGGAAAAGAAGATCTCTCATCTACCATAAGTGTCTCTAAGGCTCTGTTCACACAGTTTTTTTGCAGGCTGAAAAATCTGCCTCAAATTTCCCTTAGGCCTCATTCACACGACAGGTTTTCCCGGCCGGGTGCCGGCCGTTCATAAATCGGCCGGCACCCGGCTGCATTAGGAATAATAGACCCCTAATGGGGCTATTCACACGACCGATTTTTTGACGGCCGGGAAAACCGCCCGTCAAAAAATAGGACATGCTCTATTTTCGCCCGGGTACCCGGCCCCCATAGAAGTCTATGGGGCCGGGTAATACCCGGCCATCACCGGGATGTGTCCCGAGTGACGGCCGGGTTTTCCGGCTCTTGCGCTCTATCTCCTCCTCCTCACAGCGCAGAGTGCATGTGAGGAGGAGGAGTTGATGCCATTCTGACGAATGGCATCGCTGTACACGGTGTGGCAGGGCCGGGGTGTACAGCAGGTGGAAGGGAGCGCTGCGCTGGCTCCCTTCTCCTGCTTGTTTTAAAAGCGCCCTGGCCCGGCGATACCTTTGATGGCGCCGCTAGCAGCTGCAGCAGCTGCTGCTGCGGCTGCTACTACTGTAGCGACGCCACTATAGCAGAGCGGGGAGGTATCTCCCCGCTCTGCTATGTGCTATCCGCACTTTAGCTCCTTGAAGGAGCGGAATCCCCGTGTGTTCGGGGATTCCGTTCCTGGACAGAGAGCTTGATGTCTCTGTCCATATCTGGGCAGTGACATCAGGGGAAACTCCTGAAGCGGAATCCCCGAAGGAGTTGCCGCTGATGTCACTGTCCGGATCTGCCCGGCCCGGCACGGATGCATAACTTTATGCAAACCGGCCGGGCAGAATGGCCGATTTTACCGGCCGGCACTCGGGCTCGGACGCGACCCGGTCGTGTGAATCCCGCCTTAGGAGATTTGAGGCAGATTTTGACATGCCTGAACTTTTTGCCGTGTTTTTTGGCCACAGCCATTGAGCTTCCCGGGCAAAAAAAAAAATGCTGCGAAAACCGCTTTCTCTGCCTCCCATTGATGTCACTGGGAGGTCAGAGACAAACACCTGAAGAAAGGGCAAGTGCTTATTTTTCCCCACAAGCATTTTTTCTGCTCGCAGGAAAAAAAATGCCTCCATCTCCCAATGAAATCAAGAGAGGTTTTCAGCCATTTGGCGCTTTTTCGGTGCCAAAAAACTCTGCGTGAACGGGGCCTAAGACATCTCACTGTATAGCCAGATTTCAGGAGATACTCATTTTCAAGATTTATTATATTTAGTGATACGGATTTTGTTCAGGTTTAACCCATGTATTAAGATGATTTATGTACAACCTCTAAATGTACAAAACATGGTCAGGAATCATATCCAGCAGCAGATCTTTTTACTGCTCTTCTATTCTAGAATATTTACACATGACAAAAATATTTGGTTCGAGTGCTCTTGCACACGATCGAGATCAGGCTGTGGAAAAAAACTGTCCGAGCGTCGGCTGTATTTCCCAGCAATACCATGGTACAGGAATACGGGACTCCTGGCATCATAGACATTTTATGATGCTAGGAGTCCCTGCCTTCCCGCGGAACAGTTCTGCGGGGAGGCAGGGACTCCTAGCATCATAAAACGTCTGATGCCAGGAGTCCCGTACACCTGTTCCGTGGTCGGGCTAGGAAATCCATCCCATACTCGGGCCGTTTTTCACGGTCTGCTCTCAGTAATGTGCAAGAGCACTAATTACTTTTAGGCCTCATGCACACAAACATTTTTTTTCCTCCCGTAAATACGGGTCCTTGGTCACACGTATTCGACCCGTATTGCACCAGTATTTACAGACCCGTGCCCATAAATACGGGTCCGGTGTCACCAGTATTCCACCCGTATTTACGGGCATGTTTTCGCTGCAAAATTGCACTGCAGTAATCGGCAGCCCTTCTCTCTATCAGTGCAGGATAGAGAGAAGGGGCAGCCCTTTCCGCAGAAAAAGTAAAAGAAATTCATACTTACCCGGCCGTTGTCTTGGTGACGCGTCCCTCTTTCGACATCCAGGGAGGTCGGGCTGGATGACGCGGCAGTCCATGTGACTGCTGCAGCCTGTGATTGGCTGCAGTGGTCACATGGGCTGAAACGTCATCCTAAGAGGCCAAACTGGTGGACGAAGCAGGGAGTTCTGGGTAAGTATGAACGTCTTTTTTTTTATTTTTACAGGTTGATCTATATTGTGATCGGTAGTTTCTGTCCAGGGTGCTGAAAGAGTTACTGCCGATCGTTTAACTCTTTCAGCACCCTGGACAGTGACTATCCCCTGACATCGCCTAGCAACGCTCCCGTAATTACGTGTGCACACGTAGTCACCCTTAATTACGGGAGCCCCATAGACTTCTACGGGCCTGCCCGTGCCGTAATTACGGCCTGAAATAGGACATATTCTATATTTTTCAACGGCCCGGGCACCTTCCCGTAAGCATACGGGGAGGTACCCGTGGCCAATAGAAGTCCATGGGCCCGTAAAAACGTGTCGTAATTACGGGCATTTTTACGTTTGTGTGCATGGGACCTTAGTCTGGTGTCACACATGCAGTTTGCCTGGAAGTTATTTTTATGCAGTATTTTTATTCCAAAAGCAAGGAGCAGATCCAAAAAACTAAGGAAAAGTATAAAGAACAACTGATACTCTTCTCTTTTGGATCCACTCCCATATTTGGCTAAAAAAAAACTGATCAAAAACAGCCATGAAAACGGTATGTGTGATTTTAGCCTTAGCAGACGCAAATGTATTCATGATATCTATCAGTCAGGTTTAGCTTGTTGAAGACAATCCACCACACCCACCGATCATGGACTCGCTCTACCAGTTGGAAGCTCTATTTTTCTTTACACCTCCTTGAGATTAGGACACATTCAGACATGTTTTATGAAGAGGTATGAAATAGAAGGAAACATTTGAGTGCATCAGCAAGTCTAGTAACTCTTTTATTGTAGATTCTATAGTCAATGCAATAGTTAGCCCAAATTTATTTTTGAATTGTAAAATATCTATATGCGGTACATCAAGATATGACAATCCTCTAACTGACAAGGACTTATGTCATGACTAAGTGCTTGCTGCAACTACGATGAGGACTTGCATTCAAATGATGCCAGAATTTAATTCTAAGTGCCATATTCGGGGCACAGGACTCGAAGTCTGAAAGCAAGATAAAGTTTAAAGGTGCCCATACACTTTAACCCCTTAATGACCAGCCTATTTTAGACCTTAATGACCAAGCCATTTTTTACGTTTTTCCATCGTCGCATTCCAAGAGCTATACACTTTTTATTTTTGAGTCGACATAGCTGTATAAGGTCTTGTTTATTGCGGGACAAGTTGTAATTTTTAATAGAACCATTTTGGGGTACATAGAATTTATTGATTAACTTAAATTAACTTTTTTTATGGGGGGGGGGGGGAATAGAAAAAAATCTGCAATTTCGCCACACTTTTTTGCATCTTCAATTTACGCCGTTTACCGTGTGGCATAAATAACACAATAACTTTATTCAGTGGGTTGTTGCGATTGCAGCGATACCAAATTTGTATAGTTTTTGTACGTTTTACTACTTTTACAGTTAGGCCTCATGCACACGACCGTAAAAACTCCCGTTATTACGGGTCGTAATTACGACCCGTAATAACGGGCTCATAGACTTCTATTGGCGACGGGTGCCTTCCCGTTTTCTCACGGGAAGGTGCCTGTGCCGTTGAAAAAGATAGAACATGTCCTATTTCAGGCCGTAATAACGGCACGGACAGTCCATAGAAGTCTATGTAGCTCTCGTAATGACGGGTGGCTACATGTGTGCACCCGTCATTACGGCAGCGTTGCTAAGCGACGTCAGTAAATTGTCACTGTCTAGGGAGCTGAAAGAGTTAACTGATCGGCAGTAACTTTTTCAGCACCCTGGACAGTGACTACCGATCAGAATAAACCTGTAAAAAATAAAAATAAAAGACGTTCATACTTAAAGAGGCTCTGTCACCAGATTTTGCAACCCCTATCTGCTATTGCAGCAGATAGGCGCTGCAATGTAGATTACAGTAACGTTTTTATTTTTAAAAAACGAGCATTTTTGGCCAAGTTATGACCATTTTTGTAGTTATGCAAATGAGGCTTGCAAAAGTCCAACTGGGCGTGTTTAAAGTAAAAGTCCAACTGGGCGTGTATTATGTGCGTACATCGGGGCGGTTTTAATACTTTTACTAGCTGGGCGTTCTGATGAGAAGTATCATCCACTTCTCTTCAGAACGCCCAGCTTCTGACAGTGCAGATCTGTGACGTCACTCACAGGTCCTGCATCGTGACGGCCACATCGGCAGCAGAGGCTACTGTTGATTCTGCAGCAGCATCAGCGTTTGCAGGTAAGTCGATCTTACCTGCAAAAGCTGATGCTGCTGCAGAATCAACTGTAGCCTCTGGTGCCGATGTGACCGTCACGATGCAGGACCTGTGAGTGACGTCACAGATCTGCACTGTCAGAAGCTGGGCGTTCTGAAGAGAAGAGGATGTTACTTCTCTTCAGAGCGCCCAGCTAGTAAAAGTATTAAAAACGCCCCGATGTACGCACATAATACACACCCACTTGGACTTTTGCAAGCCTCATTTGCATAACTACAAAAATGGTCATAACTTGGCCAAAAATGCTCGTTTTTTAAAAATAAAAACGTTACTGTAATCTACATTGCAGCGCCTATCTGCTGCAATAGCAGATAGGGGTTGCAAAATCTGGTGACAGAGCCTCTTTAACGAGAACTTCCTGCTTCCTCCAGTCCGGTCTCCCGCCCGTTGCCTTGGTGACACGTCCCTCTCGACATCCGGCCCGACGTCCTGGATGACGTTTCAGGCCATGTGACCGCTGCAGCCAATCACAGGTCAATCCCAGGCTGCAGCAGTCACATGGACTGCCGCGTCATCCAGGGATGTCGGGCTGGATGTGAAGAGAGGGACGCGTCACCAAGACAACGGCCGGGTAAGTATGAATTTCTTTAACTTTTATTACAGAAAGGGCTGTCCCTTCTCTCTATCCTGCACTGATAGAGAGAAGGGAAGCCGATTAGTGCAGTGCTATTTTGCCGCCAAAAACGTGCCCGTAAATACGGGTGGAATACGGGTGACACCGGACCCATATTTACGGGCACGGGTTCGTAAATACTGGTGCAAAACGGGTCGAATACGTGTGACACCGGACCCGTATTTACGCCAGTATTTACGGGTGGGAAAAAATACGGTCGTGTGCATGAGGCCTAAAAACGCTTTTTTTTCAAAATTATTTGTTTTTGTGTCTCCATATTTTGAAGAGCCATAACTTTTTTTATTTTTTCGCCTATGCAGTCGTATGAGGGGTTTTTTTTGCGTGACTTGTAGTTTTTATCGGTACCATTTTGGAGTAGATGCAACTTTTTTATCACTTTTTATCAAATTTTTTTTAAGTCAGGATTCACAGAAAGCAGCAATTTTTGCATGGTTTTTTATTTTCTTTTTTACGATGTTCACCGTGCGGGTTAAATGATGTAATAAGTTTATAGTCTGGGTCGTTACGGACACGGCGATACCAAATGTGTAACTTTTTTACAGTATAAAGAAAGGGAGGAAACCTCCAGCTCACCGGTTCTGCGTCTCCAGAGATGTCGCTCGGATCCCCGCGACGGCCCGCGGTGTGTGTTGCAAGAAAAAGGAAGAGATGATCCAGCGCTGATAATGGTTTAAAAGGGAAGGACAATTCCCATGTTTGTTGGAGAAATTATTAAAATTGGACTGGAGACGCAGTCTGAAGGCAGGAGTAAGCAGGGAGTGTACCCGAGCCTACGCGTTTCGAACGCACACTGCTTATACTCCCTGCTTACTCCAGCCTTGAGACTGCGTCTCCCGTCCAATTTTAATAATTTCTCCAACAAACATGGGAATTGTCCTTCCCTTTTAAACCATTATCAGAGCTGGATCATCTCTTCCTTTTTCTTGTAACTTTTTTACTTTATTTTGTGTTTTAATAATAAAGCAGTTTGTAAGGGGAAAAGTGGGTTTTTCATTATTTTTCCCCACTTTTTTTTTTTACTGTTTTACTAGTCCCACTAGGGGACTTCACTATGCGATTATCCGATCGCATTTATAATACACTGCAATACTTCTGTATTGCAGTGTATTATGCCTGTTCGTGTAAAACGGACAGGCATCTTGCAGGTCATGCCAGAGGCATGACCTAGCAGGCAGACCTGGGGGCCTTTATTAGGCCCCCGGCTGCCATCGGCGACACAGACACTCGGCGATCTTATCACCGGGTGTCAGTGGGATGAAAGGGAGCTCCCACCCTCTCTCCAAAACCACTCAGATGCGGCACTCGCTATTGAGCGCCGCATCTGAAGTGTTAAACGGGTGAGATCGATACTAATATCGATCTCACCCGGTCGAGCAGGGACGCCCCCAGCTACCTCTGGCAGCTGAGAGCAGGAACATTTGACAGCTCCCTGATCGGTTTACTTATTCCGATGCAGTGACGTAGAAAGGCAATTGCATCGGAATAAAGCCCGTTAGTGACCGACATAAAAACACTATGGGGCGGTCACTAACGGGTTAAAAGATGTCCTCACAATCCCCTGACGGCAGAATTTGATGGGGAGGAGTGGACTCGGATTTCAACATGCCCGATTCTGCTTGGGATAAGCCATGTGTTTAATCAATAAAGATTTTTGTATTTTCTTAACATTAGATATCTTTGGACTCTTTTTTCTCAAGTTTATATATGTCAGAGGAGTCAAGCAGCGGCTTATTCCCTTTTCCAGATTGAAAACAAGCATGCTTAGTGTATGTGCAGACGAGAACTGCAATTACGTCTGAAATTACGGAGCGGTTTCCAGGAGAAAACCGCTCCTGAATTTCAGACGTAATTGCATGTACTCGCGTTTTGCCGGGCGTCTTTTACGGACGTAATTTGGAGCGGTTCTTCATTGGATTCAATGAAAAACGGCTCCAATTACGTCCCAAGAAGTGTCCTGCACTTCTTTGACGAGGCTGTAATCTTACGCGCCGTATTTTGACAGCGACGCGTAATATGACAGGTCATCAGCACAGTACATCGTAAAGCCCATTGAAAGTAATGGGCAGATGTTTGCCGACGTATTGGAGCCCGTTTTTCAGACGTAAAACGCCTCCATTACGTCTGAAAATAGGTCATGTCAACCCAGCCTTAGAGCTTATTCAGACGAACGTAAAATACGTCCGTGCAACGCGCGTGATTTTCACTCGCCTCACACGGACCTATATTAGTCTATGGGGCCGTGCAGATGGTCAGTGATTTTTCCGCAGCGTGAATCCGCTGCGTAAAACTCACAACATGTCCTATATTTGTGCATCACGCACCCATTAAAGTCAATAGGTGCGTGAAAATCACGCTCACCACATGGAAGCACTTCCGTGGAACGCGCGTGATTTGCGCAACAGCAGTGAAAAGTATGAATGAAAACAGAAAAGCACCACGTGCTTTCCTGTTTACAAACATACAGAGTGTCATAATGATGGCGGCTGCGCAAAAATCACGCAGCCACGCATCATACAGTGATGACACACGGAGCTGTTAAGTGCCTTCTGCGCGCGCAAAACGCCACATTTTTTGCCCGAGCAAAACGCACACGCTCGTGTGAATCCGGCCTTAGGGTTTCTTCTTCCCCCTCAACTACCCTGTCTGTTATGGTCATCTCTCCCCCTGTATATCCTCCAGTAACCCCAGTGCGTAAGGGGGAAAACAAGAACTTATCTTCGTGTTATCACCTCCCAATGGGACAGAATAGGTCACATATATATGAAAGGGGGAAGTGGGATTTTTACCGGCATCTGGATCACAGATTTTTGGTGAACATATACCCATGTAGACATCGGTATAAGCGGGATGCGTGACCTTTGCACATGCTGAACTTTTATTTTTAGTAAGTGTTGTGCATCTTTTACCCACAAACGTGACTTTTTCTGCAATTTTTTTTTAGTGTAAAGTTCTGGGTACTGTTTATACAGCGTGTAAAGGGTCTACTCATAAAATGCATAGAAGTATTAGTGGATATTTTTATTTTAAAATTCAGGTTTTATTTATGTCAAAAGTGAAAATTGGTGCAAAACTGATTTACTAATATGTCTGCACCTAGAACGTGTCAAAAATGGGCCACAATTTGGCACATTTAATTTCAGAACATATGTCTGCACCTCTCTAGAAGACAATTAAAAAAAACAAAAAAAACAAAAACGAAAAACGGGGCCGGGAATAAAAAAAAAAAAAAAAAAGGGGTGTAGCTTAATATGCGACTAAGATCTGGTATTAAGCCACACATTTTTGATAGAAGTTCGGCTTACAGCTATTCCTCCCGACTCCCTCATATACAGGCATGCCCCGCTCGACAAAGCGTGCATGCGTTTCCCAGGGAGAAAGCCGCTGTCCGACTCCTCGGGCAGCGACTTATCTAATAACGAACAAAAAGGTAGGGCATGTTGAAATTTAACATGCCTGACCCATCTGCCGTCGGGGGAAGGGTCAGGACACTGCCCGTCAGATTAGATGGTCGGCCGGTCTCACCAAAATAGTATGTCCAGGTTTTTACTCTGAGACCAGTTTGCAAACAAAAGTTGTTTTGTGACAGCCATTGGTTTGGTTGTCCATGCAAATACATGCAAGTCTGATCACCCTGCACAATGCCATGTGTCAGGCAGGCGGTGTAATGACATACATTGTAGTGTGAATGAGTCTGACAGATAAGGTCTTACATGTAAACCCTCCTGGTAGCGGTTTGGCCTCACAGAGAACTAACGCATGTCATAGAGCACCATGGATTTCAGCTTGAGATCTGCAATATGGTGCGCCATAAAAGGAGCTGCGCCATCAGGCTCTGGTCGACTTGGTATAATCCATTTATTACAGTCACTCATTGTAATACCTTACCAAATCACTCACGATGAAATAAATCACTTTATAATGTTCAGAGCACTTACTAACCAGGTTATTAAACGGACTAGCAGAGGCCACCGGTGATCTGAGGGAGGGTGGTATGGTCTAAAATAACACGATCAACGTGTCAAAGATTGACATCCGCCGTTCCTGTGTTACGGTTATAAAGCTCTGTGGAGATCACAGTTACAGTATAAGGCCTTATTCACACAAGAGTGCCCGATTCGCGTCCTTAAAGAAAGGCGTTTTTCCTCCATGTGAATGTCCGTATTGCATCCGTGGGTAATCGGTTTTTCTCCTCTGCAAGCAATTCCTAGTTTCACTTTTTTTTCCGCAAGCTCTTTAGCTATTGAGTCTGTGAAATACAGACAGCACATAGACGTCGCCCCATTCTGTCCATTTTTTTCACGCACCCATAGACTATAATAGGTTGAGACTCCTCCCAAAAACAGACCAGAATACTACACGCTGTAAGTTTCTTGAACCAGTCACGCTCCGTCTAAAAAAAAAACCCAAAAGGATGTGTAATCAGGCCCTTTGACTTGTAGGAATCAGTGTGTCGTCCGTTATCAAAACTTACAGAACGAGAACTCAAGGCCCGGGCCAATTATCGGGCAAACGCTCGTTGACGATAATTGTCCAGTGTAAACAGAGCAGTTATCAGAACGGATCGTTTTAAAAATGAAAAATATTATCGCTGTTGGCAGCACATCCACCTGTGTAAACGGAGACGCGCTGCCGACATGATATGTATGGGGATGAGCGATCGGAGTAATGAGCGCCCGTCCCCACACTAGCTCCTTGTTAAAGGAGCAAATGTGCGCCGAACAACGAGCGGTCTTGATCGGCGCTCGTTTACACGGCCCATGTAAGACGACCTTATGTTTGTGTGAATAAGGGGGTTTTCCCATAATCCATGTTGATCACCTTTCCACAGGATAGGAGATAAATATCTGATCAGTGGTGGTCCTGTGAATGTTTGGCCACTGCTCCATTCACTTTCTATCGGACTGCATCTCAGCTCTCTCCGGCAACCCTGAAGATGAAAGGAGCGGTGGTCGAGCATGCGCAGAACAGTTCCATTCACATGGGGCGCACAGGGACAGCCAGGTAAGCCTGTTCTCGTGATCCCTGCGATCGAACCCCCATCAGTTAGATATTTATCACCCAATCTTGAGCCTTCTGTGAGTGTTTAGCGCCAGTGTAATTCCTGAAGTGACTTCATATAATTAGAGATGTTTGATTGTAGAGAACAGGCTCATTTATGGCGGCGGTAACCCTCAACAAGTCGAAACCTAAAAGGGACACAAAAGCTCGTAACCATTTATAACTTCCGGCCGTGGAGAACACATGGGCTCCTGAAGGCCGCCATAGAAAGTGTGGAGTAAGGTAAAAGAGCGGTCACCAGAAAGTACGGCGGGCCCGGCAGACACGTGGGTGCCCGGGAGAAGTACGAGTGCCGGGTAGGCACATGGCAGGCGGGACACGTGCGATCCCCTCCCCCACTGTGCCGTTTAGCGTATACCGGCCGCCAGTACACATGATGCGCACACGAGGTTCCCGGAGATACCCAAGAGCTGTGCCCAACTGTGCCCGCGTTAAGGCCGGGTGCTACCCGGCATTCATGCGTTGACACCCGTAACCCGGCAAAGACACATCCCCTCTGCTGACAGCCGGACACTCACTGTTGGCGATGTCGCCCCCCATCTTGTATTTGGTGACCACCAAGTCCTCAGCGATCGTCTGATCTTGCTGCTCATCGTCACCCGACATTTTGGCGTCCAACTGTCTCCCTTCTGCACAGGCGTGCGGCGAACACAGAGAGAGTAAGGACTCAGGAGGCGTGAGCACACCGCAGACGTAGGGTTGAGGGTCAGGCGGGTTAGCCGCGAAGCACTTTGGTAGTTGTAGTTCGCAGTCCCGCTGCTGCTCTGACGTGAGGGCGCTCTGGGCGCTTACTACATGAGCTAACCACATTTCCGCGCTGCTGTTCGCAAAGAATGTCGGGAGCTGTAGTTCTCTGCCGGCAAATATACCCTAGCAGTAGTTTGGGAGCCTAGTGAGGAAAGAGTTTCGTTAGGGTATGTGCACACGTAGTGACCAAAAACGTCTGAAAATCCAGAGCTGTTTTCAAGGGAAAACAGACCCTGCTTTTCAGACGTTTTTTGACCAACTCGCATTTTTCGCGGCGTTTTTCGCGCCGTTTTCGCGGCGTTTTTTACGTCCGTTTTTGGAGCTGTTTTCATTGGAGTCTATGAGAAAACAGCTCCAAAAACGTCCAAAGAAGTGTCCTGTCAAACGACGACTCGTAAATAACAGGTCGTCTGCACAGTACGTCGGCAAACCCATTCAAATGAATGGGCAGATGTTTGCCGACGTATTGTAGCCCTATTTTCAGACGTAAAACGAGGCATAATACGCCTCGTTTACGTCTGAAAATAGGTCGTGTGAACCCAGCCTTAGGGTATGTTCACACGGCGGGGGTCCGTAACGGCTGAAATTACGGGGATGTTTCAGCCTGAAAACATCCCCGTAATTTCAGCCGTACCGGCATGTGCAGGCGCTTGAACGCCGCGTCAATTACGGCCGTAATTAGCGCTGCTATTCATTGGCGTCAATGAATAGCGGCTCCAATTATGGCCAAAGAAGTGACAGGTCACTTCTTCTACGCGGGCGTCTATTTACGCGCCGTCACTTGACAGCGGCGCGTAAATATACGCCTCGTGTGAACAGACAAACGTCTGCCCATTGCTTTCAATGGGCAGATGTTTGTCAGCATTATTGAGGCGCTATTTTCAGACGTAATTCTGGGCAAAAACGCCCGAATTACGTCCGTAAATAGGCCGTGTGATCATACCCTTAGGCAGAATAGGGCATGGTTATATATGTAGAAAATATGTAAGTAAGGGTATAGTTACACAATGAACTACACTTACCAATACTATTTTACTATTCCTAGTGCAGTGCACAACAATTCAGTAATAGATAGAGTTCAGGGTCAATTTACACGTCAGAAGTTTTTTGAAAGTTTAGTTACCCTTTAATTTAAAAATTGCCCTACATATCCCCTTTGAGCTCAGTGTTTTTTTCGTGCCACGAAATGTAATAAAAGGTGCATGCCTCTAAATAAATTTGGTGCATTTTGGACAGTTTTAAAATCTAATCCTATGAGCATCAAAATTTGTGCCGTTTTCGCCTATAAATCTTAATGAATGTGGCCTAAACTACGTCTCCTTGGAAAGGTTCGCACAACCCGTGGAAAAAAGCACTATCCCGCTCCAGGCTCTATCTACAGGGAGCACTGTGGCATTATCTACAGGGCGCACTGTGTGGCACTATCTACAGGGGGCATTGTGGAATTTTATACAGGGGGCACTATTAACGGGGCACTGGCACTATCAACAGTGCAGTGTGTGGTACTATCTACAGGGGGCAACATGGCACTATCTATAGAGGGCACTGTGGCGCTTTATACAGGGGACACCATCGCACTATCTGTGGCACTACCTACAGGTCATTGAGGCACTATCTACAGAAGAAACTGGCACTATCTACAGTGGACACTGTGGCACTATCTACAGAGGGCAGTGTGTGGGACTATTAACGGAGGGCTGACACTATCTACATTGGCACTCTAGCACAAAATGTGTGCTATTTTCATTCATATATCTTAAAGAGGCTCTGTCACCAGATTTTGCAACCCCTATCTGCTATTGCAGCAGATCGGCGCTGCAATGTAGATTACAGTAACGTTTTTATTTTTAAAAAACGAGCATTTTTGGCCAAGTTATGACCATTTTTGTATTTATGCAAATGAGGCTTGCAAAAGTACAACTGGGCGTGTTTAAAGTAAAAGTCCAACTGGGCGTGTATTATGTGCGTACATCGGGGCGTGTTTACTACTTTTACTAGCTGGGCATTCTGACGAGAAGTATCATCCACTTCTCTTCACAACGCCCAGCTTCTGGCAGATCACGCTGTGACGTCACTTCCCCAGGTCCTGCATCGTGTCAGACGAGTGAGGACACATCGGCACCAGAGGCTACAGTTGATTCTGCAGCAGCATCAGCGTTTGCAGGTAAGTAGCTACATCGATTTACCTGCAGGGCCCAAAAGGAAGGGAGCACCCGGAGGCTTTCAGGACTCATATTCTGCTTGAAAATGTTTTAGGCCCCACTGTACATTTGGAGAAGCTTTGAGCTGCCAGAACGAAAGAAACTCCCCATAAACGACCCCATTTACAAAACTAGACCCCTTAAGTTATTTATCTAGGGGTATAGTTAGCATTTTGACCACACAGGTTTTTCACTAAATATATTGGAATTAGTCTGTAAAAATTAAAATCTGTTCATCGTGCGGGAAAAATAACATTATAGTTTTGTAGTTGGGGTCGTTACGAATGCGGTGATACCAAATATGTGTACTTTTTTAACGTGTTCATTTTTTTCCTATAATAAAAGTCTTATTATAGGAAAAAAATCATTTTGTGTTTATATAACTTATAACTAATTTTTACACTTCTTTTTAAAAAACATTTATTACTTATTTTTACTTTTTTTTACTTGTCCCACTAGGGGACTACGAGACTTGCAGCTTTGACCGCTGCTAGAGTACATTACACTACACACGTAGTGTAATGTACTCTAACTGTCATTGTGACGTAACGGTCTCTCTGACAGGAAGCCGAGGAGGACCGGCCGGAGACTGCTCCTCCGAGGATTCCGTACATGGCAACCCGGAGGCCATTGTCTAGCCTCCGATTGCCACAACAAGCATCGGCAGCCCCCACAATCACTTCGTGGGAGCTGCCGATGTGCTTCAAACCACTTAAATGCGGCAACGGCAATCCGCATTTAAGGGGTTAATTGCCGAAAGCAGCGGCGATGGTCCACTGACCGGCAAAACTGATGTGTCAGCTGTCTAGGACAGCTGTCAGCGCGGGCTTGTCACTCTGTGTTTACACAGTGACAGTTTGAAATACTGACGAAAATGAACGTCATGGTGCGTGATCTAGCAGCCGACCATGACGTTCATTTTCGTCATAGGTCGGGAAAGGGTTAAAGAGGCCCTCAGGTACCAGAACATAGAAGCATTCACCAGAAGGGATCCCAATTAGAGATCTACATCCCCAAAGTATTCATCTAGGGGTATAATAAGAATTTTTAGTTTTGTTTTGTATTTTGGTGGAATGCCAATTTATCTGTGGCCATTTTGATAATAGAAATAATAGATAAGAATTTTTAAAAAATATATAATTTTTAATGGACAAAATAGTTAAAGGGGTATACTAGTAAATAATTGTAATTTAATTTAGTAATCAAGGGAGGAATGATAAATCTCAAAGCATTGTTTCGTACAGAGACCAGGTTTAGAAGGGCATATGTCACACTGATACGTTGTATCCTTCCTGATCCCTCTCTTAGAACAGACACGACATCGCTTTTGGGGTTTACTTTTTTGGCAGTAGGAGGCACTTCACTGGGGAAATGCTGCCCCGGTATGATCCTAGAGGCCTCATTAGTAGCCCTACTTGCCCCCGCTTCCTCCTGATCCCCAAAAAGAAGGCATTTTAGGACTTTTTCTTGGTAACCAAGATAAGTTTCCTGATTGCCGACACGCATAAAAAGTACAAAAGAATTGTACATGGCCATTAGAACCAGATGGACAGCTAATTTTTTGTGCCATGATCTCTTTTTTTCTCATGGCACTATATGGCTGCATCACTTGATCGGCGAGGTCAACTCCACCTATGTTTTTATTATAATCCTTTATGCATACAGGCTTGGAGTTTGTGGCACTCGCCCCATGTATTTGGACAGGGCTGGTGTCATCGCCATGAATTAAGGTCAACATCAGGACGTCTTTTTTGTCCCTAAATTTCATGAATAGGATCTGGTCACTACACAATGCTCTGCATTCCCCGGCTCTCAATTTATCAGCTATAAATGGTTTTGGGAGTCCTCGCTGGTAGCGGCGAATTGTGCCACAGGCTACTGTGTTTTTATCTTGGAGCCAATTAAAAAGTGGGATACTGGTGTAATAGTTATCAAGGTACAAGCTGTATCCTTGCTTTAGAAGTGGATGCATGAGGTCCCACACAATTCGTCGATTTATTCCCAAAAAAGGGGGGCAGTCTGGGGGATTTATTTATGAATCTTTCCCCTCAAATATTCGAAATCAGTGGGTATATCTGGAATCACTTATATCAGAGCGTATATATTTTTTTATTCCATATCTCGCTCTTTTATTAGGTAAATATTGGCGAAAGTGTAGCCTTCCTTTGAAGTGGACTAGGGACTCGTCGATTCATATATTTTTCTCTAGGATACATGACTCCTGGAATTTCATGTTGAATTTTTTTTATTAGTGGCCTTATTTTATTTAGCCGGTCAAAGTTAGGGTCATTTTGGGTGGGGACACAGGAAGTTATCACTATAATGTAAGAATTTTAAGATGGCCTCAAAACGTTTCCTGGGCATTAAATTTGGGTATGATAGAGGACGTCTGTAGTCCAATATGACCCAATGGTGGGTTTCTTTATTAGGCCCATATTTAACAAAAGCCCCCAGAATGTCATCTATTCAAACGATTCGATAGGTTCCTGTCACGAAGCGGGTAGTGGACCCACTAGGCCGTACCGCCGTAGCGGGGAGGCAGCTGGCCAAACAACAGGACACCCCAGAAATACAATGTCCCGCACAAGGGTACCTGGATAGTCCAGACGGTGGCCGCAGCTCTGGCACAGATGGAGATGGGTGCAGCAGATAGCGCCAAATGTGGCGGATGATACTGGAGCCGCAAGTTGCGCCAGACTTGGCGGATTCCTCCGGACGTGGCAGATGACACAGGATGTGGCGGATTCCTCCGGACGTGGCAGATGACACAGGAAGTGGCGGATTCCTCCGGACGTGGCAGATGACACAGGACGTGGCAGATTCCTCCGGACGTGGCAGATCACACAGGACGTAGTATAAGACAGCACATACTGATCTAGGAGGATACCTATGCGCTGAGTAAATGAATGGAGAGAAGTGTATGACGCTGATTGGTCACTGATTGGTCAGCGTCATACACTCCTCTGTACAACGCCCACTTGGTGTAAAGTAAAAACACGCCTAGTTGGGCATTAAGAAAGTAATTAGCATAAAGCTAAAATCGCTAATAACCTGGTAAAAATAGATTGTTTTTCTAAATAAAAAGCACTGCTGTTACCTACATTACAGCGCCGATCTCCTTATGTAGGAGATAGGGCACTTATAATGTGGTGACAGAGCCTCTTTAACCCCTTCCCGCTATTGGGCGTAACTGTACGTCCGAAAACCAAGTGACTTGCCGCAGACGGGCGTACAGTTACGCCCGGCAGATAAAGCGAGCACAGGAGCTGTGCGCGCATTATCTTCAGCGGCTGTCAGCTGTTATGCACAGCTGACATGCCGCTGCAATGGCTGCGATGGCTGTTACCCCCGATCGCAGCCATTTAACCCCTTCAATGCGGCTGTCAATGACGTCCGCCGCATTGAAGTGGTTGACAGAGGGAGGGAGCTCCCTCTGTAACTCCCGAGCCCCCCCGCGATGGATCGCGGGTGGTGATTGTTGCTATGGTAACCAGGAAGCCGTTACTAGGCTTCCTGGTTGCCAAGGTACGGTAGCCTATTAGGTCCTGCCCGAGGCAGGACCTAATCGGCTAACTGTCAAATGAAAAATGACAGTTACGATCCACTGCACTACATAAGTAGTGCAGTGCATCGTGGCGGGGATCAGAAGACCAGATCTTCAAGTCCCCAGGTCAGTGTAAAAGAAAAAGTGAAAAAAGGAAAAAAAAAATGTGAAAGAAAAATAAATAAATAAAAGTTAATAAATAATAAATAAATAATAAAAACAACACTTGCCCTTTTTCCCTGATCAACTCCTTTATTATTAGAAAAAAAATGAAAATATGAAAAAATAACTATACATAATAGGTATCGCCGCGTTCGGAACGGCCCGATCTATAAAAATATCACATTATTTTTACCGCATGGTGAACACCGTAAAAATTGTTAATAAAAAACAATGACAGCATTTTATTTTTTGGTCATCTTGTCTCAAAAATTTTTTAATAAATAGTGATCAAAAAGTTGCAAGTAACGCAAAATGGTACCAATAGAAACTACAGTTTGTCACGCATAAAACAAGCCCTCCCACAGCGATATCAACGGAAAAATAAAAAAGTTATGGCTGTCAGAAAATGGCGACACTAAAACATGATTTTTTTAGAAAAGAGTATTTTTATTGCAGGAATTTAGTGAAACGTAAAAAAACAATATAAATTTGGTGTCGCTGTAATCGTATCGCCCCGCAGAATAAAGTTAACATGTTGTTTATACTGCACGGTGAACACTGTAAAAAAAAAAAAAAAAAAGAAATGTGCTGGAATGGCTGTTTTTTGGTTTCCTCATCTCCCAAAAAATGGAATAAATAGTGATAAAAAAAATCGCATGTACCCCAAAATGGAACCAATAAAAATGACAGCTCGTTTCACAAAAAAATGCGCCCTCACACAGCTCCGTCAACGGAAAAATAACACGTTATGACTCTCAAAACGCAATGATGTAAAATGATTCTAAATGACGGCCCAGACTAATTTTTAGGTCCAGTAGAATTTCACTGAATACCCCACGGGTGGACCCCGTAGACGCAGCGGAGATGAGGAAACTTTAGAGCCTTGTGTGGCTTAATAGGGCTAGTGAAGAAGTCAAATATAAGGCAACACTGGAGCGCAGATATTCTGTATAATACCCAATAAACCCGGCCTGTGCATAAAGGATTGGTTCAAAGCGACAAACCAATCCATGGATTATTCATTCTCCCCATTATTACATCATCCTATTATGACCTGATGTACTCCGCCCAGCTTACATATACCCTGATATACTCCGCCCAGCTTACATATACCCTGATGTACTCCGCACAGTTTACATATACCCTGATGTACTCCGCACAGATTACATATACCCTGTTGCACTCCGCCCAGCTTACATATACCCTGATGTACTCCTCACAGCTTACATATAGCCTGATGTACCCGCACATATTACATATACCCTGATGTACTCCGCCCAGCTTACATATACCCTGATGTACACGCACAGAATACATATACCCTGATGTACTCCGCACAGCTTACATATAGCCTGATGTACTTCACACATATTACATATACCCTGATGTACTCCACACAGCTTACATATAGCCTGATGTACCCGCACATATTACATATACCCTGATGTACTCCACACAGATTACATATACCCTGATGTACTCCTCACAGCTTACATATACCCTGATGTACACGCACATATTACATATACCCTGATGTACTCCACACAGCTTACATATAGCCTGATGTACACGCACATATTACATATACCCTGATGTACTCCGCACAGCTTACATATACCCTGATGTACTCCTCACATATTACATATATCCTGATGTACCCGCGCATATTACATATATCCTGATGTACTCCGCCCAGCTTACATATACCCTGATGTACTCTGCCCAGCTTACATATAGCCTGATGTACTCCGCCCAGCTTACATATACCCTGATGTACTCCTCGCCCAGCTTACATATACCCTGATGTACTCCGCCCAGCTTACATATACCCTGATGTACTCCGCACAGCTTACATATACCCTTGATGTACTCCGCCCAGCTGACATATGCCCCCACATTATAAGCTGAAATACCACTAATACACCAAGCAAAATCTGCGCTTCAAAAGCCAAATGGTGGTCCAACTGAGCCTGGCAGTGTACCCAAACGGCAATTTATGACCACATATGGGGTATTCTGGAGAACCCGCTTAACAATTTATGGGATGTGTGTCTACGGTGGTACAAGCTGGGCACAACACATTGGGCACTGAAATGGCATATTTGTTGAAAACAGCCATTTTCAATCTGCAACATCTATTGTTTACTCATTTTTGCAAAACACTTGTGCGGTCAAAATGCTCACTACACCCCTAGATCAATTCTTTGAGGGATCTAGTTTCCAATATGGGGTAATTTTTCGGGGGTACCACTGTACTGCTACTATAGCTCAATGCAACATGGTGTCAAAAAACAAATCTTATAAAATCTCCACTCCAAATACTAAATGGCGCTCCTTCCCTTTGGAGCCTTGCTGTGTGTCCAAATAGCAGTTTATGACCACATGTGGGGTATTTCCGTACTTTGAAGAAGTTGCTTTACAAATATTATGGTGCTTTTTCTCCTTTATTTGTTGAGAAAATGAATTTTTTTTAACTAGTGCTACGTCTTATTGGAAAATAATGTAATTTTTCATTTTCACTGCCCATTTCTAATAAAATCTATGAGACACCTGTGGGGTCAAAATGCTCACTACACCCCTAGATGAATTCCTCAATGGGTGTAGTTTGCCAAATGGAGTCACTTTTGGGTAGCTTCCACTGTACTGCTACCTAAGGGGCTTTGCAAAAGCGACATGGCGCAGAAAAACCAATCCAGCAAAATCTGCTCTCCAAAAGCCAAATGGCGCTCCTTCCCTTCTGAGCCCTGATGTGTATTCATACAGTACTTTATTACCACATATGGGGTATTTCCGTACTCTGGAGAAGTTGCTTTACAAATGTTACAGTGATTTTTCTCCTTTATTTGATGAGAAAATGAAACATTTTTACCTAAAGCTACGTCTTAGTGGATAAAAATGAAATTTTTCATGTTTACTGCCCAATTCTAATGAAATCTATTAAACACCTGGGGGGTCAAAATGCTCACTACACCCCTAGTTGAATTCCTCAAGGGGTGTAGTTTCCTAAATGGAGTCACTTTTGGGGGGTTTCCACTGTACTGGTACCTTAGGAGCTTTACAAATGCGACATGGTGCCGAGAAATCAAACCAGCAAAATCTGTACTTCAAAAGCTAAATGGCGTGCCTTCCCTTCTGAGTCCTGCCGCTTCCCCAAACAGCCGTTTATGACCACATGTTGGGTATTTCCGTACTCTGGAGAAGTTGCTTTACAAATGTTGGGGTGCTTTTCATCATTTATTTGTTGAAAAAATTAAACATTTTGAGGTAAAGCTACATGGTATTGGAAAATAATGTAATTTTTTATTTTCACTGCCCAATTCTAATGAAATCTATGAAACACCTGTGGGGTCAAAATGCTCACTACACCCCTAGATGAATTCCTCAAGGCGTGTAGTTTCCAAAATGGGGTATTTTTTGGGGTGTTTCCTTTGTTTCGGCACCACAAGACCTCTTCTAACCTGACATGGTGCCTGAAATATAATCTAAGAAAAGGAAGGCCCTAAAATCCTCTAGGTGCTCCTTTGCTTCTGAGGCCGGTATTTCAGTCCAGTAGCGCACTAGGGCCACATGTGGAATATTTCTAAAAACTGCAGAATCAGGGCAATAAATATTCAGTTGTGCTTCTCCGGTAAAAACCTTCAGTATTACAGGAAAAATGGATTAAAATGGAATTTCTGCAAAAAAAATGAAATTTGTAAATTGGGGTGATTTGTGGGGGTTTCTAAAGTAGACATATTGGAAAAGTTAGCTAGTAACTATTTTGTGTGGTATAACTATCTGTCTTACAAGCAGATACATTTGAATTTAGAAAATGCAAATTTTTTGCACATTTTCTCTAAATTTTGGTGTTTTTCACACAAAAATATTGAATATATCGACCAAATTTTTTCACTAACATAAAGTACAATATGTCACGAGAAAACAATCTCAGAATCGCTTGGATAGGTAAAAGCATTCCCGAGTTATTACCACATAAAGTAACACACGTCAGATTTAAAAAATGAGGCTCTGTCATTTGGTCCAAAAGTGGCTCAGTCCTGAAGGGGTTAAGAGGAAACTAACCAGTGTTTTCGTATATATTTCTTAATAGAACCAGGGAGCATTGAGAGAAGTAACACCTCCGGAGTAATGGGAAGCACCTGACCTGTGATTGTTTAAATAAGGTCAACTACTTTAGACCAAAATGTGTGTATTAAGGGGCACCCCCACCAAATATGTAACATAGTACCACCTTTGTCGTTGCAATGCCAACACTCATCTGGTACCGATGGGTAAAAAGAGTGTAGTAACGTTGGTACTCTGTACCACCGTGACAATATTTTATAGTTAGTTTCCTGTGCTTTACAGGAAATGGAGAATTTATTACACAAGGCGAACGTTTTAGACCAGTCTGCCACTGACGGGGTAGAAGCGAGTTGTTCCCTATCCCACCCCTTCACAATTTTTTTTTATTTTTACTACACTTATTCTGCCTAACCTAGAACATTTTTTTTCTTTTTTTAGTTAAACAGTTAGTATTTAAATGATTACACCTTGTTCTAATGTTTTACATTTTTTCACAAGTCAGTAAATATTATAAATTTGATTCTAATTTCCATGTGCTGGTCACTAGAGGGAGCAATTCCCAAAATTGCAGCATTGGCATGTGGTAAAGCAACCTCATTGCTTTATGCTGCAAAATTGGAGAAGACACACTCGCTCTAGTGTGCTCAAACAATTCCCCCTCCTTTATCCCGGCTAGTGCCAGGAGAAAGGAGGGGGTTGAATGTTCAAACCGCCTACACTGTGTTCCGCCATATTTTGAGCGAATGCACAGTGTAGGAGGATTAGATACAGTGGTAATCACACAGTATAACACGAACATATACACACATCACAAACACAAACATAACTTACCTGCTCCTGCCGCCCCCGCTATCGCTGCCGCTGGCTCAGCTCCCTGTCCTTGCTTCTGAACATATGGACGGAAGCCGCGACCGGAAGTAGTCATCTTACTGTCCGGCCGCGGCTACCGGTCCACATGAAAATGGCGCCGGATGTCGCTCTGCCGAAGACCTTCCTTTTGGACTGTGTGGGAGACAGCGTACACTATAGTGAATGGAACGGCTCCCGTTCACATTCTCTATGGGGATGTATGTGCCGTATTCCATCTCTGTATGTGTCGTTGATCAACACATACAGAGATGAAAAAAAAAATGTCAGTCCCCATAGAGAAGTAAAAGAAAGAAAAAATAAAAAAATACAACACAAAAACACAAATAACTAAAATGTATTTTAATGACTTAATAAAAGCAATAATATATAAAACAAATTTTTTTTCGTGACACCCAGAATCAACCTTCCATGAGAAGGGATAATTACTACGTAATTGTCTTACTTCAGAAGCTGCCAAAGTGATGTTCATAGCCTCACTCTTGGAGAGATTCATCTATATAATTACTAAAATAACTATATGTTTGTATGGATTTCAGCAGGGATGGTAGAGATAAGTGCGGTTGTGTAATATGAAACAATAAATCATCAGCAAAAGCTGACGCTTTAAAATGAGTTTCACCTCCCGAATACCCCGTATGTCACTGTTGTTTCTAACTGCCACTAAGATATGCTCCATAACCAAGGCAAATAATAAGGGGGCGAGCGGACATCCCTGCCTTGTACCATTCCCAATTATAAACGGAGCAGACAATGACCCATTAATTCTAATTCGCGCTTTAGGCCGATTATAGAGAGATCGTATGCGCATCTTCATCAAGTGACACACACCAATCTGACTCAAGGCCGCCTCCAGAAACCCCCAGGCCACCCGATCAAAGGCCTTCTCAGCATCCAAGAACAGCAGCATACAAGGAATGTGATTCTGTTTCACATGATGTAGCAAGGATAAAGTCTTTAAAGTATTATTTCTCGCTTCACATTTTGGTACAAAGCCCACTTGATCTGGGTGGACTAACGAGCCCAGGAAACCACCGAGTCTATTTCCTATTAGTTTAGCATACATCTTAGCATCGGTATTGATGAGAGAGATTGGTCGAAAATTAGCACGATGTTGCGGATCCCTACCCTCCTTTGGTATGACCGTGATATGAGCCTGCAAAAATGAATCGGGAAATTGAGTGTATTCAGACATAGAGGTAAACAACTCCAACAACGATGGCACCCATTCCTCCAGTAATGATTTGTAAAAACCCGCCATATAACCATCGTGCCCAGGACTTTTCCCTGCTGGCAAAGCTTTAATAACCTGTACTATCTCCTCCTTGGTGAACGGGGAATCCAAATATGTAGCATCTTCTCGGGAAAGTGTAGGCAGTGCAGTGTCTTGCATATACTCCGACAGGGTTGGGTGGGGCATTACCTGTAGCAGGCGGGGGCAACTAATGGATTTTTTGTGTGTTTGTGTTTTTTTTACAGGTTCGGTTGTTGGACTACGCCGGATTCGAGGACTACTTTGATGACGGCTTTTTTTATTTTCAATAAAATATATTTTTTCTATATCTTTGTATTTTCTTTTAAACTTCATTACTACCGCCTCAGTAATGGCCGCTGGCTGATTGATAGCATCCATTACTAAGGCGGGGCTTAGTGTTAACCAGTGCAGAGGCTAACACTAACCCCCATTATTACCCCGGTACACACCGCCACCAGGAAGAGCTGGGTGCGATCCAGTACCCGACCATCTGTACAGATGGCTGGGTACTGGGGCGGCCGCAGGCTAGTCTTATCAGAATGGGAAAGCCCAAAAACAGTAACCCTTCCCACCCTGGTAATGATAGCCTGCTGCTGCTATGTTGTATCTGGCTGGTTATCAAAAATGGGGGGACCACACGTCATTTTTTTTTTTTAAATGGAATAAACGTGCGGTCCCTCCCCATTTTTCATGACTAGCCAGATACAACATAGCAGCAGCAGGATAGCATTACCAGGATGGGAAGGGCCACTGTTTTTGGCCTTTCCCAGCCTAATAATACCAGCCTGCGGTCACCCCAGTACCCGGCCTACACTACAGATGGTCGGGTACTAGATCGTACTCGACTCTTCCCGATACCCCTGGTGGCGGTGGGTACCGGGGTAATAATAGGGGTTAGTGTTAGCCTTTTCACCGGCTAACACTAAGCCCCGCCTTAGCAATGGACGTTGTCAATCAGCTAGTGGCCATTGCTAAGGCGGTAGTAATGAAGTTTAAAAAAATACATGGACATAGAAAAAATATTTTATTGAAATAAAAAACCCACACATCCCTCAGTAACCATTTTATTGAGAATAAAAAAGCCGTAATCGAAGCAGTCCTCGAATGCGACGTAGTCCAACAACCGAACCTGAAAAAAACACAAATACACCAGTAAGAATTAATATCACATACAAAAAGCAAAGCAATTCTTATAATGAACTTTTCCTGGGCCCAGCGCTGGAGCCGCAATGTCAGCGAGCTGGGCCCTATATTTAATCCTATCATGTGTGATACTGTCCGCTGAGCCAATGGATCTAATTCAATCCATAGCTATAGGGTCGTAGTGCTATAGATATGCTGTTATATATATATACAGTGGAGGAAATAAGTATTTGATCCCTTGCTAATTTTGTAAGTTTGCCCACTGTCAAAGTCATGAACAGTCTAGAATTTTTAGGCTAGGTTAATTTTACCAGTGAGAGATAGATTATATAAAAAAAAAAGAAAGAAAATCACATTGTCAAAATTATATATATTTATTTGTATTGTGCACAGAGAAATAAGTATTTGATCCCCTACCAACCATTAAGAGTTCAGCCTCCTCCAGACCAGTTACACGCTCCAAATCAACTTGGTGCCTGCATTAAAGACAGCTGTCTTACATGGTCACCTGTATAAAAGACTCCTGTCCACAGACTCAATTAATCAGTCTGACTCTAATCTCTACAACATGGGCAAGACCAAAGAGCTTTCTAAGGATGTCAGGGACAAGATCATAGACCTGCACAAGGCTGGAATGGGCTACAAAACCATAAGTAAGACGCTGGGTGAGGAGACAACTGTTGGTGCAATAGTAAGAAAATAGAAGACATACAAAATGACTGTCAATCGACATCGATCTGGGGCTCCATGCAAAATCTCACCTCGTGGGGTATCCTTGATCCTGAGGAAGGTGAGAGCTCAGCCGAAAACTACACGGGGGGGACTTGTTAATGATCTCAAGGCAGCTGGAACCACAGTCACTAAGAAAACCATTGGTAACACATTATGCCGTAATGGATTAAAATCCTGCAGTGCCCGCAAGGTCCCCCTACTCAAGAAGGCACATGTACAGGCCCGTCTGAAGTTTGCAAATGAACATCTGGATGATTCTGAGAGTGATTGGGAGAAGGTGCTGTGGTCAGATGAGACTAAAATTGAGCTCTTTGGCATTAACTCAACTCGCCGTTTTTGGAGGAAGAGAAATGCTGCCTATGACCCAAAGAACACCGTCCCCACTGTCAAGCATGGAGGTGGAAACATTATGTTTTGGGGGTGTTTCTCTCCTAAGGGCACAGGACTACTTCACCGCATCAATGGGAGAATGGATGGAGCCATGTACTGTCAAATCCTGAGTGACAACCTCCTTCCCTCCACCAGGACATTAAAAATGGCTCATGGCTGGGACTTCCAGCACGACAATTACCCGAAACATACAGCCAAGGCAACAAAGGAGTGGCTCAAAAAGAAGTACATTAAGGTCATGGAGTGGCCTAGCCAGTCTCCAGACCTTAATCCCTTCGAAAACTTATGGAGGGAGCTTAAGATCCGAGTTGCCAAGCGACAGCCTCGAAATCTTAATGATTTACAGATGATCTGCAAAGTGGAGTGGGCCAAAATTCCATCTAACATGTGTGCAAACCTCATCATCAACTACAAAAAACTTCTGACTGCTGTGCTTGCCAACAAGGGTTTTGCCACCAAGTATTAAGTCTTGTTTGCCAAAGGGATCAAATACTTATTTCTCTGTGCACAATGCAAATAAATATATATAATTTTGACAATGTGATTTTCTGTTTTTTAAAAAAAATATAATCTATCTCTCACTGGTAAAATTTACCTAGCCTAAAAATTCTAGACTGTTCATGTCTTTGACAGTGGGCAAACTTACAAAATCAGCAAGGGATCAAATACTTATTTCCTTCACTGTATATATATATATATATATATATATATATACGTACATACATTTTTATTTTGGGGGGTGAACATATGTTAGTACAAGGATACTGTTAGGGATCTGCCAGGTACTACGTCTAGGTATACTCCTGGGATTAATCAATCCACACCTGAGGCCAGACCTGTTCGACTGACACCATCTCCCACCAACCAGGGTGGCAGGCTCAGGAGTGGGAGAGCCTATCGCGGCCTGGTCAGTCGGAGTTAGCTCCGCCCCCTGTCCTTTATTACCTGCCGTGTTCTCTTCCTCAGTGCTTGTAATTCTTCTGGATTCCTGGCTTCACTGCTGCTTGCTCCAGCCTGCTTCTGCCGTGCTTCTGCCTTGCTGCAGTTCCGCTTAACCTGCTTTGCTTTGCCCCTGGCTTGCTTCCTTCTCCGTGCTCACTTTGGTATACTCCACTTCATCCTGGTCCTGACTACTCATTCACCGCTCCGTTTCCTCGCGGCGTTCCGTGGCTACTGCCCCTTCCCTTGCGTGTTCCCTGTTTGTTCTCCCGTGCACTTAGACAGCGTAGGGACCGCCGCCCAGTTGTACCCCGTCGCCTAGGGCGGGTCGTTGCAAGTAGGCAGGGACAGGGCGGTGGGTAGATTAGGGCTCACTTTCCCTTCACCTCCTTCCTGCCATTACAGATACTTACTGCTGGGCCATGTATCTAAGCCTATCATGTGTGATACTGTCTGCTGGGGCCATGTATCTAAGCCTATCATGTATGTTACGCTGAGACAAAGTGGGTATGTGGGACTACCTGCATGGACTGTCTACAAGGTGATGTATGGCAGGGGGACTGTGTGTGGAACCATACAGGGGAGGTTGTGACACTGTATACAGAGGGCATTGTGTGGGGAACTCTCTACAGGTGTCTTTGATTAGAGCCCCGAGACATAACTTTGCTTGGGGCCCAAGATATGCCAAATTTGCCCCTGAGGGTTAGTACAAGGATTCTTACTGCTGGGGCCCTGTATCTACGGCTACATTCACACGAGTGTGACAGATTTCCGTGCGTAAAAACTGCATGTAAATCTGGTCGTGTCCGTTGGGTTTTGCATCAGTGTACTTTGCGTGTGGCATGTGTTTTTCCCGCACTTGCAAGCACTTTTTTTTTCAGAGTAATTAATGCGTGAAATACGGACAGCACACGGATGAAATACACCAATATAGGACATGCAATGAGTTTCACGCAACAAACACTCGCTGTGTGAAAACTCACGCATGTGTGAATAGCCCCATTGATATAAATTGGTCCGTGTGCTGTGTGTTGTTTCAACGCACAACACATGGATGAGATTCACGCTTGTTTGAATGAGCCCTAAGTCTATCATGTGTGATATTGTCTGCTGGGGCCATGTATCTAAGCCTATCATGTGTGATCCTGTCTGCTGGGGCCATGTATCTAAGCCTATCATGTATGATACTGTATGTGGAGACAATGCATCCAATTCTATCCAGCGGTGTAGCTATAGGAGCCTTAGTCTTATAGATATGCTATCTACGATGTGTGTGTAAAAATGTATTTATTTTTCAGGGGGGGAATATATGTCTCGGGGCTTGTGCTCCCGATCTTTTTAAGACCCTAGCAACGCCCCTGGATGGGAGATAGGGAGAAGATATGGATGAATGTTTATTAGCAAACACAGAACTATCCTTCAAGAGCTTGTAATAACAGATTTAGGCCTCATTTACACGAACGTGTGCGTTTTGCGCACGCAAAAAAACACAGCGTTTTGCGTGCGCAGAAGGCACTTGACAGCTCCGTGTGTCATCAGTGTATGATGCGCGGCTGCGTGATTTTCGCGCAGCCGCCATCATAGAGATGAGGCTAGTCGATGTCAGTCACTGTCCAGGGTGCTGAAAGAGTTAACTGTTTGGCAGTAACTCTTTCAGCACCCTCGACAGTGAATTCCGATCACCATATCGAATAACCTGTTTAAAAAAAAAGAGGTTCGTACTTACCGAGAACTTCCCGGCCATTGCCTTGGTGACGCGTCCTTGGTGACGCGCCTCTCTTGACATCTGGCCCCACCTCCCTGGATGACGCGGCAGTCCATGTGACCGCTGCAGCCTGTGCTTGGCTTGTGATTGGCTGCAGCTGTCACTTGGACTGAATTGTCATCCCGGGAGGTCAGACTGGAGTAAGAAGCCGGGAGTTATCGGTAAGTCAGAACTTTTTTTTTTTTTTACACGTTCACGTATATTGGGATTGGAAGTCACTGTCCAGGGTGCTGAACCAGTTTAACTCTTTCAGCACCCTGGACAGTGACTGTCTCCTGCCGTGTTCGGTCAAAACGAGTTCGGCCGAACCCGGTGAAGTTCGGTTCGCTCATCTCTAAGACACTCTGTTCGGATGTTTGTAAACAGAAAAGCACGTGGTGCTTTTCTGTTTACATTCAGTTTGACAGCTCTTGCGCGAATCACGCAGTTCGCACGGAAGTGCTTCCGTGCGACCTTCGTGGGTTTCACGCACCCATTGACTTCAATGGGTGCGTGATGCGCGAAAAACGCAGAATTTTAGAACATGTCGTGAGTTTTTTTCAGCGCACTCACGCTGAGCAAAACTCACGGACTGTCTGCATGCCCCCATAGACTTGTATAGGTCCGTGCGACCCGCGTGAAAAGCACGCGAGTCGCACGGACGTATATCACTTTCGGGTAAATGAGGCCTAAGGGTAAATAAAAAGATTTCAATTCTCAAGTACATAAGAGGGGCTGAGAGGAGGAATGAGGGGTGTGGAAGGGAGGAACGCCTATTCTTTATTTTTCTCTCTTTTTCTCTTTTACTTTCCCCCTTTCTCTTTGTTTTTTTTTGTTTATTTATTAAAAAAATGTTCCTGTTTTTTTTTCCGAGTAGTGATAAGTGAAAAATGTACGCCCAGGTAAGGCTGCGTTCACATCTGCGTCAGGGCTTCGTTCCAACGGAGATTTCCGTCGGAACGGAGCCCTGACTGACACAAACGGAAACCAGAGGTTTCCGTTTCCATCACCATGGATTTCAAACCATTGGCACTACGCTATTGATTCCGTCAAAACTACGGAACCCCTGCACAATAGAGACAAACGGAAACCATTGGCACTGGATCCGTCGCCATTGAAATCAACCTCTGGTTTCCGTTTGTGTCAGTCAGGGCTCTGTTCCGACGGAAAGCTCCGACGGAACGGAGCCCTGACGCAGATGTGAACGCAGCCTTGTATTGGCCTGAAATATGGTGAAGCCCAATGTGTGTATAATGATACAAAGCTATATTGATATTAATTCCTTGCACAAAACCACTCTGAAAACAGTGAACTGCTTCTGTATATTAAAAAAAAAGACATTTTATTTTGATACATTTTACTTTATACATTAAATGATTCACAGGTGGGCAAATGAGACTAGTTACAATTGTGATCCCTCCTGTGCATTTCCCTTTATAAAACATTAGGAACAAAGCGGCCTTATAATTCCTAGCAACCAGCATCAATGTTTCACTTTCCAGAAAAATTAAAGCTGAACTCTGGTTGCTATGGTCAAAGCGCCACTTTCCTTTGTATGCAGCAAATGTAAATGTTACAATTCTCATTATTTTTTGGGTGGTACAAAAATAATGTACAAAAATAGACTCTGGATAACAATGTTCATACAAATGTACAAAACCGACTCACAATTGTTAGAATGTATACATAGAAAGGTGCAAAGTTTAGCAGACTCCATAATGAAAGTGTGTCTGTCACCTGTACACAGCATGGGGGCAAATATTTTGTGTATAGAAACAGTCTTATGGTCCTCTTAGGTGGCCCCACATGGGCCGTGTAAATGAGCACAGATCAACGAGGCAGCTCGTTGATAAGTGCTCGTTTGCTTCTTTCACAAGGAGCTATGTTTGGGGACGAGCTCGTACATCAGCAGGTCGTTGTCCTGTTTACACAGGGCAATGATCGGAAACGAGCTTTCACAGCATCGCTCGTTTGCCCGATAATTGGCCGTGTAAAAGCTGCCAGCTGATCCCCCGTGGGATCGGGCAAGTTAAAGTTCCCCGATCTGAAGTTGGGAGGCCCCATACACATTAGATTGTCAGTTATAATCAGCAGATTCAGATAAGTTTCATCTAATGTGTAGGGGCACCTTTTGTCAATGTCATGTTGGAGACAGCACAAACAACGGCACCATACATGCTCAAATATATACTTTTCTTGTAAGAAAAGAAAAAAAAACAAAACACATTTCTGATCAGTAGATTTACACGTTATACTCCAAATCCATCTCAGTGGAAAATCCACATTGTCATCAAATGTATACAGCTTCAACAATGGCTAAAGTCAGAAATACAGCTAATACTGTTGTTTATTATCAGTGCTTACCACAAACTCCTGCTAGAAGTTAGTCAGCATCTTCAGCCTATTCTTCTTAGGGTATGTTCACACGGCCTATGTTCGGCCGTTTTTTGGGCTGTAAACGCCCGAAAAATGGCAGAAAAATTGGAAGCAGAAGGCCTCCAAACATCTGCCTATTTATTTCAATGGGAAAAACGCCGTTCTATACCGATGGGCCGTTTTTTTACGCGGCTGTTATGAAAAACGGCCACGTAAAAAAACGGCCGCGAAAAAGAAGTGCATGTCACTTCTTGGGACGTTTCTGGAGCTGTTTTTCATAGACTCTATTGAAAACAGCTCCAAAAATGGCCGTAAAAGAACGCAGCGAAAATCGCGAGAGGCTTAAAAATGTCTTAAAAATCGGGAGCTGTTTTCCCTTGAAAACAGCTCCGTATTTTCAGACATTTTTTAGTTTGTGTATGAACACAGCCTTAGGTTTCTGATCAGCACGCTGAGACACAACAAAATGTTTGCAGTAGTTATGATGATCGGCACGTGCACAAAATTCCAGGAGACAGGTCGCCAGGGGCGCTTCATTTTTGGTGTGTTTTTTTTTTAAATTGAGATCTATGAAAGTCCTTACATCTAGGCCCAAAGAAAAGTCAAATGGGCTTCCAGGAATGTCCTTATGGCATTTTGTCCAACAATTTGTTAAGGATCAACTTATCATTGAAAGTATCAGTGGAACAAAATGGTGCAAGCATAAACTAATCTGTGGAGAAGTCACAAACCACCTAACTATAGAAAGAGAATCTACACTGCGCAGTGTTTCCATGTGTTTGATGCGGATTTTAAGCGTGCCAATGTCTTAGAATAACTTCGTATGTTTCCCCCATTCTTTACATATGTAAAATAACCATTCGTTTATAACATGTAACACACAATGAGTTATCAATAGACAAATTAGTCAATGTACAAAGTGTCAATCTGTCAATATACAAATACATTTAAACCACTTTCATAGAAGTGCAGAGAAGCAATTGAAGTGTTTGGAGATTTAGTCATTCCCATGCAGACGCTGCATTTACGGCTGTGGTTTTGCAGCAGTTTTAGCGCATGCCTTAGGTGTAGGTGTAATTGAATAAAGGAAACCACACGACTTGTGTTTCACTTCCAGGAACATCTCTTCAAAGGCCTGACAATCTTTAGCCAAGGGTCATTTAAACTACATACAGAGATTTGGATGCAGTAAGTGAAAATAATATTTTTCTTCTTGGTCAGCATATGGCAGTCAGGTATACATTGAAAGATTATAAATATTCAGTAGTGGTCTGGCTCTTCTTAACTCTTTGATTGGCACATCTCAAGCTACATTTACTTTGGCAGTGCAGAATTATTTTTGCTTTTATAGGCATTCACTTAAAAATATGCTAACAATTGAGTACCCAAGACAATAAGTGCTTAAGTGATTATGAGGACGAAGGTCACCCAAGGTCGCAGTGTATCCCGGTGGGTGAGAAGGTAGTGGTTGGACAGAAAAACGCACGTTCAAATGTCACTATCTCATGCTTAAAGCAACACTCTAGATAAAACTTATATACTGTACTGTCTTAGACTTGGCGCAGGGCCTGAGGTGGGGTGCGTGACATTGATTTGAGGAACACTAAAGAGATAATCCTTGTGCCATGCAGTACCCTCTTCGGCATTGCACTAGACATAATATCGTGACACAGTTTTGCCTGGATTGTTCCTTAAAATAGTTGTGGTCCTTTTTCTGTACATACATGTTATTGGCGCACTGCAATGGTGCGTTCTGATTTTTCCACGAATAACAGTGCTTTCGACTACACTTGAATGTCTTGTCTATTTCTTATACAATATCTCATGTTTTCACTTACAACACAGAAGGTGCTAAACTGTTCATATAACCCAAATCTGGCTTGTGCCAAAATGCTTTATATTGCAGATTACTGTACTGTAAGTTTCTCAAAAGAAGAACTTTGAGCTCTACCTATTTGTCATCTTCCATAGGATGTTATTCTTTTGAGCGCAAACAAAACATTGAAGAAATTAGATTGTCTGGCACTTCAATTTTTATGTGCGCTGCAAGTCACTCTTAACAAAAAGACGACTATGCCAGTAGTCGGGATTATCAAATGCACAGTCTTTTACCTCCAGTTCTCGAAGAGGTTGAATGTAACCTCTCTGTAATGCCTCTCGGTGGCATGTCTGTGGCACCGCTGTGGGTGTGTAAGAGGACTTTGGCTGACTTGTAATTAACTTCATGTCCTCGTAGCCCTGTTTGTCATCTGAATTGCTGTCCTTCCGGATTTTACTACTTCGGTTCATGTAGGTGTACTCTGTAGCTTCATCTACTAGTTCTTGCTTCCGGTTGCATCTTCCCTGCTCATTCATATACTCATAGTCCTCCTTGTTCTCATATTCATAATTATTGTCTTCGCTGTCCTGACGTGCAGTACTTATGCTATCCCTGTTTGCATCCGCTGCTCCTCGAATGTCCATATACTCGTACTCCAACCTTTCTGATGGCTGCCTCTTCCTGTTCATATACTCATACTCCTCATCATCCTCTTCATTGGCACTGGCTATGCATGGGGTTAGCGATCTGGATCCTTGGGACTTCAGTGTTCCATCCTGTGATAGATCTGTGCAAGAATGTGAAGAGATATGGATGATAAATGTGTGAATACAGTTAATATTCTATTATATAGAACAATAGACTAAACTTTAACATATTAAGAAAAGATTCTTCATTGGTACAAAGTTCTCTTCTTCTACAAGTGGTGTACTTACAGCATGAGTTTAATGTTGGGTTAACCATTTAGCAATAACCCTATTCCTGATCTAGCAAATCAGAGAAAAGGGCTGAAAAAGTTTCCATGTCATGCTATAGTTAAGAAAAGGCAGACTGGTCCTTTTTGTTATATTAAAATGACATTTCCAAATTATTACTGCTGCCTATTGACATTCTACTAATGGCATTATGGGTGAGGAAATTGTGTTCTAGATCAGTAGCTTAAAGCATTTTTTCATGCCTTGCCTTATCCCGAAGATACATTAGATCGGTGTTATTCATTCAGCCAAAATCTATTTTTCCTGACTTCCCCAGTGATCGTCTTGTCCCCGAGTATATAGGTTTATTTCACAGGGAGGTGAATAAGCTGCTGCCAGAAGCCGCTGTCCTATCTAGACACCTCTGGCAGCGCTTAGCATCCTAAAGGCATGTTAAAATCAGACTGCCCATAGACATTAGGCCGTCATCGGGTTTGAACGCCATTAATCTGATGTGCATGGCCAGCTTTACCCCTGCCTTCTTTATTTTTATTTTTTAACCAAAACTAACAATTTGCTTGGTTTTCTTCTCTCCTTTTAAGCTCACAATTCTATTCAGATTTATTTTCTTTGCTTATGGACGTAAACATTTCTACTGTATTGATTCCTACAGAGTTATTCTAACTTTCACTGGTTCAGCTGCAGTTCCGACGTTTACATACCTCCCTGGCTCAGCTCAGTCATCATGTACTCGCTGTCAGTATCTGGGGTACCAGCGAGTAGGCTTTCCCTCTGGGAGCGATAAGCACTGTCTAAACGTGAACGAGGACTACGACTCAGGCTTCCAAATCCAAATGATGTTTCCTCTGATGTTTCCTCTGCTGTGTCCGATAGAGTACAACAGCCCTCGGATGATTCAGACACTGTACGGCCTAAAGAGTCCTCCCTTCTCCTGGGCGCACGTCTGGGACTTGGATCATCGCGGCTTACTGAACTCTGGAACCGAAGAAAAATAGTCACTCTCACTGCACACCAAAAAGTAACATTTATTAATACTTTTGCACCTATGGCAAGTAACAAATTAATATAAATAATGAGATCAAAACAATATATAGGAAATAATACTCCAAAGCAACAAAATAATTTCCTTTTGAGTTATGTGGTTACCTTCTTGTTGATGGTACCAATGCTCTGACTCATAGGAAGATATCCAGCAAGTGAACTCTGCACACTCTGACTCTAAAACACAAATAATATATATGGTCACCTACAATAAGCATATAACATGCACCGCAGAATGAACTTTTCAGCCTTTTTATGTTTGCATTTTGCGCTAAGAAGGCATGAAAATGATGACTGAATAACATATAAGCCTATGCTCGCAACATGTTTTGTATTCCATTTAACAGTTCCAAGTGTTAAGGAGTCTGTGCATCTAGTGGTATGGCCACATGGCTCACCTTATGAATGGGCGCCCTTATAGTTTTTCATAGAAAAAGATGCTTGAATGTCCCCAGCAACATTTCATCTTTTGGAATGACACATACGAAGGGTGAATATTTTTTTTATTATCTTTATGCTTTAGGCCAATTTTTTTTTTTTGTGGCACAGATATGGTACCATAACAAAACCAGTATATTTAATTTTTTTAAAAATAGGGGAGAATACGCAGAAATAGGAAAAAAAATGCAAGTTCTCATTCGAATTTCTTTTAACTTAATGTAATCTTTAACCCAAAAACTTTATAGCACAATATAATCCTCTCACTCTCCTGGGTATAACGATAAAAACGATGTTTACTTTGCCCAACATGCAGCACTGCTATAACGCCTGAGGACAAAGGTGTCTCCCATCCGTAGTTGGTATGTGGGAATTGTAAACAGGCGTAAAAGTACTTGTGTAGAAAAATATTTATTGCAAGTGTAAGAACAGATGACGGGGCTTAGGAAACAAAAATTTGTGACTGCTAATTTGCGTGGATTTGGGGTAACATATTTTGCGTGATATGGGTGCATTATTGCAGGACAGTACAGGGGCGATGGGAAGGTGTTGTTTTTTTTAAATGCTGGATTTCAGAACCACTGTTATTTTATTTATTTTTATTTTTTGTACTTATTTATTTCTTCTACATTTTATGGACTAATTTTCCACCAGCTTTGAGGCACCTTTAATGACATGATCTATGTAATCTCAGCATTACTCTGTATGCTGATCACACATTATAGTGATCTACAGGCTCTTCTCCTTTAGATCACTATTAGGCTATGTTCACACGCTTAACAAAAAACAGCTGAAAATACGGAGCTGTTTTCAAGGCAAAATAGCCTCTGATTTCAGCCATTATTTAAGCAACTTGCGTTTTTTTGCGGCGCTTTTTTGGATCTGTTTTTCTATAGAGTCAATGAAAAACGGCTCCAAAAACAGCTCAAGAAGTGACATGCACTTCTTTTTACGAGGCGGTTTTTTACGCGGCCGTTTTTAAAAACGGCGGCGTAAAAAACGCCCTGTGGGAACAGGACGCCGTTTTTCCCATTCCCAAATCAATGGGCAGATGTTTGGAGGCGTTCACTCCCTGCATTTTTTGCCATTTTTCGGGGGGTGGGGGGGGGGGGGGGTTGCGGCCCGAAAAACGGCTGAAAATAGCCGGTGTGATCATACCCTCAGAAGTGATCTGCATGCAGAGGAATGCTGGGAGGATGCAGATCAAGTCCGCTAAGCATTCTCTTCTCTGCCCATCTAACAGTTGAAGGCCCATGATCTCCTGATGACCATGGAGACTTTCTGCATTAGAATCTGTATTAGCAGAGTGCTAAACAGCGCGATCTGACATTAAAATTAGATGTACGCTCTTGCTGTACGGGGTATTGGCAACTAGGAAGTAGAGATACATATTGGCACCAGAAAGGGGCTAATATGGGTATAGTAAATCAAACAATCACAGCCTAAAGTTCGCTGAATATGTGAACATTAAGGCAACTCTGAATTAAAGCATAAAACAGGGATAGCAAAAAAACAACCCAAATTCTCCATAGGAAATAAACCTTTAACCAAGAGCTGCAGTTGTGTTAGTGAAAACCTTACCCTAGAATAGTCTATTCTCTGTCGGGATGCATAGACAGTGCTTGGAGTTTTAGGATGTGGTCCCATATCTTCATCTTCCTCTGTGCCTAAATCAGTTTCCATCTCCTCCACTTCTTCTTTATCACCCAGTTGTGGTGCTTCCCCAAGGAGAGGTGACTGGGGAGCATCACTGTCTCGCTGTATGGATGGAGAAAGGCAATTTTAAAACTTAATGAAAATTACTAAAGAAAACCAGACCTAAATTAATCAGGAGAGTAGTTTAACTTTCAATATGGATACTTTAACCCACATTTATCAACGTATTTGTGCCTTTTTTTTACGCATTTTACTCCAAAATAGTGTCTAATCCTCTGTGTAACATATTAACCATTTACATCAGAATTATGAGCCATTTGCTCCATGCACGTCAGTTTATAAAACTGGAGTAAAATATAGGCATGGCTTACTGCTTAGCCTGGATTTAGACACATTTATGAAATGCGACTTTTGTACTCCACACAGACCCTGGCGTCGAACAAGTGCCATCATTTTAGCCAGTGTGAAAGTTAATGCTAGTGATGTACATTTATCAAAGGGGGCAGATGCATATATAAATGTGGTGCAACATGTGTCTATAAAGTAGCCAAGCTTTTACTTAGAAATTGTCTAAAATCGCGGCAGTTTTAATAAAGATGGGCCTATGTGTGTAACTGCATTAAGCTATTGTCTGATTCAGCTTTACGAAGTAAACAAAAATTTATTTTCACTTCAAATAGGATTTTTTGAGATTGCATAGGTGGATCCCAATCAGACCAATATTATGGGGAGATTTTTGGGGGTATTTCATGGAGCACTGGTGAGATGGGTAGAGAGATATGAGAACAAGAAAGTGATTTTTGACTGGCCCATTATACCAAAAGGTCATTGTAGAGGTTGACAGAAGACGCACCTTGCCATGGATTTATCTACACAAAGTCTGTCAACTATTGTGAATATAAATTAACAGTGATAAATGTGCAGGAGAAATAGGTTTGTACAATTAACTGTTCTTATTAATATAAAAAAAGCTAAATTATAATAGCCAATCACAAATCTGCTTTCATCCTTTAATGCCATTACATAAATAACACAATGTGATTGGTTACATTGTTGTATGAACTGTACGCCAACAAAAAATTAAGCAGAAAACGGTTATGGTAGTACGTTTAGGAAAAACCCACTTTTATGACCAGGTAGCGGGGAGGATCCCTGGCCATACGGGTGAACTCATTTCCCAGCTCCTTGAATGTAGGCCGAACATTCTCATCAATCATCCAACCTAAGATAAAAGTCAAACACGTCAGAGTTCAGCTGCATGAAGAATATCAACTGAGAGACATGGGGGAAATTGTGGAGATTAAAGCGGAGACTCACATTTCACCATGACCATGTAGACATCAATGGTACAGATAATAGGCTGAGGAAGTCGCTCCCCTTTCTCGAGAAGGTCTGGTACTTCAGACAGACGGATACCTGGATATGGCTCATCTCCAAATGTCATCATTTCCCACAATGTCACACCTGAAAAGAAGCCAAAATAACACATGATATTAGGGCTGGAAAGTCATAATCCTATGAAAATTAGCATCTTTAGAAAGTGATGAAGGGGAAATACAAAGATGCACTTGGTAAGGGGACAGCTGAGATACCAGAGAAATACAGCACTGTAGCTATTAGACTCACCGTAGCTCCACACATCACTTTGATGGGTGAATTTTCCAAAGTGTATACTTTCCAGAGCCATCCATTTGATGGGGGTCTGCATGGAGTCAAAGAAAAAAAACCAAAGAGAATTAAAAAGGCATCAAAACCACTCACAGCCGCAGTCAGATATAGTTTAGATATAATGCTAACAACAAAATATTTATTATATGAGGATAAGTCAAAAATTATCTGCACTCTGGCTTTAGAATTTATTTTAATCAACTTTCAGAAAAGACAAATACATCATTTTTCGACATAATATCCCTGCTTTTGAATACACTTTGTCCATCTGTCAACAAGCTTTCGTATTCCCACATTAAATATGTTTTAGCCTGAGCTGCGAGCCACGAATGCAGCGCTGTCTTCACCTCTTCATCAGCCGCGAATCCTCATCCTCATAGGGCTTCTTTCAGGGGACCAAACAGGCGATAGTCTATCCAATAGAATCAGTTCACGATCAATGTTGTCATGAGTCATGGACGTGGAAGGGCGTATAGCTCCTTCTTCACGGCTGACACTTGTGTGTCCTTCCTTGAACTTCTCTAACCATTCATACACTCTTCTTCACGACAAAACACTTTCTTCATACTGTGCACAAAGTCTTCAATAAATATTGGCATCAGACACACCCTCAGACCACAAAAAACATGCAAATCACAAGTGGGACAGCCATTGTTTCTCGCACTGCAGTCACATATAAACAGACGTAACATGTTCATACCTGCACAGCAGTGACTGGGGAGACAGCGACCTCGTAATACATACAACGCTGATAAGATGGCCAACAGAAGTTTTAATATAACCAGAGTGCGTATAATTTTTGACTCATCCTCGTATAATTATTGAGTTTGTTAAATCACATGACCAAACTACAGCGATAATTGTCTAATGCTTAATCTGTCCCCCAAGTAAAAATTATCAACTGTATATTATACTGGTAGTAGATATAGTGATATAAAAAGCTCTTTACATTACTTACAACTCAACAATTCTAAGGAAAAATGAAAATGGTTGTGGCAAAATTAACAATTATCACCTATTCACAGAATAGGTGATAATTGTCTGATTTCTGAAAGGCCCCACTGCTGTGACCCCCACCAAACCCCCAGTTTGGCCGCAGTGAGGAGGACATTGAATGGAGCATCGGTTGATAATGCGCACTGCCACTTCATTCAAAGTCTATGGGAATGATGGAAACAGCCAACTACATCGCTTGGCTGTTTCTGTCAGTCTCATAAACATTGAAAGAAGCGGCTGGCGCACTTTCAACCACCGCTCTATTCAAGCTCCTCCTTACTTTGGGGGTGCAGTGAGGGGATGGTAGTTGGGGACCTTGGTAATTACTAACTGTGGGGCCCCCAGTGATCAGACAATTATCATCTATTCTGTGGATAGGTGATAATTGTCGATTTTGGGACTTCCCTTTAACAGCCCATCCCATATTTAGTGCTTCTCTGATATCATATTGGTACTGCACCTTATTTAAAAACAAGATTTATATTTGTGCAGCAGAAAAAAACCAGAATGCCGAGGTGTCACATGTCAGTGGATGGGATTTTCAAAAATCCCATTCACACTTTGCACTTGACAACTGCACTTTTTCTAGCGTTTGCTGCGACTGTCAGTATTTTGCTACAGAATATTCCATTGACTTCAATGGGAAAAAGAGCAACATGGAAAAACCACATGTGATACCGCAATCATGGTTTTCATAGAATCCGTTCTAAGAATATTTCCTAGAACTGTTTCTTTAATAAAAACTGCAATAGCGATCAGGGCAAAACCACCCAAAACTCTATGTATTAAAATGTGTTTTTGCCATGTTTTCCTGCTACGCACCACAACACTTCGTGAAGAAATGGTCAGAATTTAAAAATAAACTAAAAATTTGTATTGAAAGGTGTGAATTTGTCTTTTTTTTTTTTTTTTTACTAAAATTAACACAAATTGGTAATCAAATTTCAGAGTTCAGCTTTTAATATGTTACCTGCACTTTAAGGGTATGTGCACATGGGGCGTATTAGCTGCGGACTGTCTGTAACGGATTTCATTGCAGAAAATCTGCAGCGTATTACAGTAGCAGTAAAGTGGATGAGATTTCAACAAATATCATCCCCATACTGCAGAAAACATACTCAGAGAAGAGGTGTGGAAACTGACTTGCGATGCAGATTCTCAATCTGCGGCATGTCAATTTCTCTTGCGAAAACGCTGCCGAATTTTAGAAATTCCACAGTGTTTGTGCTGTGTATGGATGTGCAATAAAAATAAAAGAGAATCTATGATTGGTTGGAATAAACAATAATTTTGGTTTGCTCTGGTTTGATACATGAGGCCCAGTACTTGTCAATAAGTCACAATAAAATCCATGCAGATGTTTGTTACACCTTGATTTAGGGATGATTGTAGATCGGCTGTAGATTGTAGCGCTGATCTGCAGCTTAGCTCTACATACACTAGTTTAATACATTCCAGTAAAATATGTAAAAATGAGGGTCATTCTTGTTAGCAATTAATATACTATAAACTGATAGGGAAGATCTAACAAATCTAGTGCTAAGGAAAGTGGAGGTGATGCCCATAGCAAACTACCATGTTGGTGCTATCGATTTCCAAAAAGCCTCTGAAAAATGACAGCTGGAATCTGGTTGGTTGCTATTGGCATTGACTCCACGTTGCACCAGTTCTGTTAGATCTCCCCTATAGTGTTCTGCGGTAATTCTACAGCAGATTTAAAGCGGTACATATAGAACACAACCTTGACTTCATTGTAGCAATACTTCTTGTCATCTGGGTACAACAAATCTGCCACACCAAAATCCGACACTTGCACATGATTAAGATTTTTCATGAGAATGTTGCGAGCTGAGAGGTTCCGATGAACCATGCGATGTTCCTCCAAGTAGTACATGCCCTGGAGAAAGACAAACAGCAAATAACAAATTCAGATATATAAACATTAAGAAAAGCAGAACATATACTAACAAATAATAACATATACTATAGCTGGCCATGTATATGACAAATTTGCTGGTGGATTTGAAATTTTGTATGTATTCTGTGACAATTTAACATACATGGAGGCAGCCGGACTGTCTTCCGACCTCTCAATTTAGAGAAATAAGGGTCGGACAGGTTGGATTTTTAATTTTTCTAAACGTAACCAAATGATAAGCGCGGTCAGAGGCTTCTGTCTGCTGCTTATCCCACTATATTACATAGTTCGTACTGTTGAAAAAAGACACATGTCCATCAAGTTCAACCAAGGGATGGGAAAAGGGAAGTAAAAAATTTCTACACATAAGAGCTTACATTTTTTTGTTCTAGGAAATGATCTAAGCCTTTTTTAAAGCCATCTACTGTCCCAGCCATGACCAGCTCCTGCGGTGACTATTCCATAGATTCACAGTTCTCACAGTAAAGAAGGCTTGTCGCCTCTGCAGGTTGAACCTTTTTTTCTCCAGACGGAGGGAATGCCCCCTTGTTTTTTGAGGGGATTTTACATGGAACAGGATTTCACCATATTTTTTGTATGTGCCATTAATATATTTATATAAGTTAATCATGTCCCCCCTTAGTCGTCTTTTTTCAAGGCTAAATAGGTTTAGCTCTTTTAATCTTTCCTCATAACTTAGATTCTCATGCCCCTTACTAGTTTAGTTGCTTTTCTCTGTATTTTTTCCAACTCCAGGGCATCCTTTCTATGAACTGGAGCCCAGAACTGAACTGCATATTCTAGATGAGGCCTCACTAATGCTTTGTAAAGTGGTAATATTATATCCCTGTCCCGCGAGTCCATGCCTCTTTTAATACACGACAATATCTTGCTGGCCTTTAAAGCAGCTGATTGACATTGCATGCTGTTATTTAGTCTATGATCTACAAATACACCCAGATCGTTCTCAACAAGTGACTCCCCCAGTGTAGCTCCCCCTAGGACATATGATGCATGCAGGTTGTTCGTACCCAGGTGCATAACTTTACATTTATCTATATTAAACCTCATTTGCCAAGTGGACGCCCAAACACTCAGTTTGTTTAAATCCACTTGCAATTCACGAACATCTTCCATAGACTGAACATTACTACATAGCTTGGTGTCATCTGCAAAAATAGAAATAGTGCTATTAATCCCATCCTCTGTATCATTAATAAATAAGTTGAATAATAGTGGTCCCAGCACGGAACCCTGGGGTACAGCACTCATAACCGGGGACCATTCAGGGTAGGAATCATTGACCACAACTCTCTGTATACGGTCCTTGAGCCAATTCTCAATCCAATTACAAACGATACTTTCTAAACCTATAGTCCTTAATTTACCCATTAGGCGTCTATGAGGGACAGTGTTAAATGCCTTTGCAAAGTCCAAAAACACTATATCCACAGCGACCCTCTGTCTAGGCTTCTGCTAACCTCTTCATGAAAATAGGTACCACATTTGCTCTGCGCCAGTCTCTTGGCACTATACCAATCACTAGAGAATCTCTAAATATTATGAAGTGGGGGACAGAAATAACTGAACTAAGCTCCTTAAGAATTCTAGCGTGTAACCCATCTGGTCCCAGGGCCTTGTGTACATTTATTTTGTTGAATTTAGCTTGGACCATATCTACATTCATCCAATTCAGTATATCAACTGATATATTAACAGCACTGGCACCGGCTACATCAGCTGCTCTTTCTTCTGTTGTATATACAGAGCTAAAGAACCCATTTAGTAACTCTGCCTTCTCTTGATCCCCTGTGACCAACTCCCCATTACCACTCTCTATGGGTCCTGCATGTTCAGACCTTGGCTTTTTTGCATTTATATACTTGAAGAATTTTTGGGGATTTGTTTTACTATCCTTGGCCACCTGCCTTTAATTTTGTATTTTTGCTGATTTTATTACCTTTTTACAAATTTAATTAAGCTCTTTATAATTTACAAAGGCTACAGCTGTACCCTCAGATTTGTATTTTTCAAATGACCTTTTTTTGTCATGTATTGCCCTTTTTACAGAAGGTGTAAGCCATGTGGGGTTTAATTTTAGTTGTTTATACTTGTTACCTATAGGAATACATTTTGCACTATAATTACCCAAAGTAGATTTGAAAATCTCCCATTTATCATTTGTACCGTTATTTAACATTAGTTGTTCCCAGTCTATATCCTGAATTGCAGCCCTCATCCTGGGGAAATTGGCCTTCTTAAAATTAAGTGTTTTTGCCCTCCCAGCCTGTGTTTGTTTTGTACAGTATAGGTAAAATGTAACTATATTGTGATCAATGTTACCGAGGTTTTCACGAACATTGACATTCCCAACAAGCTCTGCATTATTAGAAATGACCAGATCCAACAGAGCTTCACCTCTAGTCGGGTCTTCCACAAACTGGCCCATAAAATTTTCCTGCAACAGGTTGAGGAAATGTCTCCCTTTTGCAGTTGAAGCCGAACCATGA